>NW_027327517.1:0-300000 GCF_047675955.1 Chlorocebus sabaeus
AAGGAAATATCTTCCGTTCAAAACTGGAAAGAAGCTTTCTGAGAATCTGCTCTGTGTTCTGTTAATTCATTTCACAGAGTTACATCTTTCCCTACAAGAAGCCTTTCGCTAAGGCTGTTCTTTTGGAATTGGCAAAGGGATATTTGGAAGCCCATAGAGGGCTATGGTGAAAAAGGAAATATCCTCCGTTCAAAACTGGAAAGAAGCTTTCAGAGAAACTGCTCTGTGTTCTGTTAATTCATCTCACAGAGTTACAACTTTCCCTTCAAGAAGCCTTTCGCTAAGGCTGTTCTTGTGGAATTGGCAAAGGGATATTTGGAAGCCCATAGAGGGCTATGGTGAAAAAGGAAATATCTTCCGTTCAAAACTGGAAACAAGCTTTCTGAGAAACTGCTCTGTGTTCTGTTAATTCATCTCACAGAGTTACATCTTTCCCTTCAAGAAGCCTTTCGCTAAGGCTGTTCTTGTGGAATTGGCAAAGGGATATTTGGAAGCCCATAGAGGGCTATGGTGAAAAAGGAAATATCTTCCGTTCAAAACTGGAAAGAAGCTTTCTGAGAAACTGCTCTGTGTTCTGTTAATTCATCTCACAGAGTTACATTTTTCCCTTCAAGAAGCCTTTCGCTAAGGCTGTTCTTGTGGAATTGGCACAGGGATATTCAGAAGCCCATAGAGGGCTATGGTGAAAAAGGAAATATCTTCCGTTCAAAACTGGAAACAAGCTTTCTGAGAAACTGCTCTGTGTTCTGTTAATTCATCTCATAGAGTTACATCTTTCCCTTCAAGAAGTCTTTCGCTAAGGCTGTTTTTGTGGAATTGGCAAAGGGATATTTGGAAGCCCATAGAGGGCTATGGTGAAAAAGGAAATATCTTCCGTTCAAAACTGGAAACAAGCTTTCTGAGAAACTGCTCTGTGTTCTGTTAATTCATCTCACAGAGTTACATCTTTCCCTTCAAGAAGCCTTTCGCTAAGGCTGTTCTTGTGGAATTGGCAAAGGGATATTTGGAAGCCCTTAGAGGGCTATGGTGAAAAAGGAAATATCTTCCGTTCAAAACTGGAAACAAGCTTTCTGAGAAACTGCTCTGTGTTCTCTTAATTCATCTCACAGAGTTACATCTTTCCCTTCAAGAAGCCTTTTGCTAAGGCTGTTCTTGTGGAATTGGCAAAGGGATATTTGGAAGCCCATAGAGGGCTATGGTGAGAAAGGAAATATCCTCCGTTCAAAACTGGAAAGAAGCTTTCTGAGAAACTGCTCTGTGTTCTGTTACTTCATTTCACAGAGTTACATCTTACCCTTCAAGAAGCCTTTCGCTAAGGCTGTTCTTGTGGAATTGGCAAAGGGATATTTGGAAGCCCATAGTGGGCTATGGTGAAAAAGGAAATATCTTCCGTTCAAAACTGTAAAGAAGCTTTCTGAGAAACTGCTCTGTGTTCTGTTAATTCATCTCACAGAGTTACATCTTTCCCTTCAAGAAGCCTTTCCCTAAGGCTGTTCTTATGGAATTGGCAAAGGGATATTTGGAAGCCCATAGAGGGCTATGGTGAAAAAGGAAATATCTTCCGTTGAAAACTGGAAACAAGCCTTCTGAGAAACTGCTCTGTGTTCTGTTAATTCATCTCACAGAGTTACATCTTTCTGTTCAAGAAACCTTTCACTAAGGCTGTTCTTGTGGAATTGGCAAAGGGATATTTGGAAGCCCATAGAGGGCTAGGGTAAAAAAGGAAATATCTTCCGTTCAAAACTGGAAACAAGCTTTCTGAGAAACTGCTCTGTGTTCTCTTAATTCATCTCACAGAGTTACATCTTTCCCTTCAAGAAGCTTTTTGCTAAGGCTGTTCCTGTGGAATTGGCAAAGGGATATTTGGAAGCCCATAGAGGGCTATGGTGAGAAAGGAAATATCTTCCGTTCAAAACTGGAAAGAAGCTTTCTGAGAAACTGCTCTGTGTTCTGTTACTTCATCTCACAGAGTTACATCTTACCCTTCAAGAAGCCTTTCGCTAAGGCTGTTCTTGTGGAATTGGCAAAGGGATATTTGGAAACCCATAGTGGGCTATGGTGAAAAAGGAAACATCTTCTGTTCAAAACTGGAAAGAAGCTTTCTGAGAAACTGCTCTGTGTTCTGTTAATTCATCTCACAGAGTTACGTCTTTCCCTTCAAGAAGCCTTTCGCTAAGGCTGTTCTTGTGGAAATGGCAAAGGGATATTTGGAAGCCCCTATAGGACTATGGTGAAAAAGGAAATATCTTCCGTTCAAAACTGGAAACAAGCTTTCTGAGAAACTGCTCTGTGTTCTGTTAATTCATCTCACAGAGTTACATCTTTCCCTTCAAGAAGTCTTTCGCTAAGGCTGTTCTTGTGGAATTGGCAAAGGGATATTTGGAAGCCCATAGAGGGCTATGGTGAAAAAGGAAATATCTTCCGTCCAAAACTGGAAAGAAGCTTTCTGAGAAACTGCTCTGTGTTCTGTTAATTTATATCACAGAGTTACATCTTTCCCTTCAAGAAGCCTTTCGCTAAGGCTGTTCTTTTGGAATTGGCAAAGGGATATTTGGAAGCCCATAGAGGGCTATGGTGAAAAAGGAAATATCTTCCGTTGAAAACTGGAAACAAGCTTTCTGAGAAACTGCTCTGTGTTCTCTTAATTCATCTCGCAGAGTTACATCTTTCCCTTTAAGAGGCCTTTTGCTAAGGCTGTTCTTGTGGAATTAGCAAAGGGATATTTGGAAGCCCATAGAGGGCTATGGTGAAAAAGGAAATATCTTCCGTTCAAAACTGGAAAGAAGCTTTCTGAGAAACTGCTCTGTGTTCTGTTACTTCATTTCACAGAGTTACATCTTACCCTTCAAGAAGCCTTTCGCTATGGCTGTTCTTGTGGAAATGGCAAAGGGATATTTGGAAGCCCCTAGAGGACTATGGTGAAAAAGGAAATATCTTCCGTTCAAAACTGGAAACAAGCTTTCTGAGAAACTGCTCTGTGTTCTGTTAATTCATCTCACAGAGTTACATCTTTCCCTTCAAGAAGTCTTTCGCTAAGGCTGTTCTTGTGGAATTGGCAAAGGGATATTTGGAAGCCCATAGAGGGCTATAGTGAAAAAGGAAATATCTTCCGTTAAAAACTGGAAAGAAGCTTTCTGAGAAACTTCTCTGTGTTCTGTTAATTCATCTCATAGAGTTACATCTTTCCCTTCAAGAAGCCTTTCGCTAAGGCTGTTCTTGTGGAATTGGCAAAGGGATATTTGGAAGCCCATAGAGGGCTATGGTGAAAAAGGAAATATCTTCCGTTCAAAACTGGAAACAAGCTTTCTGAGAAACTGCTCTGTGTTCTGTTAATTAATCTCACAGAGTTACATCTTTCCCTTCAAGAAGCCTTTCGCTAAGGCTGTTCTTGTGGAATTGGCAAAGGGATATTTGGAAGCCCATAGAGGGCTATGGTGAAAAAGGAAATATCTTCCGTTCAAAACTGGAAAGAAGCTTTCTGAGAAACTGCTCTGTGTTCTGTTAATTCATCTCACAGAGTTACATTTTTCCCTTCAAGAAGCCTTTCGCTAAGGCTGTTCTTGTGTAATTGGCACAGGGATATTCAGAAGCCCATAGAGGGCTATGGTGAAAAAGGAAATATCTTCCGTTCAAAACTGGAAACAAGCCTTCTGAGAAACTGCTCTGTGTTCTGTTAATTCATCTCACAGAGTTACATCTTTCCCTTCAAGAAACCTTTCACTAAGGCTGTTCTTGTGGAATTGGCAAAGGAATATTTGGAAGCCCATAGAGGGCTATGGTGAAAAAGGAAATATCTTCCGTTCAAAACTGGAAAGAAGCTTTCTGAGAATCTGCTCTGTGTTCTGTTAATTCATTTCACAGAGTTACATCTTTCCCTTCAAGAAGCCTTTCGCTAAGGCTGTTCTTTTGGAATTGGCAAAGGGATATTTGGAAGCCCATAGAGGGCTATGGTGAAAAAGGAAATATCCTCCGTTCAAAACTGGAAAGAAGCTTTCTGAGAAACTGCTCTGTGTTCTGTTAATTCATCTCACAGAGTTACAACTTTCCCTTCAAGAAGCCTTTCGCTAAGGCTGTTCTTGTGGAATTGGCAAAGGGATATTTGGAAGCCCATAGAGGGCTATGGTGAAAAAGGAAATATCTTCCGTTCAAAACTGGAAACAAGCTTTCTGAGAAACTGCTCTGTGTTCTGTTAATTCATCTCACAGAGTTACATCTTTCCCTTCAAGAAGCCTTTCGCTAAGGCTGTTCTTGTGGAATTGGCAAAGGGATATTTGGAAGCCCATAGAGGGCTATGGTGAAAAAGGAAATATCTTCCGTTCAAAACTGGAAAGAAGCTTTCTGAGAAACTGCTCTGTGTTCTGTTAATTCATCTCACAGAGTTACATTTTTCCCTTCAAGAAGCCTTTCGCTAAGGCTGTTCTTGTGGAATTGACAAAGGGATATTTGGAAGCCCATAGAGGGCTATGGTGAAAAAGGAAATATCTTCCGTTCAAAACTGGAAACAAGCTTTCTGAGAAACTGCTCTGTGTTCTGTTAATTCATCTCACAGAGTTACATCTTTCCCTTCAAGAAGCCTTTCGCTAAGGCTGTTCTTGTGGAATTGGCAAAGGGATATTTGGAAGCCCATAGAGGGCTATGGTGAAAAAGGAAATATCTTCCGTTCAAAACTGGAAACAAGCTTTCTGAGAAACTGCTCTGTGTTCTCTTAATTCATCTCACAGAGTTACATCTTTCCCTTCAAGAAGCCTTTTGCTAAGGCTGTTCTTGTGGAATTGGCAAAGGGATACTTCGAAGCCCATAGAGGGCTATGGTGAGAAAGGAAATATCTTCCGTTCAAAACTGGAAAGAAGCTTTCTGAGAAACTGCTCTGTGTTCTGTTACTTCATTTCACAGAGTTACATCTTACCCTTCAAGAAGCCTTTCGCTAAGGCTGTTCTTGTGGAATTGGCAAAGGGATATTTGGAAGCCCATAGTGGGCTATGGTGAAAAAGGAAATATCTTCCGTTCAAAACTGGAAAGAAGCTTTCTGAGAAACTGCTCTGTGTTCTGTTAATTCATCTCACAGAGTTACATCTTTCCCTTCAAGAAGCCTTTCCCTAAGGCTGTTCTTATGGAATTGGCAAAGGGATATTTGGAATCCCATAGAGGGCTATGGTGAAAAAGGAAATATCTTCCGTTGAAAACTGGAAACAAGCCTTCTGAGAAACTGCTCTGTGTTCTGTTAATTCATCTCACAGAGTTACATCTTTCTCTTCAAGAAACCTTTCACTAAGGCTGTTCTTGTGGAATTGGCAAAGGGATATTTGGAAGCCCATAGAGGGCTATGGTGAAAAAGGAAATATCTTCCGTTCAAAACTGGAAAGAAGCTTTCTGAGAAACTGCTCTGTGTTCTGTTAATTCATCTCACAGAGTTACATCTTTCCCTTCAAGAAGCCTTTCGCTAAGGCTGTTCTTGTGGAATTGGCAAAGGGATATTTGGAAGCCCATAGAGGGCTATGGTGAAAAAGGAAATATCTTCCGTTCAAAACTGGAAACAAGCTTTCTGAGAAACTGCTCTGTGTTCTGTTAATTCATCTCACAGAGTTACATCTTTCCCTTCAAGAAGCCTTTCGCTAAGGCTGTTCTTGTGGAATTGGCAAAGGGATATTCAGAAGCCCATAGAGGGCTATGGTGAAAAAGGAAATATCTTCCGTTCAAAACTGGAAAGAAGCTTTCTGAGAAACCGCTCTGTGTTCTGTTAATTCATCTCACACAGATACATCTTTCCCTTCAAGAAGCCTTTCGCTAAGGCTGTTCTTGTGGAATTGGCAAAGGGGTATTTGGAAGCCCATAGAGGGCTATGGTGAAAAAGGAAATATCTTCCGTTCAAAACTGGAAACAAGCTTTCTGAGAAACTGCTCTGTGTTCTGTTAATTCATCTCACAGAGTTACATCTTTCCCTTCAAGAAATCTTTCGCTAAGGCTGTTCTTGTGGAATTGGCAAAGGTATATTTGGAAGCCCATAGAGGGCTATGGTGAAAAAGGAAATATATTCCGTTCAAAACTGGAAAGAAGCTTTCTGAGAAACTGCTCTGTGTTCTGTTAATTCATCTCACAGAGTTACAACTTTCCCTTCAAGAAGCCTTTCGCTAAGGCTGTTCTTGTGGAATTGGCAAAGGGATATTTGGAAGCCCATAGATGGCTATGGTGAAAAAGGAAATATCTTCCATTCAAAACTGGAAACAAGCTTTCTGAGAAACTGCTCTGTGTTGTCTTAATTCATCTCACAGAGTTACATCTTTCCCTTCAAGAAGCCTTTTGCTAAGGCTGTTCTTGTGGAATTGGCAAAGGGATATTTGGAAGCCCATAGAGGGCTATGGTGAGAAAGGAAATATCTTCCGTTCAAAACTGGAAAGAAGCTTTCTGAGAAACTGCTCTGTGTTCTGTTACTTCATCTCACAGAGTTACATCTTACCCTTCAAGAAGCCTTTCGCTAAGGCTGTTCTTGTGGAATTGGCATTGGGATATTTGGAAGCCCATAGAGGGCTATGGTAAAAAAGGAAATATCTTCCGTTCAAAACTGGAAAGAAGCTTTCTGAGAAACTGCTCTGTGTTCTGTTAATTCATCTCACAGAGTTACATCTTTCCCTTCAAGAAGCCTTTCGCTAAGGCTGTTCTTATGGAATTGGCAAAGGGATATTTGGAAGCCCATAGAGGGCTATGGTGAAAAAGTAAATAACTTCCGTTGAAAACTGGAAACAAGCCTTCTGAGAAACTGCTCTGTGTTCTGTTAATTCATCTCACAGAGTTACATCTTTCTCTTCAAGAAACCTTTCACTAAGGCTGTTCTTGTGGAATTGGCAAAGGAATATTTGGAAGCCCATAGAGGGCTATGGTGAAAAAGGAAATATCTTCCGTTCAAAACTGGAAAGAAGCTTTCTGAGAATCTGCTCTGTGTTCTGTTAATTCATTTCACAGAGTTACATCTTTCCCTACAAGAAGCCTTTCGCTAAGGCTGTTCTTTTGGAATTGGCAAAGGGATATTTGGAAGCCCATAGAGGGCTATGGTGAAAAAGGAAATATCTTCCGTTCAAAACTGGAAACAAGCTTTCTGAGAAACTGCTCTGTGTTCTGTTAATTCATCTCACAGAGTTACATCTTTCCCTTCAAGAAGCCTTTCGCTAAGGCTGTTCTTGTGGAATTGGCAAAGGGATATTTGGAAGCCCATAGAGGGCTATGGTGAAAAAGGAAATATCTTCCGTTCAAAACTGGAAAGAAGCTTTCTGAGAAACTGCTCTGTGTTCTGTTAATTCATCTCACAGAGTTACATTTTTCCCTTCAAGAAGCCTTTCGCTAAGGCTGTTCTTGTGTAATTGGCACAGGGATATTCAGAAGCCCATAGAGGGCTATGGTGAAAAAGGAAATATCTTCCGTTCAAAACTGGAAACAAGCTTTCTGAGAAACTGCTCTGTGTTCTGTTAATTCATCTCATAGAGTTACATCTTCCCCTTCAAGAAGTCTTTCGCTAAGGCTGTTCTTGTGGAATTGGCAAAGGGATATTTGGAAGCCCATAGAGGGCTATGGTGAAAAAGGAAATATCTTCCGTTCAAAACTGGAAACAAGCTTTCTGAGAAACTGCTCTGTGTTCTGTTAATTCATCTCACAGAGTTACATCTTTCCCTTCAAGAAGCCTTTCGCTAAGGCTGTTCTTGTGGAATTGGCAAAGGGATATTTGGAAGCCCATAGAGGGCTATGGTGAAAAAGGAAATATCTTCCGTTCAAAACTGGAAACAAGCTTTCTGAGAAACTGCTCTGTGTTCTCTTAATTCATCTCACAGAGTTACATCTTTCCCTTCAAGAAGCCTTTTGCTAAGGCTGTTCTTGTGGAATTGGCAAAGGGATATTTGGAAGCCCATAGAGGGCTATGGTGAGAAAGGAAATATCTTCCGTTCAAAACTGGAAAGAAGCTTTCTGAGAAACTGCTCTGTGTTCTGTTACTTCATTTCACAGAGTTACATCTTTCCCTTCAAGAAGCCTTTCGCTAAGGCTGTTCTTGTGGAATTGGCAAAGGGATATTTGGAAGCCCATAGTGGGCTATGGTGAAAAAGGAAATATCTTCCGTTCAAAACTGGAAAGAATCTTTCTGAGAAACTGCTCTGTGTTCTGTTAATTCATCTCACAGAGTTACATCTTTCCCTTCAAGAAGCCTTTCCCTAAGGCTGTTCTTATGGAATTGGCAAAGGGATATTTGGAAGCCCATAGAGGGCTATGGTGAAAAAGGAAATATCTTCCGTTGAAAACTGGAAACAAGCCTTCTGAGAAACTGCTCTGTGTTCTGTTAATTCATCTCACAGAGTTACATCTTTCTCTTCAAGAAACCTTTCACTAAGGCTGTTCTTGTGGAATTGGCAAAGGGATATTTGGAAGCCCATAGAGGGCTAGGGTAAAAAAGGAAATATCTTCCGTTCAAAACTGGAAACAAGCTTTCTGAGAAACTGCTCTGTGTTCTCTTAATTCATCTCACAGAGTTACATCTTTCCCTTCAAGAAGCTTTTTGCTAAGGCTGTTCTTATGGAATTGGCAAAGGGATATTTGGAAGCCCATAGAGGGCTATGGTGAGAAAGGAAATATCTTCCGTTCAAAACTGGAAAGAAGCTTTCTGAGAAACTGCTCTGTGTTCTGTTACTTCATCACACAGAGTTACATCTTACTCTTCAAGAAGCCTTTCGCTAAGGCTGTTCTTGTGGAATTGGCAAAGGGATATTTGGAAACCCATAGTGGGCTATGGTGAAAAAGGAAACATCTTCTGTTCAAAACTGGAAAGAAGCTTTCTGAGAAACTGCTCTGTGTTCTGTTAATTCATCTCACAGAGTTACGTCTTTCCCTTCAAGAAGCCTTTCGCTAAGGCTGTTCTTGTGGAAATGGCAAAGGGATATTTGGAAGCCCCTATAGGACTATGGTGAAAAAGGAAATATCTTCCGTTCAAAACTGGAAACAAGCTTTCTGAGAAACTGCTCTGTGTTCTGTTACTTCATCTCACAGAGTTACATCTTACCATTCAAGAAGCCTTTCGCTAAGGCTGTTCTTGTGGAATTGGCAAAGGGATATTTGGAAACCCATAGTGGGCTATGGTGAAAAAGGAAACATCTTCTGTTCAAAACTGGAAAGAAGCTTTCTGAGAAACTGCTCTGTGTTCTGTTAATTCATCTCACAGAGTTACATCTTTCCCTTCAAGAAGCCTTTCGCTAAGGCTGTTCTTGTGGAAATGGCAAAGGGATATTTGGAAGCCCCTAGAGGACTATGATGAAAAAGGAAATATCTTCCGTTCAAAACTGGAAACAAGCTTTCTGAGAAACTGCTCTGTGTTCTGTTAATTCATCTCACAGAGTTACATCTTTCCCTTCAAGAAGTCTTTTGCTAAGGCTGTTCTTGTGGAATTGGCAAAGGGATATTTGGAAGCCCATAGAGTTCTATGGTGAGAAAGGAAATATCTTCCGTTCAAAACTGGAAACAAGCTTTCTGAGAAACTGCTCTGTGTTCTGTTACTTCATTTCACAGAGTTACATCTTACCCTTCAAGAAGCCTTTCGCTAAGGCTGTTCTTGTGGAATTGGCAAAGGGATATTTGGAAGCCCATAGTGGGCTATGGTGAAAAAGGAAATATCTTCCGTTCAAAACTGTAAAGAAGCTTTCTGAGAAACTGCTCTGTGTTCTGTTAATTCATCTCACAGAGTTACATCTTTCCCTTCAAGAAGCCTTTCCCTAAGGCTGTTCTTATGGAATTGGCAAAGGGATATTTGGAAGCCCATAGAGGGCTATGGTGAAAAAGGAAATATCTTCCGTTGAAAACTGGAAACAAGCCTTCTGAGAAACTGCTCTGTGTTCTGTTAATTCATCTCACAGAGTTACATCTTTCTCTTCAAGAAACCTTTCACTAAGGCTGTTCTTGTGGAATTGGCAAAGGGATATTTGGAAGCCCATAGAGGGCTAGGGTAAAAAAGGAAATATCTTCCGTTCAAAACTGGAAACAAGCTTTCTGAGAAACTGCTCTGTGTTCTCTTAATTCATCTCACAGAGTTACATCTTTCCCTTCAAGAAGCCTTTTGCTAAGGCTGTTCCTGTGGAATTGGCAAAGGGATATTTGGAAGCCCATAGAGGGCTATGGTGAGAAAGGAAATATCTTCCGTTCAAAACTGGAAAGAAGCTTTCTGAGAAACTGCTCTGTGTTCTGTTACTTCATCTCACAGAGTTACATCTTACCATTCAAGAAGCCTTTCGCTAAGGCTGTTCTTGTGGAATTGGCAAAGGGATATTTGGAAACCCATAGTGGGCTATGGTGAAAAAGGAAACATCTTCTGTTCAAAACTGGAAAGAAGCTTTCTGAGAAACTGCTCTGTGTTCTGTTAATTCATCTCACAGAGTTACATCTTTCCCTTCAAGAAGCCTTTCGCTAAGGCTGTTCTTGTGGAAATGGCAAAGGGATATTTGGAAGCCCCTAGAGGACTATGATGAAAAAGGAAATATCTTCCGTTCAAAACTGGAAACAAGCTTTCTGAGAAACTGCTCTGTGTTCTGTTAATTCATCTCACAGAGTTACATCTTTCCCTTCAAGAAGTCTTTTGCTAAGGCTGTTCTTGTGGAATTGGCAAAGGGATATTTGGAAGCCCATAGAGGGCTATGGTGAGAAAGGAAATATCTTCCGTTCAAAACTGGAAAGAAGCTTTCTGAGAAACTGCTCTGTGTTCTGTTACTTCATTTCACAGAGTTACATCTTACCCTTCAAGAAGCCTTTCGCTAAGGCTGTTCTTGTGGAATTGGCAAAGGGATATTTGGAAGCCCATAGTGGGCTATGGTGAAAAAGGAAATACCTTCCGTTCAAAACTGTAAAGAAGCTTTCTGAGAAACTGCTCTGTGTTCTGTTAATTCATCTCACAGAGTTACATCTTTCCCTTCAAGAAGCCTTTCCCTAAGGCTGTTCTTATGGAATTGGCAAAGGGATATTTGGAAGCCCATAGAGGGCTATGGTGAAAAAGGAAATATCTTCCGTTGAAAACTGGAAACAAGCCTTCTGAGAAACTGCTCTGTGTTCTGTTAATTCATCTCACAGAGTTACATCTTTCTCTTCAAGAAACCTTTCACTAAGGCTGTTCTTGTGGAATTGGCAAAGGGATATTTGGAAGCCCATAGAGGGCTAGGGTAAAAAAGGAAATATCTTCCGTTCAAAACTGGAAACAAGCTTTCTGAGAAACTGCTCTGTGTTCTCTTAATTCATCTCACAGAGTTACATCTTTCCCTTCAAGAAGCTTTTTGCTAAGGCTGTTCTTATGGAATTGGCAAAGGGATATTTGGAAGCCCATAGAGGGCTATGGTGAGAAAGGAAATATCTTCCGTTCAAAACTGGAAAGAAGCTTTCTGAGAAACTGCTCTGTGTTCTGTTACTTCATCACACAGAGTTACATCTTACCCTTCAAGAAGCCTTTCGCTAAGGCTGTTCTTGTGGAATTGGCAAAGGGATATTTGGAAACCCATAGTGGGCTATGGTGAAAAAGGAAACATCTTCTGTTCAAAACTGGAAAGAAGCTTTCTGAGAAACTGCTCTGTGTTCTGTTAATTCATCTCACAGAGTTACGTCTTTCCCTTCAAGAAGCCTTTCGCTAAGGCTGTTCTTGTGGAAATGGCAAAGGGATATTTGGAAGCCCCTATAGGACTATGGTGAAAAAGGAAATATCTTCCGTTCAAAACTGGAAACAAGCTTTCTGAGAAACTGCTCTGTGTTCTGTTAATTCATCTCACAGAGTTACATCTTTCCCTTCAAGAAGTCTTTCGCTAAGGCTGTTCTTGTGGAATTGGCAAAGGGATATTTGGAAGCCCATAGAGGGCTATGGTGAAAAAGGAAATATCTTCCGTCCAAAACTGGAAAGAAGCTTTCTGAGAAACTGCTCTGTGTTCTGTTAATTTATATCACAGAGTTACATCTTTCCCTTCAAGAAGCCTTTCGCTAAGGCTGTTCTTTTGGAATTGGCAAAGGGATATTTGGAAGCCCATAGAGGGCTATGGTGAAAAAGGAAATATCTTCCGTTGAAAACTGGAAACAAGCTTTCTGAGAAACTGCTCTGTGTTCTCTTAATTCATCTCGCAGAGTTACATCTTTCCCTTTAAGAAGCCTTTTGCTAAGGCTGTTCTTGTGGAATTAGCAAAGGGATATTTGGAAGCCCATAGAGGGCTATGGTGAAAAAGGAAATATCTTCCGTTCAAAACTGGAAACAAGCTTTCTGAGAAACTGCTCTGTGTTCTGTTAATTCATCTCACAGAGTTACATCTTTCCCTTCAAGAAGCCTTTTGCTAAGGCTGTTCTTGTGGAATTGGCAAAGGGATATTTGGAAGCCCATAGAGGGCTATGGTGAGAAAGGAAATATCTTCCGTTCAAAACTGGAAAGAAGCTTTCTGAGAAACTGCTCTGTGTTCTGTTACTTCATTTCACAGAGTTACATCTTACCCTTCAAGAAGCCTTTCGCTAAGGCTGTTCTTGTGGAATTGGCAAAGGGATATTTGGAAGCCCATAGTGGGCTATGGTGAAAAAGGAAATATCTTCCGTTCAAAACTGGAAAGAAGCTTTCTGAGAAACTGCTCTGTGTTCTGTTAATTCATCTCACAGAGTTACATCTTTCCCTTCAAGAAGCCTTTCCCTAAGGCTGTTCTTATGGAATTGGCAAAGGGATATTTGGAAGCCCATAGAGGGCTATGGTGAAAAAGGAAATATCTTCCGTTGAAAACTGGAAACAAGCCTTCTGAGAAACTGCTCTGTGTTCTGTTAATTCATCTCACAGAGTTACATCTTTCTCTTCAAGAAACCTTTCACTAAGGCTGTTCTTGTGGAATTGGCAAAGGGATATTTGGAAGCCCATAGAGGGCTAGGGTAAAAAAGGAAATATCTTCCGTTCAAAACTGGAAACAAGCTTTCTGAGAAACTGCTCTGTGTTCTCTTAATTCATCTCACAGAGTTACATCTTTCCCTTCAAGAAGCCTTTTGCTAAGGCTGTTCCTGTGGAATTGGCAAAGGGATATTTGGAAGCCCATAGAGGGCTATGGTGAGAAAGGAAATATCTTCCGTTCAAAACTGGAAAGAAGCTTTCTGAGAAACTGCTCTGTGTTCTGTTACTTCATCTCACAGAGTTACATCTTACCATTCAAGAAGCCTTTCGCTAAGGCTGTTCTTGTGGAATTGGCAAAGGGATATTTGGAAACCCATAGTGGGCTATGGTGAAAAAGGAAACATCTTCTGTTCAAAACTGGAAAGAAGCTTTCTGAGAAACTGCTCTGTGTTCTGTTAATTCATCTCACAGAGTTACATCTTTCCCTTCAAGAAGCCTTTCGCTAAGGCTGTTCTTGTGGAAATGGCAAAGGGATATTTGGAAGCCCCTAGAGGACTATGATGAAAAAGGAAATATCTTCCGTTCAAAACTGGAAACAAGCTTTCTGAGAAACTGCTCTGTGTTCTGTTAATTCATCTCACAGAGTTACATCTTTCCCTTCAAGAAGTCTTTCGCTAAGGCTGTTGTTGTGGAATTGGCAAAGGGATATTTGGAAGCCCATAGAGGGCTATGGTGAAAAAGGAAATATCTTCCGTCCAAAACTGGAAAGAAGCTTTCTGAGAAACTGCTCTGTGTTCTGTTAATTTATATCACAGAGTTACATCTTTCCCTTCAAGAAGCCTTTGGCTAAGGCTGTTCTTTTGGAATTGGCAAAGGGATATTTGGAAGCCCATAGAGGGCTATGGTGAAAAAGGAAATATCTTCCGTTGAAAACTGGAAACAAGCTTTCTGAGAAACTGCTCTGTGTTCTCTTAATTCATCTCGCAGAGTTACATCTTTCCCTTTAAGAAGCCTTTTGCTAAGGCTGTTCTTGTGGAATTAGCAAAGGGATATTTGGAAGCCCATAGAGGGCTATGGTGAAAAAGGAAATATCTTCCGTTCAAAACTGGAAAGAAGCTTTATGAGAAACTGCTCTGTGTTCTGTTAATTCATCTCACAGAGTTACATCTTTCCCTTCAAGAATCCTTTCCCTAAGGATGTTCTTATGGAATTGGCAAAGGGATATTTGGAAGCCCATAGAGGGCTATGGTGAAAAAGGAAATATCTTCCGTTCAAAACTGGAAACAAGCTTTCTGAGAAACTGCTCTGTGTTCTCTTAATTCATCTCACAGAGTTACATCTTTCCCTTCAAGAAGCCTTTTGCTAAGGCTGTTCTTGTGGAATTGGCAAAGGGATATTTGGAAGCCCATAGAGGGCTATGGTGAGAAAGGAAATGTCTTCCGTTCAAAACTGGAAAGAAGCTTTCTGAGAAACCGCTCTGTGTTCTGTTAATTCATCTCAAACAGATACATCTTTCCCTTCAAGAAGCCTTTCGCTAAGGCTGTTCTTGTGGAATTGGCAAAGGGGTATTTGGAAGCCCATAGAGGGCTATGGTGAAAAAGGAAATATCTTCCGTTCAAAACTGGAAACAAGCTTTCTGAGAAACTGCTCTGTGTTCTGTTAATTCATGTCACAGAGTTACATCTTTCCCTTCAAGAAATCTTTCGCTAAGGCTGTTCTTGTGGAATTGGCAAAGGTATATTTGGAAGCCCATAGAGGGCTATGGTGAAAAAGGAAATATATTCCGTTCAAAACTGGAAAGAAGCTTTCTGAGAAACTGCTCTGTGTTCTGTTAATTCATCTCACAGAGTTACATCTTTCCCTTCAAGAAGCCTTTCGCTAAGGCTGTTCTTGTGGAATTGGCAAAGGGATATTTGGAAGCCCATAGAGGGCTATGGTGAAAAAGGAAATATCTTCCGTTCAAAACTGGAAACAAGCTTTCTGAGAAACTGCTCTGTGTTCTCTTAATTCATCTCACAGAGTTACATCTTTCCCTTCAAGAAGCCTTTTGCTAAGGCTGTTCTTGTGGAATTGGCAAAGGGATATTTGGAAGCCCATAGAGGGCTATGGTGAGAAAGGAAATATCTTCCGTTCAAAACTGGAAAGAAGCTTTCTGAGAAACTGCTCTGTGTTCTGTTACTTCATCTCACAGAGTTACATCTTACCCTTCAAGAAGCCTTTCGCTAAGGCTGTTCTTGTGGAATTGGCAAAGGGATATTTGGAAGCCCATAGTGGGCTATGGTGAAAAAGGAAACATCTTCTGTTCAAAACTGGAAAGAAGCTTTCTGAGAAACTGCTCTGTGTTCTGTTAATTCATCTCACAGAGTTACATCTTTCCCTTCAAGAAGCCTTTCGCTAAGGCTGTTCTTGTTGAAATGGCAAAGGGATATTTGGAAGCCCCTAGAGGACTATGGTGAAAAAGGAAATATCTTCCGTTCAAAACTGGAAAGAAGCTTTCTGAGAAACTGCTCTGTGTTCTCTTAATTCATCTCACAGAGTTACATCTTTCCCTTCAAGAAGCCTTTTGCTAAGGCTGTTCTTGTGGAATTGGCAAAGGGATATTTGGAAGCCCATAGAGGGCTATGGTGAGAAAGGAAATATCTTCCGTTCAAAACTGGAAAGAAGCTTTCTGAGAAACTGCTCTGTGTTCTCTTAATTCATCTCACAGAGTTACATCTTTCCCTTCAAGAAGCCTTTCGCTAATTCTGTTCTTGTGGAATTGGTAAGGGATGTTTGGAAGCCCATAGAGGGCTATGGTGAAAAAGGAAATATCTTCCGTTGAAAACTGGAAACAAGCCTTCAGAGAAACTGCTCTGTGTTCTGTTAATTCATCTCACAGAGTTACATCTTTCTCTACAAGAATCCTTTCGCTAAGGCTGTTCTTGTGGAATTGGCATTGGGATATTTGGAAGCCCATAGAGGGCTATGGTAAAAAAGGAAATATCTTCCGTTCAAAAGTGGAAAGAAGCTTTCTGAGAAACTGCTCTGTGTTCTGTTAATTCATCTCACAGAGTTACATCTTTCCCTTCAAGAAGCCTTTCGCTAAGGCTGTTCTTATGGAATTGGCAAAGGGATATTTGGAAGCCCATAGAGGGCTATGGTGAAAAAGTAAATAACTTCCGTTGAAAACTGGAAACAAGCCTTCTGAGAAACTGCTCTGTGTTCTGTTAATTCATCTCACAGAGTTACATCTTTCTCTTCAAGAAACCTTTCACTAAGGCTGTTCTTGTGGAATTGGCAAAGGAATATTTGGAAGCCCATAGAGGGCTATGGTGAAAAAGGAAATATCTTCCG
Source organism: Chlorocebus sabaeus (assembly GCF_047675955.1). Lineage (NCBI taxonomy): Eukaryota > Metazoa > Chordata > Mammalia > Primates > Cercopithecidae > Chlorocebus > Chlorocebus sabaeus. The sequence goes on from NW_027327517.1 coordinate 16,184, forward strand.
TTCAAAACTGGAAAGAAGCTTTCTGAGAATCTGCTCTGTGTTCTGTTAATTCATTTCACAGAGTTACATCTTTCCCTTCAAGAAGCCTTTCGCTAAGGCTGTTCTTTTGGAATTGGCAAAGGGATATTTGGAAGCCCATAGAGGGCTATGGTGAAAAAGGAAATATCCTCCGTTCAAAACTGGAAAGAAGCTTTCTGAGAAACTGCTCTGTGTTCTGTTAATTCATCTCACAGAGTTACAACTTTCCCTTCAAGAAGCCTTTCGCTAAGGCTGTTCTTGTGGAATTGGCAAAGGGATATTTGGAAGCCCATAGAGGGCTATGGTGAAAAAGGAAATATCTTCCGTTCAAAACTGGAAAGAAGCTTTCTGAGAAACTGCTCTGTGTTCTGTTAATTCATCTCACAGAGTTACATCTTTCCCTTCAAGAAGCCTTTCGCTAAGGCTGTTCTTGTGGAATTGGCAAAGGGATATTTGGAAGCCCATAGAGGGCTATGGTGAAAAAGGAAATATCTTCCGTTCAAAACTGGAAAGAAGCTTTCTGAGAAACTGCTCTGTGTTCTGTTAATTCATCTCACAGAGTTACATTTTTCCCTTTAAGAAGCCTTTCGCTAAGGCTGTTCTTGTGTAATTGGCACAGGGATATTCAGAAGCCCATAGAGGGCTATGGTGAAAAAGGAAATATCTTCCGTTCAAAACTGGAAACAAGCTTTCTCAGAAACTGCACTGTGTTCTGTTAATTCATCTCACAGAGTTACATCTTTCTCTTCAAGAAACCTTTCACTAAGGCTGTTCTTGTGGAATTGGCAAAGGGATATTTGGAAGCCCATAGAGGGCTATGGTGAAAAAGGAAGTATCTTCCGTTCAAAACTGGAAAGAAGCTTTCTGAGAATCTGCTCTGTGTTCTGTTAATTCATTTCACAGAGTTACATCTTTCCCTTCAAGATGCCTTTCGCTAAGGCTGTTCTTGTGGAATTGGAAAAGCGATATTTGGAAGCCCATAGAGGGCTATGGTGAAAAAGGAAATATCTTCCGTTGAAAACTGGAAAGAAGCTTTCTGAGAAACTGCTCTGTGTGCTGTTAATTCATCTCACAGAGTTACATCTTTCCCTTCAAGAAGCCTTTCGCTAAGGCTGTTTTTGTGGAATTGGCAAAGGGATATTTGGAAGCCCATAGAGGGCTATGGTGAAAAAGGAAATATCTTCCGTTCAAAACTGGAAAGAAGCTTTCTGAGAAACTGCTCTGTGTTCTGTTAATTCATCTCACAGAGTTACATCTTTCCCTTCAAGAAGCCGATCGCTAAGGCTGTTCTTGTGGAATTAGGAAAGGGATATTTGGAAGCCCATAGAGGGCTATGGTGAAAAAGGAAATATCTTCCGTTCAAAACTGGAAAGAAGCTTTCTGAGAAACTGCTCTGTGTTCTGTTAATTCATCTCACAGAGTTACATTTTTCCCTTCAAGAAGCCTTTCGCTAAGGCTGTTCTTGTGCAATTGGCAAAGGGATATTTGGAAGCCCATACAGGGCTATGGTAAAAAAGGACATATCTTCCGTTCAAAACTGGAAACAAGCTTTCTGAGAAACTGCTCTGTGTTCTCTTAATTCATCTCACAGAGTTCCATCTTTCCCTTCAAGAAGCCTTTCGCTAAGGCTATTCTTGTGGAATTGGAAAAGGGATATTTGGAAGCCCATAGATGGCTATTGTGAAAAAGCAAATATCTTCCGTTCAAAACTGGAAAGAAGCTTTCTGAGAAACCTCTCTGTGTTCTGTTAATTCATCTCACAGAGTTACATCTTTCCCTTCAAAAGCCTTTCGCTAAGGCTGTTCTTGTGCAATTGGCAACGGGATATTTGGAAGCCCATAGAGGGCTATGGTGAAAAAGGAAATATCTTCCGTTGAAAACTGGAAAGAAGCTTTCTGAGAAACTGCTCTGTGTTCTGTTAATTCATCTCACAGAGTTACATCTTTCCCTTCAAGAAGCCTTTCGCTAAGGCTGTTCTTATGAAATTGGCAAAGGGATATTTGGAAGCCCATAGAGGGCTATGGTGAAAAAGGAAATATCTTCCGTTGAAAACTGGAAACAAGCCTTCTGAGAAACTGCTCTGTGTTCTGTTAATTCATCTCACAGAGTTACATCTTTCTCTTCAAGAATCCTTTCACTAAGGCTGTTCTTGTGGAATTGGCAAAGGGATATTTGGAAGCCCATAGAGGGCTATGGTGAAAGAGGAAATATCTTCCGTTCAAAACTGGAAAGAAGCTTTCTGAGAAACTGCTCTGTGTTCTGTTAATTCATCTCACAGAGTTACATCTTTCCCTTGAAGAAGCCTTTCGCTAAGGCTGTTCTTGTGGAATTGGCAAAGGGATATTTGGAAGCCCATAGAGGGCTATGGTGAAAAAGGAAATATCTTCCGTTCAAAACTGGAAAGAAGCTTTCTGAGAAACTGCTCTGTGTTCTGTTAATTCATCTCACAGAGTTACATCTTTCCCTTCAAGAAGCCTTTCGCTAAGGCTGTTCTTGTGGAATTGGCAACGGGATATTTGGAAGCCCTTAGAGGGCTATGGTGAAAAAGGAAATATCCTCCGTTCAAAACTGGAAAGAAGCTTTCTGAGAAACTGCTCTGTGTTCTGTTAATTCATCTCACAGAGTTACATCTTTCCCTTCAAGAAGCCTTTCGCTAAGGCTGTTCTTATGAAATTGGCAAAGGGATATTTGGAAGCCCATAGAGGGCTATGGTGAAAAAGGAAATATCTTCCGTTGAAAACTGGAAACAAGCCTTCTGAGAAACTGCTCTGTGTTCTGTTAATTCATCTCACAGAGTTACATCTTTCTCTTCAAGAAACTTTTCACTAAGGCTGTTCTTGTGGAACTGGCAAAGGGATATTTGGAAGCCCATAAAGGGCTATGGTGAAAGAGGAAATATCTTCCGTTCAAAACTGGAAAGAAGCTTTCTGAGAAACTGCTCTGTGTTCTGTTAATTCATCTCACAGAGTTACATCTTTCCCTTCAAGAAGCCTTTCGCTAAGGCTGTTCTTATGAAATTGGCAAAGGGATATTTGGAAGACCATAGAGGGCTATGGTGAAAAAGGAAATATCTTCCGTTGAAAACTGGAAACAAGCCTTCTGAGAAACTGCTCTGTGTTCTGTTAATTCATCTCACAGAGTTACATCTTTCTCTTCAAGAAACTTTTCACTAAGGCTGTTCTTGTGGAACTGGCAAAGGGATATTTGGAAGCCCATAAAGGGCTATGGTGAAAGAGGAAATATCTTCCGTTCAAAACTGGAAAGAAGCTTTCTGAGAAACTGCTGTGTGTTCTGTTAATTCATCTCACAGAGTTACATCTTTCCCTTCAAGAAGCCTTTCGCTAAGGGTGCTCTTGTGGAATTGGCAAAGGGATATTTGGAAGCCCATAGAGGGCTATGGTGAAAAAGGAAATATCTTCCGTTCAAAACTGGAAACAAGCTTTCTGAGAAACTGCTCTGTGTTCTGTTAATTCATCTCACAGAGATATATCTTTCCCTTCAAGAAGCCTTTCGCTAAGTCTGTTGTTGTGGAATTGGCAAAGGGATATTTGGAAGCCCATAGAGGGCTATGGTGAGAAAGGAAATATCTTCCGTTCAAAACTGGAAAGAAGCTTTCTGAGAAACTGCTCTGTGTTCTTTTACTTCATCTCACAGAGTTACATCTTTCCCTTCAAGAAGCCTTTCGCTAAGGCTGTTCTTGTGCAATTGGCAAAGAGATATTTGGAAGCCCATAGTGGGCTATGGTGAAAAAGGAAACATCTTCCGTTCAAAACTGGAAAGAAGCTTTCTGAGAAACTGCTCTGTGTTCTGTTAATTCATCTCACAGAGTTACATCTTTCCCTTCAAGAAGCCTTTCCCTAAGGCTGTTCTTATGGAATTGGAAAAGGGATATTTGGAAGCCCATAGAGGGCTATGGTGAAAAAGGAAATATCTTCCGTTGAAAACTGGAAACAAGCCTTCTCAGAAACTGCACTGTGTTCTGTTAATTCATCTCACAGAGTTACATCTTTCTCTTCAAGAAACCTTTCACTAAGGCTGTTCTTGTGGAATTGGCAAAGGGATATTTGGAAGCCCATAGAGGGCTATGGTGAAAAAGGAAGTATCTTCCGTTCAAAACTGGAAAGAAGCTTTCTGAGAATCTGCTCTGTGTTCTGTTAATTCATTTCACAGAGTTACATCTTTCCCTTCAAGATGCCTTTCGCTAAGGCTGTTCTTGTGGAATTGGAAAAGCGATATTTGGAAGCCCATAGAGGGCTATGGTGAAAAAGGAAATATCTTCCGTTGAAAACTGGAAAGAAGCTTTCTGAGAAACTGCTCTGTGTGCTGTTAATTCATCTCACAGAGTTACATCTTTCCCTTCAAGAAGCCTTTCGCTAAGGCTGTTTTTGTGGAATTGGCAAAGGGATATTTGGAAGCCCATAGAGGGCTATGGTGAAAAAGGAAATATCTTCCGTTCAAAACTGGAAAGAAGCTTTCTGAGAAACTGCTCTGTGTTCTGTTAATTCATCTCACAGAGTTACATCTTTCCCTTCAAGAAGCCGATCGCTAAGGCTGTTCTTGTGGAATTAGGAAAGGGATATTTGGAAGCCCATAGAGGGCTATGGTGAAAAAGGAAATATCTTCCGTTCAAAACTGGAAAGAAGCTTTCTGAGAAACTGCTCTGTGTTCTGTTAATTCATCTCACAGAGTTACATTTTTCCCTTCAAGAAGCCTTTCGCTAAGGCTGTTCTTGTGCAATTGGCAAAGGGATATTTGGAAGCCCATACAGGGCTATGGTAAAAAAGGACATATCTTCCGTTCAAAACTGGAAACAAGCTTTCTGAGAAACTGCTCTGTGTTCTCTTAATTCATCTCACAGAGTTCCATCTTTCCCTTCAAGAAGCCTTTCGCTAAGGCTATTCTTGTGGAATTGGAAAAGGGATATTTGGAAGCCCATAGATGGCTATTGTGAAAAAGCAAATATCTTCCGTTCAAAACTGGAAAGAAGCTTTCTGAGAAACCTCTCTGTGTTCTGTTAATTCATCTCACAGAGTTACATCTTTCCCTTCAAAAGCCTTTCGCTAAGGCTGTTCTTGTGCAATTGGCAACGGGATATTTGGAAGCCCATAGAGGGCTATGGTGAAAAAGGAAATATCTTCCGTTGAAAACTGGAAAGAAGCTTTCTGAGAAACTGCTCTGTGTTCTGTTAATTCATCTCACAGAGTTACATCTTTCCCTTCAAGAAGCCTTTCGCTAAGGCTGTTCTTATGAAATTGGCAAAGGGATATTTGGAAGCCCATAGAGGGCTATGGTGAAAAAGGAAATATCTTCCGTTGAAAACTGGAAACAAGCCTTCTGAGAAACTGCTCTGTGTTCTGTTAATTCATCTCACAGAGTTACATCTTTCTCTTCAAGAATCCTTTCACTAAGGCTGTTCTTGTGGAATTGGCAAAGGGATATTTGGAAGCCCATAGAGGGCTATGGTGAAAGAGGAAATATCTTCCGTTCAAAACTGGAAAGAAGCTTTCTGAGAAACTGCTCTGTGTTCTGTTAATTCATCTCACAGAGTTACATCTTTCCCTTGAAGAAGCCTTTCGCTAAGGCTGTTCTTGTGGAATTGGCAAAGGGATATTTGGAAGCCCATAGAGGGCTATGGTGAAAAAGGAAATATCTTCCGTTCAAAACTGGAAAGAAGCTTTCTGAGAAACTGCTCTGTGTTCTGTTAATTCATCTCACAGAGTTACATCTTTCCCTTCAAGAAGCCTTTCGCTAAGGCTGTTCTTGTGGAATTGGCAACGGGATATTTGGAAGCCCTTAGAGGGCTATGGTGAAAAAGGAAATATCCTCCGTTCAAAACTGGAAAGAAGCTTTCTGAGAAACTGCTCTGTGTTCTGTTAATTCATCTCACAGAGTTACATCTTTCCCTTCAAGAAGCCTTTCGCTAAGGCTGTTCATATGAAATTGGCAAAGGGATATTTGGAAGCCCATAGAGGGCTATGGTGAAAAAGGAAATATCTTCCGTTGAAAACTGGAAACAAGCCTTCTGAGAAACTGCTCTGTGTTCTGTTAATTCATCTCACAGAGTTACATCTTTCTCTTCAAGAAACTTTTCACTAAGGCTGTTCTTGTGGAACTGGCAAAGGGATATTTGGAAGCCCATAAAGGGCTATGGTGAAAGAGGAAATATCTTCCGTTCAAAACTGGAAAGAAGCTTTCTGAGAAACTGCTCTGTGTTCTGTTAATTCATCTCACAGAGTTACATCTTTCCCTTCAAGAAGCCTTTCGCTAAGGCTGTTCTTATGAAATTGGCAAAGGGATATTTGGAAGACCATAGAGGGCTATGGTGAAAAAGGAAATATCTTCCGTTGAAAACTGGAAACAAGCCTTCTGAGAAACTGCTCTGTGTTCTGTTAATTCATCTCACAGAGTTACATCTTTCTCTTCAAGAAACTTTTCACTAAGGCTGTTCTTGTGGAACTGGCAAAGGGATATTTGGAAGCCCATAAAGGGCTATGGTGAAAGAGGAAATATCTTCCGTTCAAAACTGGAAAGAAGCTTTCTGAGAAACTGCTCTGTGTTCTGTTAATTCATCTCACAGAGTTACATCTTTCCCTTGAAGAAGCCTTTCGCTAAGGCTGTTCTTGTGGAATTGGCAAAGGGATATTTGGAAGCCCATAGAGGGCTATGGTGAAAAAGGAAATATCTTCCGTTCAAAACTGGAAAGAAGCTTTCTGAGAAACTGCTCTATGTTCTGTTAATTCATCTCACAGAGTTACATCTTTCTCTTCAAGAAGCCTTTCGCTAAGGCTGTTCTTGTGGAATTGGCAACGGGATATTTGGAAGCCCATAGAGGGCTATGGTGAAAAAGGAAATATCCTCCGTTCAAAACTGGAAAGAAGCTTTCTGAGAAACTGCTCTGTGTTCTGTTAATTCATCTCACAGAGTTACATCTTTCCCTTCAAGAAGCCTTTCGCTAAGGCTGTTCTTATGAAATTGGCAAAGGGATATTTGGAAGCCCATAGAGGGCTATGGTGAAAAAGGAAATATCTTCCGTTGACAACTGGAAACAAGCCTTCTGAGAAACTGCTCTGTGTTCTGTTAATTCATCTCACAGAATTACATCTTTCTCTTCAAGAAACCTTTCACTAAGGCTGTTCTTGTGGAATTGGCAAAGGGATATTTGGAAGCCCATAGAGGGCTATGGTGAAAAAGGAAATATCTTCCGTTCAATACTGGAAAGAAGCTTTCTGAGAATCTGCTCTGTGTTCTGTTAATTCATCTCACAGAGTTACATCTTTCCCTTCAAGAAGCCTTTCGCTAAGGCTGTTCTTTTGGAATTGGCAAAGGGATATTTGGAAACCCATAGAGGGCTATAGTGAAAAAGGAAATATCTTCCGTTCAAAACTGGAAAGAAGCTTTCTGAGAAACTGCTCTGTGTTCTGTTAATTCATCTCACAGAGTTACATCTTTACCTTCAAGAAGCCTTTCGCTAAGGCTGTTCTTGTGGAATTGGCAAAGGGATATTTGGAAGCCCATAGAGGGCTATGGTGAAAAAGGAAATATCTTCCGTTCAAAACTGGAAAGAAGCTTTCTGAGAAACTGCTCTGTGTTCTGTTAATTCATCTCACAGAGTTACATCTTTCCCTTCAAGAAGCCTTTCGCTAAGGCTGTTCTTATGAAATTGACAAAGGGATATTTGGAAGCCCATAGAGGGCTATGGTGAAAAAGGAAATATCTTCCGTTGAAAACTGGAAACAAGCCTTCTGAGAAACTGCTCTGTGTTCTGTTAATTCATCTCACAGAGTTACATCTTTCTCTTCAAGAAACTTTTCACTAAGGCTGTTCTTGTGGAACTGGCAAAGGGATATTTGGAAGCCCATAAAGGGCTATGGTGAAAGAGGAAATATCTTCCTTTCAAAACTGGAAAGAAGCTTTCTGAGAAACTGCTCTGTGTTCTGTTAATTCATCTCACAGAGTTACATCTTTCCCTTGAAGAAGCCTTTCGCTAAGGCTGTTCTTGTGGAATTGGCAAAGGGATATTTGGAAGCCCATAGAGGGCTATGGTGAAAAAGGAAATATCTTCCGTTCAAAACTGGAAAGAAGCTTTCTGAGAAACTGCTCTATGTTCTGTTAATTCATCTCACAGAGTTACATCTTTCTCTTCAAGAAACCTTTCGCTAAGGCTGTTCTTGTGGAATTGGCAACGGGATATTTGGAAGCCCATAGAGGGCTATGATGAAAAAGGAAATATCTTCCGTTGAAAACTGGAAACAAGCCTTCTCAGAAACTGCACTGTGTTCTGTTAATTCATCTCACAGAGTTACATCTTTCTCTTCAAGAAACCTTTCACTAAGGCTGTTCTTGTGGAATTGGCAAAGGGATATTTGGAAGCCCATAGAGGGCTATGGTGAAAAAGGAAGTATCTTCCGTTCAAAACTGGAAAGAAGCTTTCTGAGAATCTGCTCTGTGTTGTGTTAATTCATTTCACAGAGTTACATCTTTCCCTTCAAGATGCCTTTCGCTAAGGCTGTTCTTGTGGAATTGGAAAAGCGATATTTGGAAGCCCATAGAGGGCTATGGTGAAAAAGGAAATATCTTCCGTTCAAAACTGGAAAGAAGCTTTCTGAGAAACTGCTCTGTGTTCTGTTAATTCATCTCACAGAGTTACATCTTTCCCTTCAAGAAGCCTTTCGCTAAGGCTGTTCTTGTGGAATTGGCAAAGGGATATTTGGAAGCCCATAGAGGGCTATGGTGAAAAAGGAAATATCTTCCGTTCAAAGCTGGAAAGAAGCTTTCTGAGAAACTGCTCTGTGTTCTGTTAATTCATCTCACAGAGTTACATCTTTCCCTTCAAGAAGCCGATCACTAAGGCTGTTCTTGTGGAATTAGCAAAGGGATATTTGGAAGCCCATAGAGGGCTATGGTGAAAAAGGAAATATCTTCCGTTCAAAACTGGAAAGAAGCTTTCTGAGAAACTGCTCTGTGTTCTGTTAATTCATCTCACAGAGTTACATTTTTCCCTTCAAGAAGCCTTTCGCTAAGGCTGTTCTTGTGCAATTGGCAAAGGGATATTTGGAAGCCCATACAGGGCTATGGTAAAAAAGGACATATCTTCCGTTCAAAACTGGAAAAAAGCTTTCTGAGAAACTGCTCTGTGTTCTCTTAATTCATCTCACAGAGTTCCATCTTTCCCTTCAAGAAGCCTTTCGCTAAGGCTGTTCTTGTGGAATTGGAAAAGGGATATTTAGAAGCCCATAGAGGGCTATGGTGAAAAAGGAAATATCTTCTGTTCAAAACTGGAAAGAAACTTTCTGAGAAACTGCTCTGTGTTCTGTTAATTCATCTCACAGAGTTACATCTTTCCCTTCAAGAAGCCTTTCGCTAAGGCTGTTCTTGTGGAATTGGCAAAGGGATATTTGGAAGCCCATAGAGGGCTATGGTGAAAAAGGAAATATCTTCCGTTCAAAACTGGAAACAAGCTTTCTGAGAAACTGCTCTGTGTTCTGTTAATTCATCTCACAGAGTTACATCTTTCCCTTCAAGAAGCCTTTCGCTAAGGCTGTTCTTGTGGAATTGGCAAAGGGATATTTGGAAGCCCATAGAGGGCTATGGTGAAAAAGGAAATATCTTCCGTTCAAAACTGGAAAGAAGCTTTCTGAGAAACTGCTCTGTGTTCTGTTAATTCATCTCACAGAGTTACATCTTTCCCTTGAAGAAGCCTTTCGCTAAGGCTGTTCTTGTGGAATTGGAAAAGGGATATTTGGAAGCCCATAGAGGGCTATGGTGAAAAAGGAAATATCTTCCGTTCAAAACTGGAAAGAAGCTTTCTGAGAAACTGCTCTATGTTCTGTTAATTCATCTCACAGAGTTACATCTTTCTCTTCAAGAAGCCTTTCGCTAAGGCTGTTCTTGTGGAATTGGCAACGGGATATTTGGAAGCCCATAGAGGGCTATGGTGAAAAAGGAAATATCCTCCGTTCAAAACTGGAAAGAAGCTTTCTGAGAAACTGCTCTGTGTTCTGTTAATTCATCTCACAGAGTTACATCTTTCCCTTCAAGAAGCCTTTCGCTAAGGCTGTTCTTATGAAATTGGCAAAGGGATATTTGGAAGCCCATAGAGGGCTATGGTGAAAAAGGAAATATCTTCCGTTGAAAACTGGAAACAAGCCTTCTGAGAAACTGCTCTGTGTTCTGTTAATTCATCTCACAGAGTTACATCTTTCTCTTCAAGAAACCTTTCACTAAGGCTGTTCTTGTGGAATTGGCAAAGGGATATTTGGAAGCCCATAGAGGGCTATGGTGAAAAAGGAAATATCTTCCGTTCAATACTGGAAAGAAGCTTTCTGAGAATCTGCTCTGTGTTCTGTTAATTCATCTCACAGAGTTACATCTTTCCCTTCAAGAAGCCTTTCGCTAAGGCTGTTCTTTTGGAATTGGCAAAGGGATATTTGGAAACCCATAGAGGGCTATGGTGAAAAAGGAAATATCTTCCGTTCAAAACTGGAAAGAAGCTTTCTGAGAAACTGCTCTGTGTTCTGTTAATTCATCTCACAGAGTTACATCTTTACCTTCAAGAAGCCTTTCGCTAAGGCTGTTCTTGTGGAATTGGCAAAGGGATATTTGGAAGCCCATAGAGGGCTATGGTGAAAAAGGAAATATCTTCCGTTCAAAACTGGAAAGAAGCTTTCTGAGAATCTGCTCTGAGTTCTGTTAATTCATTTCACAGAGTTACATCTTTCCCTTCAAGAAGCCTTTCGCTAAGGCTGTTCTTTTGGAATTGGCAAAGGGATATTTGGAAACCCATAGAGGGCTATGGTGAAAAAGGAAATATCTTCCGTTCAAAACTGGAAAGAAGCTTTCTGAGAAACTGCTCTGTGTTCTGTTAATTCATCTCACAGAGTTACATCTTTCCCTTCAAGAAGCCTTTCGCTAAGGCTGTTCTTGTGGAATTGGCAAAGGGATATTTGGAAGCCCATAGAGGGCTATGGTGAAAAAGGAAATATCTTCCGTTCAAAACTGGAAACAAGCTTTCTGAAAAACTGCTCTGTGTTCTGTTAATTCATCTCACAGAGTTACATCTTTCCCTTCAAGAATCCTTTCGCTAAGGCTGTTCTTGTGGAATTGGCAAAGGGATATTTGGAAGCCCATGGAGGCCTATGGTGAAAAAGGAAATATCTTCCGTTCAAAACTGGAAAGAAGCTTTCTGAGAAACTGCTCTGTGTTCTGTTAATTCATCTCACAGAGTTACATCTTTCCCTTCAAGAAGCCTTTCGCTAAGGCTGTTCTTGTGGAATTGGCAAAGGGATATTTGGAAGCCCATAGAGGGCTATGGTGAAAAAGGAAATATCTTCCGTTCAAAACTGGAAAGAAGCTTTCTGAGAAACTGCTCTGTGTTCTGTTAATTCATCTCACAGAGTTACATCTTTCCCTTCAAGAAGCCTTTCGCTAAGGCTGTTCTTGTGCAATTGGCAACGGGATATTTGGAAGCCCATAGAGGGCTATGGTGAAAAAGGAAATATCTTCCATTCAAAACTGGAAAGAAGCTTTCTGAGAAACTGCTCTGTGTTCTGTTAATTCATTTCACAGAGTTACATCTTTCCCTTCAAGAAGTCTTTCGCTAAGGCTGTTCTTATGAAATTGGCAAAGGGATATTTGGAAGCCCATAGAGGGCTATGGTGAAAAAGGAAATATCTTCCGTTGAAAACTGGAAACAAGCCTTCTGAGAAACTGCTCTGTGTTCTGTTAATTCATCTCACAGAGTTACATCTTTCTCTTCAAGAAACTTTTCACTAAGGCTGTTCTTGTGGAACTGGCAAAGGGATATTTGGAAGCCCATAAAGGGCTATGGTGAAAGAGGAAATATCTTCCGTTCAAAACTGGAAAGAAGCTTTCTGAGAAACTGCTCTGTGTTCTGTTAATTCATCTCACAGAGTTACATCTTTCCCTTGAAGAAGCCTTTCGCTAAGGCTGTTCTTGTGGAATTGGCAAAGGGATATTTGGAAGCCCATAGAGGGCTATGGTGAAAAAGGAAATATCTTCCGTTCAAAACTGGAAAGAAGCTTTCTGAGAAACTGCTCTATGTTCTGTTAATTCATCTCACAGAGTTACATCTTTCTCTTCAAGAAGCCTTTCGCTAAGGCTGTTCTTGTGGAATTGGCAACGGGATATTTGGAAGCCCATAGAGGGCTATGGTGAAAAAGGAAATATCCTCCGTTCAAAACTGGAAAGAAGCTTTCTGAGAAACTGCTCTGTGTTCTGTTAATTCATCTCACAGAGTTACATCTTTCCCTTCAAGAAGCCTTTCGCTAAGGCTGTTCTTATGAAATTGGCAAAGGGATATTTGGAAGCCCATAGAGGGCTATGGTGAAAAAGGAAATATCTTCCGTTGAAAACTGGAAACAAGCCTTCTGAGAAACTGCTCTGTGTTCTGTTAATTCATCTCACAGAGTTACATCTTTCTCTTCAAGAAACCTTTCACTAAGGCTGTTCTTGTGGAATTGGCAAAGGGATATTTGGAAGCCCATAGAGGGCTATGGTGAAAAAGGAAATATCTTCCGTTCAATACTGGAAAGAAGCTTTCTGAGAATCTGCTCTGTGTTCTGTTAATTCATCTCACAGAGTTACATCTTTCCCTTCAAGAAGCCTTTCGCTAAGGCTGTTCTTTTGGAATTGGCAAAGGGATATTTGGAAACCCATAGAGGGCTATGGTGAAAAAGGAAATATCTTCCGTTCAAAACTGGAAAGAAGCTTTCTGAGAAACTGCTCTGTGTTCTGTTAATTCATCTCACAGAGTTACATCTTTACCTTCAAGAAGCCTTTCGCTAAGGCTGTTCTTGTGGAATTGGCAAAGGGATATTTGGAAGCCCATAGAGGGCTATGGTGAAAAAGGAAATATCTTCCGTTCAAAACTGGAAAGAAGCTTTCTGAGAAACTGCTCTGTGTTCTGTTAATTCATCTCACAGAGTTACATCTTTCCCTTCAAGAAGCCTTTCGCTAAGGCTGTTCTTATGAAATTGACAAAGGGATATTTGGAAGCCCATAGAGGGCTATGGTGAAAAAGGAAATATCTTCCGTTGAAAACTGGAAACAAGCCTTCTGAGAAACTGCTCTGTGTTCTGTTAATTCATCTCACAGAGTTACATCTTTCTCTTCAAGAAACCTTTCACTAAGGCTGTTCTTGTGGAATTGGCAAAGGGATATTTGGAAGCCCATAGAGGGCTATGGTGAAAAAGGAAATATCTTCCGTTCAAAACTGGAAAGAAGCTTTCTGAGAATCTGCTCTGTGTTCTGTTAATTCATTTCACAGAGTTACATCTTTCCCTTCAAGAAGCCTTTCGCTAAGGCTGTTCTTTTGGAATTGGCAAAGGGATATTTGGAAACCCATAGAGGGCTATGGTGAAAAAGGAAATATCTTCCGTTCAAAACTGGAAAGAAGCTTTCTGAGAAACTGCTCTGTGTTCTGTTAATTCATCTCACAGAGTTACATCTTTCCCTTCAAGAATCCTTTCGCTAAGGCTGTTCTTGTGGAATTGGCAAAGGGATATTGGGAAGCCCATAGAGGGCTATGGTGAAAAAGGAAATATCTTCCGTTCAAAACTGGAAACAAGCTTTCTGAGAAACTGCTCTGTGTTCTGTTAATTCATCTCACAGAGTTACATCTTTCCCTTCAAGAATCCTTTCGCTAAGGCTGTTCTTGTGGAATTGGCAAAGGGATATTTGGAAGCCCCTACAGGGCTATGGTGAAAAAGGAAATATCTTCCGTTCAAAACTGGAAAGAAGCTTTCTGAGAAACTGCTCTGTGTTCTGTTAATTCATCTCACAGAGTTACATCTTTCCCTTCAAGAAGCCTTTCGCTAAGGCTGTTCTTGTGGAATTGGCAAAGGGATATTTGGAAGCCCATAGAGGGCTATGGTGAAAAAGGAAATATCTTCCGTTCAAAACTGGAAAGAAGCTTTCTGAGAAACTGCTCTGTGTTCTGTTAATTCATCTCACAGAGTTACATCTTTCCCTTCAAGAAGCCTTTCGCTAAGGCTGTTCTTGTGGAATTTAAAAGGGATATTTAGAAGCCCATAGAGGGCTATGGTGAAAAAGGAAATATCTTCTGTTCAAAACTGGAAAGAAACTTTCTGAGAAACTGCTCTGTGTTCTGTTAATTCATCTCACAGAGTTACATCTTTCCCTTCAAGAAGTCTTTCGCTAAGGCTGTTCTTGTGGAATTGGCAAAGGGATATTTGGAAGCCCATAGAGGGCTATGGTGAAAAAGGAAATACCTTCCGTTCAAAACTGGAAAGAAGCCTTCTGAGAAACTGCTCTATGTTCTGTTAATTCATCTCACAGAGTTACATCGTTCCCTTCAAGAAGCCTTTCGCTAAGGCTGTTCTTGTGGAATTGGCAAAGGGATATTTGGAAGCCCATAGAGGGCTATGGTGAAAAAGGAAATATCTTCCGTTCAAAACTGGAAAGAAGCTTTCTGAGAAACTGCTCTGTGTTCTGTTAATTCATCTCACAGAGTTACATCTTTCCCTTCAAGAAACCTTTCGCTAAGGCTATTCTTGTGGAATTGGAAAAGGGATATTTGCAAGCCCATAGAGGGCTATGGTGAAAAAGGAAATATCTTCCGTTCAAAACTGGAAAGAAGCCTTCTGAGAAACTGCTCTATGTTCTGTTAATTCATCTCACAGAGTTACATCGTTCCCTTCAAGAAGCCTTTCGCTAAGGCTGTTCTTGTGGAATTGGCAAAGGGATATTTGGAAGATCATAGAGGGCTATGGTGAAAAAGGAAATATCTTCCGTTCAAAACTGGAAAGAATCCTTCTGAGAAACTGCTCTATGTTCTGTTAATTCATCTCACAGAGTTACATCTTTCCCTTCAAGAAGCCTTTCGCTAATTCTGTTGTTGTGGAATTGGTAAGGGATATTTGGAAGCCCATAGAGGGCTATGGTGAAAAAGGAAATATCTTCTGTTCAAAACTGGAAAGAAACTTTCTGAGAAACTGCTCTGTGTTCTGTTAATTCATCTCACAGAGTTACATCTTTCCCTTCAAGAAGTCTTTCGCTAAGGCTGTTCTTGTGGAATTGGCAAAGGGATATTTGGAAGCCCATAGAGGGCTATGGTGAAAAAGGAAATATCTTCCGTTCAAAACTGGAAAGAAGCTTTCTGAGAAACTGCTCTGTGTTCTGCTAATTCATCTCACAGAGTTACATCTTTCCCTTCAAGAAGCCTTTCGCTAAGGCTGTTCTTATGAAATTGGCAGGGGTATTTTGGAAGCCCATAGAGGGCTATGGTGAAAAAGGAAATATCTTCCGTTGAAAACTGGAAACAAGCCTTCTGAGAAACTGCTCTGTGTTCTGTTAATTCATCTCACAGAGTTACATCTTTCTCTTCAAGAAACCTTTCACTAAGGCTGTTCTTGTGGAATTGGCAAAGGGATATTTGGAAGCCCAAAGAGGGCTATGGTGAAAAAGGAAATATCTTCCGTTCAAAACGGGAAAGAAGCTTTCTGAGAATCTGCTCTGTGTTCTGTTAATTCATTTCACAGAGTTACATCTTTCCCTTCAAGAAGCCTTTCGCTAAGGCTGTTCTTTTGGAATTGGCAAAGGGATATTTGGAAACCCATAGAGGGCTATGGTGAAAAAGGAAATATCTTCCGTTCAAAACTGGAAAGAAGCTTTCTGAGAAACTGCTCTGTGTTCTGTTAATCCATCTCACAGAGTTACAACTTTCCCTTCAAGAAGCCTTTCGCTAAGGCTGTTCTTGTGGAATTGGCAAAGGGATATTTGGAAGCCCATAGAGGGCTATGGTGAAAAAGGAAATATCTTCCGTTCAAAACTGGAAAGAAGCTTTCTGAGAAACTGCTTTGTGTTCTGTTAATTCATCTCACAGAGTTACATCTTTCCCTTCAAGAAGCCTTTCGCTAAGGCTGTTCTTGTGGAATTGGCAAAGGGATATTTGGAAGCCCATAGAGGGCTATGGTGAAAAAGGAAATATCTTCCGTTCAAAACTGGAAACAAGCTTTCTGAGAAACTGCTCTGTGTTCTGTTAATTCATCTCACAGAGTTACATCTTTCCCTTCAAGAAGCCTTTCGCTAAGGCTGTTCTTGTGGAATTGGCAAAGGGATATTTGGAAGCCCATAGAGGGCTATGGTGAAAAAGGAAATATCTTCCGTTCAAAACTGGAAACAAGCTTTCTGAGAAACTGCTCTGTGTTCTCTTAATTCATCTCACAGAGTTACATCTTTCCCTTCAAGAAGTCTTTTGCTAAGGCTGTTCTTGTGGAATTGGCAAAGGGATATTTGGAAGCCCATAGAGGGCTATGGTGAGAAAGGAAATATCTTCCGTTCAAAACTGGAAAGAAGCTTTCTGAGAAACTGCTCTGTGTTCTGTTACTTCATTTCACAGAGTTACATCTTACCCTTCAAGAAGCCTTTCGCTAAGGCTGTTCTTGTGGAATTGGCAAAGGGATATTTGGAAGCCCATAGTGGGCTATGGTGAAAAAGGAAATATCTTCCGTTCAAAACTGGAAAGAATCTTTCTGAGAAACTGCTCTGTGTTCTGTTAATTCATCTCACAGAGTTACATCTTTCCCTTCAAGAAGCCTTTCCCTAAGGCTGTTCTTATGGAATTGGCAAAGGGATATTTGGAAGCCCATAGAGGGCTATGGTGAAAAAGGAAATATCTTCCGTTGAAAACTGGAAACAAGCCTTCTGAGAAACTGCTCTGTGTTCTGTTAATTCATCTCACAGAGTTACATCTTTCTCTTCAAGAAACCTTTCACTAAGGCTGTTCTTGTGGAATTGGCAAAGGGATATTTGGAAGCCCATAGAGGGCTAGGGTAAAAAAGGAAATATCTTCCGTTCAAAACTGGAAACAAGCTTTCTGAGAAACTGCTCTGTGTTCTCTTAATTCATCTCACAGAGTTACATCTTTCCCTTCAAGAAGCTTTTTGCTAAGGCTGTTCTTATGGAATTGGCAAAGGGATATTTGGAAGCCCATAGAGGGCTATGGTGAGAAAGGAAATATCTTCCGTTCAAAACTGGAAAGAAGCTTTCTGAGAAACTGCTCTGTGTTCTGTTACTTCATCACACAGAGTTACATCTTACCCTTCAAGAAGCCTTTCGCTAAGGCTGTTCTTGTGGAATTGGCAAAGGGATATTTGGAAACCCATAGTGGGCTATGGTGAAAAAGGAAACATCTTCTGTTCAAAACTGGAAAGAAGCTTTCTGAGAAACTGCTCTGTGTTCTGTTAATTCATCTCACAGAGTTACGTCTTTCCCTTCAAGAAGCCTTTCGCTAAGGCTGTTCTTGTGGAAATGGCAAAGGGATATTTGGAAGCCCCTATAGGACTATGGTGAAAAAGGAAATATCTTCCGTTCAAAACTGGAAACAAGCTTTCTGAGAAACTGCTCTGTGTTCTGTTACTTCATCTCACAGAGTTACATCTTACCATTCAAGAAGCCTTTCGCTAAGGCTGTTCTTGTGGAATTGGCAAAGGGATATTTGGAAACCCATAGTGGGCTATGGTGAAAAAGGAAACATCTTCTGTTCAAAACTGGAAAGAAGCTTTCTGAGAAACTGCTCTGTGTTCTGTTAATTCATCTCACAGAGTTACATCTTTCCCTTCAAGAAGCCTTTCGCTAAGGCTGTTCTTGTGGAAATGGCAAAGGGATATTTGGAAGCCCCTAGAGGACTATGATGAAAAAGGAAATATCTTCCGTTCAAAACTGGAAACAAGCTTTCTGAGAAACTGCTCTGTGTTCTGTTAATTCATCTCACAGAGTTACATCTTTCCCTTCAAGAAGTCTTTTGCTAAGGCTGTTCTTGTGGAATTGGCAAAGGGATATTTGGAAGCCCATAGAGGGCTATGGTGAGAAAGGAAATATCTTCCGTTCAAAACTGGAAAGAAGCTTTCTGAGAAACTGCTCTGTGTTCTGTTACTTCATTTCACAGAGTTACATCTTACCCTTCAAGAAGCCTTTCGCTAAGGCTGTTCTTGTGGAATTGGCAAAGGGATATTTGGAAGCCCATAGTGGGCTATGGTGAAAAAGGAAATATCTTCCGTTCAAAACTGTAAAGAAGCTTTCTGAGAAACTGCTCTGTGTTCTGTTAATTCATCTCACAGAGTTACATCTTTCCCTTCAAGAAGCCTTTCCCTAAGGCTGTTCTTATGGAATTGGCAAAGGGATATTTGGAAGCCCATAGAGGGCTATGGTGAAAAAGGAAATATCTTCCGTTGAAAACTGGAAACAAGCCTTCTGAGAAACTGCTCTGTGTTCTGTTAATTCATCTCACAGAGTTACATCTTTCTCTTCAAGAAACCTTTCACTAAGGCTGTTCTTGTGGAATTGGCAAAGGGATATTTGGAAGCCCATAGAGGGCTAGGGTAAAAAAGGAAATATCTTCCGTTCAAAACTGGAAACAAGCTTTCTGAGAAACTGCTCTGTGTTCTCTTAATTCATCTCACAGAGTTACATCTTTCCCTTCAAGAAGCCTTTTGCTAAGGCTGTTCCTGTGGAATTGGCAAAGGGATATTTGGAAGCCCATAGAGGGCTATGGTGAGAAAGGAAATATCTTCCGTTCAAAACTGGAAAGAAGCTTTCTGAGAAACTGCTCTGTGTTCTGTTACTTCATCTCACAGAGTTACATCTTACCATTCAAGAAGCCTTTCGCTAAGGCTGTTCTTGTGGAATTGGCAAAGGGATATTTGGAAACCCATAGTGGGCTATGGTGAAAAAGGAAACATCTTCTGTTCAAAACTGGAAAGAAGCTTTCTGAGAAACTGCTCTGTGTTCTGTTAATTCATCTCACAGAGTTACATCTTTCCCTTCAAGAAGCCTTTCGCTAAGGCTGTTCTTGTGGAAATGGCAAAGGGATATTTGGAAGCCCCTAGAGGACTATGATGAAAAAGGAAATATCTTCCGTTCAAAACTGGAAACAAGCTTTCTGAGAAACTGCTCTGTGTTCTGTTAATTCATCTCACAGAGTTACATCTTTCCCTTCAAGAAGTCTTTTGCTAAGGCTGTTCTTGTGGAATTGGCAAAGGGATATTTGGAAGCCCATAGAGGGCTATGGTGAGAAAGGAAATATCTTCCGTTCAAAACTGGAAAGAAGCTTTCTGAGAAACTGCTCTGTGTTCTGTTACTTCATTTCACAGAGTTACATCTTACCCTTCAAGAAGCCTTTCGCTAAGGCTGTTCTTGTGGAATTGGCAAAGGGATATTTGGAAGCCCATAGTGGGCTATGGTGAAAAAGGAAATACCTTCCGTTCAAAACTGTAAAGAAGCTTTCTGAGAAACTGCTCTGTGTTCTGTTAATTCATCTCACAGAGTTACATCTTTCCCTTCAAGAAGCCTTTCCCTAAGGCTGTTCTTATGGAATTGGCAAAGGGATATTTGGAAGCCCATAGAGGGCTATGGTGAAAAAGGAAATATCTTCCGTTGAAAACTGGAAACAAGCCTTCTGAGAAACTGCTCTGTGTTCTGTTAATTCATCTCACAGAGTTACATCTTTCTCTTCAAGAAACCTTTCACTAAGGCTGTTCTTGTGGAATTGGCAAAGGGATATTTGGAAGCCCATAGAGGGCTAGGGTAAAAAAGGAAATATCTTCCGTTCAAAACTGGAAACAAGCTTTCTGAGAAACTGCTCTGTGTTCTCTTAATTCATCTCACAGAGTTACATCTTTCCCTTCAAGAAGCTTTTTGCTAAGGCTGTTCTTATGGAATTGGCAAAGGGATATTTGGAAGCCCATAGAGGGCTATGGTGAGAAAGGAAATATCTTCCGTTCAAAACTGGAAAGAAGCTTTCTGAGAAACTGCTCTGTGTTCTGTTACTTCATCACACAGAGTTACATCTTACCCTTCAAGAAGCCTTTCGCTAAGGCTGTTCTTGTGGAATTGGCAAAGGGATATTTGGAAACCCATAGTGGGCTATGGTGAAAAAGGAAACATCTTCTGTTCAAAACTGGAAAGAAGCTTTCTGAGAAACTGCTCTGTGTTCTGTTAATTCATCTCACAGAGTTACGTCTTTCCCTTCAAGAAGCCTTTCGCTAAGGCTGTTCTTGTGGAAATGGCAAAGGGATATTTGGAAGCCCCTATAGGACTATGGTGAAAAAGGAAATATCTTCCGTTCAAAACTGGAAACAAGCTTTCTGAGAAACTGCTCTGTGTTCTGTTAATTCATCTCACAGAGTTACATCTTTCCCTTCAAGAAGTCTTTCGCTAAGGCTGTTCTTGTGGAATTGGCAAAGGGATATTTGGAAGCCCATAGAGGGCTATGGTGAAAAAGGAAATATCTTCCGTCCAAAACTGGAAAGAAGCTTTCTGAGAAACTGCTCTGTGTTCTGTTAATTTATATCACAGAGTTACATCTTTCCCTTCAAGAAGCCTTTCGCTAAGGCTGTTCTTTTGGAATTGGCAAAGGGATATTTGGAAGCCCATAGAGGGCTATGGTGAAAAAGGAAATATCTTCCGTTGAAAACTGGAAACAAGCTTTCTGAGAAACTGCTCTGTGTTCTCTTAATTCATCTCGCAGAGTTACATCTTTCCCTTTAAGAAGCCTTTTGCTAAGGCTGTTCTTGTGGAATTAGCAAAGGGATATTTGGAAGCCCATAGAGGGCTATGGTGAAAAAGGAAATATCTTCCGTTCAAAACTGGAAACAAGCTTTCTGAGAAACTGCTCTGTGTTCTGTTAATTCATCTCACAGAGTTACATCTTTCCCTTCAAGAAGCCTTTTGCTAAGGCTGTTCTTGTGGAATTGGCAAAGGGATATTTGGAAGCCCATAGAGGGCTATGGTGAGAAAGGAAATATCTTCCGTTCAAAACTGGAAAGAAGCTTTCTGAGAAACTGCTCTGTGTTCTGTTACTTCATTTCACAGAGTTACATCTTACCCTTCAAGAAGCCTTTCGCTAAGGCTGTTCTTGTGGAATTGGCAAAGGGATATTTGGAAGCCCATAGTGGGCTATGGTGAAAAAGGAAATATCTTCCGTTCAAAACTGGAAAGAAGCTTTCTGAGAAACTGCTCTGTGTTCTGTTAATTCATCTCACAGAGTTACATCTTTCCCTTCAAGAAGCCTTTCCCTAAGGCTGTTCTTATGGAATTGGCAAAGGGATATTTGGAAGCCCATAGAGGGCTATGGTGAAAAAGGAAATATCTTCCGTTGAAAACTGGAAACAAGCCTTCTGAGAAACTGCTCTGTGTTCTGTTAATTCATCTCACAGAGTTACATCTTTCTCTTCAAGAAACCTTTCACTAAGGCTGTTCTTGTGGAATTGGCAAAGGGATATTTGGAAGCCCATAGAGGGCTAGGGTAAAAAAGGAAATATCTTCCGTTCAAAACTGGAAACAAGCTTTCTGAGAAACTGCTCTGTGTTCTCTTAATTCATCTCACAGAGTTACATCTTTCCCTTCAAGAAGCCTTTTGCTAAGGCTGTTCCTGTGGAATTGGCAAAGGGATATTTGGAAGCCCATAGAGGGCTATGGTGAGAAAGGAAATATCTTCCGTTCAAAACTGGAAAGAAGCTTTCTGAGAAACTGCTCTGTGTTCTGTTACTTCATCTCACAGAGTTACATCTTACCATTCAAGAAGCCTTTCGCTAAGGCTGTTCTTGTGGAATTGGCAAAGGGATATTTGGAAACCCATAGTGGGCTATGGTGAAAAAGGAAACATCTTCTGTTCAAAACTGGAAAGAAGCTTTCTGAGAAACTGCTCTGTGTTCTGTTAATTCATCTCACAGAGTTACATCTTTCCCTTCAAGAAGCCTTTCGCTAAGGCTGTTCTTGTGGAAATGGCAAAGGGATATTTGGAAGCCCCTAGAGGACTATGATGAAAAAGGAAATATCTTCCGTTCAAAACTGGAAACAAGCTTTCTGAGAAACTGCTCTGTGTTCTGTTAATTCATCTCACAGAGTTACATCTTTCCCTTCAAGAAGTCTTTTGCTAAGGCTGTTCTTGTGGAATTGGCAAAGGGATATTTGGAAGCCCATAGAGGGCTATGGTGAGAAAGGAAATATCTTCCGTTCAAAACTGGAAAGAAGCTTTCTGAGAAACTGCTCTGTGTTCTGTTACTTCATTTCACAGAGTTACATCTTACCCTTCAAGAAGCCTTTCGCTAAGGCTGTTCTTGTGGAATTGGCAAAGGGATATTTGGAAGCCCATAGTGGGCTATGGTGAAAAAGGAAATACCTTCCGTTCAAAACTGTAAAGAAGCTTTCTGAGAAACTGCTCTGTGTTCTGTTAATTCATCTCACAGAGTTACATCTTTCCCTTCAAGAAGCCTTTCCCTAAGGCTGTTCTTATGGAATTGGCAAAGGGATATTTGGAAGCCCATAGAGGGCTATGGTGAAAAAGGAAATATCTTCCGTTGAAAACTGGAAACAAGCCTTCTGAGAAACTGCTCTGTGTTCTGTTAATTCATCTCACAGAGTTACATCTTTCTCTTCAAGAAACCTTTCACTAAGGCTGTTCTTGTGGAATTGGCAAAGGGATATTTGGAAGCCCATAGAGGGCTAGGGTAAAAAAGGAAATATCTTCCGTTCAAAACTGGAAACAAGCTTTCTGAGAAACTGCTCTGTGTTCTCTTAATTCATCTCACAGAGTTACATCTTTCCCTTCAAGAAGCTTTTTGCTAAGGCTGTTCTTATGGAATTGGCAAAGGGATATTTGGAAGCCCATAGAGGGCTATGGTGAGAAAGGAAATATCTTCCGTTCAAAACTGGAAAGAAGCTTTCTGAGAAACTGCTCTGTGTTCTGTTACTTCATCACACAGAGTTACATCTTACCCTTCAAGAAGCCTTTCGCTAAGGCTGTTCTTGTGGAATTGGCAAAGGGATATTTGGAAACCCATAGTGGGCTATGGTGAAAAAGGAAACATCTTCTGTTCAAAACTGGAAAGAAGCTTTCTGAGAAACTGCTCTGTGTTCTGTTAATTCATCTCACAGAGTTACGTCTTTCCCTTCAAGAAGCCTTTCGCTAAGGCTGTTCTTGTGGAAATGGCAAAGGGATATTTGGAAGCCCCTATAGGACTATGGTGAAAAAGGAAATATCTTCCGTTCAAAACTGGAAACAAGCTTTCTGAGAAACTGCTCTGTGTTCTGTTAATTCATCTCACAGAGTTACATCTTTCCCTTCAAGAAGTCTTTCGCTAAGGCTGTTCTTGTGGAATTGGCAAAGGGATATTTGGAAGCCCATAGAGGGCTATGGTGAAAAAGGAAATATCTTCCGTCCAAAACTGGAAAGAAGCTTTCTGAGAAACTGCTCTGTGTTCTGTTAATTTATATCACAGAGTTACATCTTTCCCTTCAAGAAGCCTTTCGCTAAGGCTGTTCTTTTGGAATTGGCAAAGGGATATTTGGAAGCCCATAGAGGGCTATGGTGAAAAAGGAAATATCTTCCGTTGAAAACTGGAAACAAGCTTTCTGAGAAACTGCTCTGTGTTCTCTTAATTCATCTCGCAGAGTTACATCTTTCCCTTTAAGAAGCCTTTTGCTAAGGCTGTTCTTGTGGAATTAGCAAAGGGATATTTGGAAGCCCATAGAGGGCTATGGTGAAAAAGGAAATATCTTCCGTTCAAAACTGGAAACAAGCTTTCTGAGAAACTGCTCTGTGTTCTGTTAATTCATCTCACAGAGTTACATCTTTCCCTTCAAGAAGCCTTTTGCTAAGGCTGTTCTTGTGGAATTGGCAAAGGGATATTTGGAAGCCCATAGAGGGCTATGGTGAGAAAGGAAATATCTTCCGTTCAAAACTGGAAAGAAGCTTTCTGAGAAACTGCTCTGTGTTCTGTTACTTCATTTCACAGAGTTACATCTTACCCTTCAAGAAGCCTTTCGCTAAGGCTGTTCTTGTGGAATTGGCAAAGGGATATTTGGAAGCCCATAGTGGGCTATGGTGAAAAAGGAAATATCTTCCGTTCAAAACTGGAAAGAAGCTTTCTGAGAAACTGCTCTGTGTTCTGTTAATTCATCTCACAGAGTTACATCTTTCCCTTCAAGAAGCCTTTCCCTAAGGCTGTTCTTATGGAATTGGCAAAGGGATATTTGGAAGCCCATAGAGGGCTATGGTGAAAAAGGAAATATCTTCCGTTGAAAACTGGAAACAAGCCTTCTGAGAAACTGCTCTGTGTTCTGTTAATTCATCTCACAGAGTTACATCTTTCTCTTCAAGAAACCTTTCACTAAGGCTGTTCTTGTGGAATTGGCAAAGGGATATTTGGAAGCCCATAGAGGGCTAGGGTAAAAAAGGAAATATCTTCCGTTCAAAACTGGAAACAAGCTTTCTGAGAAACTGCTCTGTGTTCTCTTAATTCATCTCACAGAGTTACATCTTTCCCTTCAAGAAGCCTTTTGCTAAGGCTGTTCCTGTGGAATTGGCAAAGGGATATTTGGAAGCCCATAGAGGGCTATGGTGAGAAAGGAAATATCTTCCGTTCAAAACTGGAAAGAAGCTTTCTGAGAAACTGCTCTGTGTTCTGTTACTTCATCTCACAGAGTTACATCTTACCATTCAAGAAGCCTTTCGCTAAGGCTGTTCTTGTGGAATTGGCAAAGGGATATTTGGAAACCCATAGTGGGCTATGGTGAAAAAGGAAACATCTTCTGTTCAAAACTGGAAAGAAGCTTTCTGAGAAACTGCTCTGTGTTCTGTTAATTCATCTCACAGAGTTACATCTTTCCCTTCAAGAAGCCTTTCGCTAAGGCTGTTCTTGTGGAAATGGCAAAGGGATATTTGGAAGCCCCTAGAGGACTATGATGAAAAAGGAAATATCTTCCGTTCAAAACTGGAAACAAGCTTTCTGAGAAACTGCTCTGTGTTCTGTTAATTCATCTCACAGAGTTACATCTTTCCCTTCAAGAAGTCTTTCGCTAAGGCTGTTGTTGTGGAATTGGCAAAGGGATATTTGGAAGCCCATAGAGGGCTATGGTGAAAAAGGAAATATCTTCCGTCCAAAACTGGAAAGAAGCTTTCTGAGAAACTGCTCTGTGTTCTGTTAATTTATATCACAGAGTTACATCTTTCCCTTCAAGAAGCCTTTGGCTAAGGCTGTTCTTTTGGAATTGGCAAAGGGATATTTGGAAGCCCATAGAGGGCTATGGTGAAAAAGGAAATATCTTCCGTTGAAAACTGGAAACAAGCTTTCTGAGAAACTGCTCTGTGTTCTCTTAATTCATCTCGCAGAGTTACATCTTTCCCTTTAAGAAGCCTTTTGCTAAGGCTGTTCTTGTGGAATTAGCAAAGGGATATTTGGAAGCCCATAGAGGGCTATGGTGAAAAAGGAAATATCTTCCGTTCAAAACTGGAAAGAAGCTTTATGAGAAACTGCTCTGTGTTCTGTTAATTCATCTCACAGAGTTACATCTTTCCCTTCAAGAATCCTTTCCCTAAGGATGTTCTTATGGAATTGGCAAAGGGATATTTGGAAGCCCATAGAGGGCTATGGTGAAAAAGGAAATATCTTCCGTTCAAAACTGGAAACAAGCTTTCTGAGAAACTGCTCTGTGTTCTCTTAATTCATCTCACAGAGTTACATCTTTCCCTTCAAGAAGCCTTTTGCTAAGGCTGTTCTTGTGGAATTGGCAAAGGGATATTTGGAAGCCCATAGAGGGCTATGGTGAGAAAGGAAATGTCTTCCGTTCAAAACTGGAAAGAAGCTTTCTGAGAAACCGCTCTGTGTTCTGTTAATTCATCTCAAACAGATACATCTTTCCCTTCAAGAAGCCTTTCGCTAAGGCTGTTCTTGTGGAATTGGCAAAGGGGTATTTGGAAGCCCATAGAGGGCTATGGTGAAAAAGGAAATATCTTCCGTTCAAAACTGGAAACAAGCTTTCTGAGAAACTGCTCTGTGTTCTGTTAATTCATCTCACAGAGTTACATCTTTCCCTTCAAGAAATCTTTCGCTAAGGCTGTTCTTGTGGAATTGGCAAAGGTATATTTGGAAGCCCATAGAGGGCTATGGTGAAAAAGGAAATATATTCCGTTCAAAACTGGAAAGAAGCTTTCTGAGAAACTGCTCTGTGTTCTGTTAATTCATCTCACAGAGTTACATCTTTCCCTTCAAGAAGCCTTTCGCTAAGGCTGTTCTTGTGGAATTGGCAAAGGGATATTTGGAAGCCCATAGAGGGCTATGGTGAAAAAGGAAATATCTTCCGTTCAAAACTGGAAACAAGCTTTCTGAGAAACTGCTCTGTGTTCTCTTAATTCATCTCACAGAGTTACATCTTTCCCTTCAAGAAGCCTTTTGCTAAGGCTGTTCTTGTGGAATTGGCAAAGGGATATTTGGAAGCCCATAGAGGGCTATGGTGAGAAAGGAAATATCTTCCGTTCAAAACTGGAAAGAAGCTTTCTGAGAAACTGCTCTGTGTTCTGTTACTTCATCTCACAGAGTTACATCTTACCCTTCAAGAAGCCTTTCGCTAAGGCTGTTCTTGTGGAATTGGCAAAGGGATATTTGGAAGCCCATAGTGGGCTATGGTGAAAAAGGAAACATCTTCTGTTCAAAACTGGAAAGAAGCTTTCTGAGAAACTGCTCTGTGTTCTGTTAATTCATCTCACAGAGTTACATCTTTCCCTTCAAGAAGCCTTTCGCTAAGGCTGTTCTTGTTGAAATGGCAAAGGGATATTTGGAAGCCCCTAGAGGACTATGGTGAAAAAGGAAATATCTTCCGTTCAAAACTGGAAAGAAGCTTTCTGAGAAACTGCTCTGTGTTCTCTTAATTCATCTCACAGAGTTACATCTTTCCCTTCAAGAAGCCTTTTGCTAAGGCTGTTCTTGTGGAATTGGCAAAGGGATATTTGGAAGCCCATAGAGGGCTATGGTGAGAAAGGAAATATCTTCCGTTCAAAACTGGAAAGAAGCTTTCTGAGAAACTGCTCTGTGTTCTCTTAATTCATCTCACAGAGTTACATCTTTCCCTTCAAGAAGCCTTTCGCTAATTCTGTTCTTGTGGAATTGGTAAGGGATGTTTGGAAGCCCATAGAGGGCTATGGTGAAAAAGGAAATATCTTCCGTTGAAAACTGGAAACAAGCCTTCAGAGAAACTGCTCTGTGTTCTGTTAATTCATCTCACAGAGTTACATCTTTCTCTACAAGAATCCTTTCGCTAAGGCTGTTCTTGTGGAATTGGCATTGGGATATTTGGAAGCCCATAGAGGGCTATGGTAAAAAAGGAAATATCTTCCGTTCAAAACTGGAAAGAAGCTTTCTGAGAATCTGCTCTGTGTTCTGTTAATTCATCTCACAGAGTTACATCTTTCCCTTCAAGAAGCCTTTCGCTAAGGCTGTTCTTATGGAATTGGCAAAGGGATATTTGGAAGCCCATAGAGGGCTATGGTGAAAAAGTAAATAACTTCCGTTGAAAACTGGAAACAAGCCTTCTGAGAAACTGCTCTGTGTTCTGTTAATTCATCTCACAGAGTTACATCTTTCTCTTCAAGAAACCTTTCACTAAGGCTGTTCTTGTGGAATTGGCAAAGGAATATTTGGAAGCCCATAGAGGGCTATGGTGAAAAAGGAAATATCTTCCGTTCAAAACTGGAAAGAAGCTTTCTGAGAATCTGCTCTGTGTTCTGTTAATTCATTTCACAGAGTTACATCTTTCCCTTCAAGAAGCCTTTCGCTAAGGCTGTTCTTTTGGAATTGGCAAAGGGATATTTGGAAGCCCATAGAGGGCTATGGTGAAAAAGGAAATATCCTCCGTTCAAAACTGGAAAGAAGCTTTCTGAGAAACTGCTCTGTGTTCTGTTAATTCATCTCACAGAGTTACAACTTTCCCTTCAAGAAGCCTTTCGCTAAGGCTGTTCTTGTGGAATTGGCAAAGGGATATTTGGAAGCCCATAGAGGGCTATGGTGAAAAAGCAAATATCTTCCGTTCAAAACTGGAAAGAAGCTTTCTGAGAAACTGCTCTGTGTTCTGTTAATTCATCTCACAGAGTTACATCTTTCCCTTCAAGAAGCCTTTCGCTAAGGCTGTTCTTGTGGAATTGGCAAAGGGATATTTGGAAGCCCATAGAGGGCTATGGTGAAAAAGGAAATATCTTCCGTTCAAAACTGGAAAGAAGCTTTCTGAGAAACTGCTCTGTGTTCTGTTAATTCATCTCACAGAGTTACATTTTTCCCTTTAAGAAGCCTTTCGCTAAGGCTGTTCTTGTGTAATTGGCACAGGGATATTCAGAAGCCCATAGAGGGCTATGGTGAAAAAGGAAATATCTTCCGTTCAAAACTGGAAACAAGCTTTCTGAGAAACTGCTCTGTGTTCTGTTAATTCATCTCATAGAGTTACATCTTTCCCTTCAAGAAGTCTTTCGCTAAGGCTGTTCTTGTGGAATTGGCAAAGGGATATTTGGAAGCCCATAGAGGGCTATGGTGAAAAAGGAAATATCTTCCGTTCAAAACTGGAAACAAGCTTTCTGAGAAACTGCTCTGTGTTCTGTTAATTCATCTCACAGAGTTACATCTTTCCCTTCAAGAAGCCTTTGGCTAAGGCTGTTCTTGTGGAATTGGCAAAGGGATATTTAGAAGCCCATAGAGGGCTATGGTGAAAAAGGAAATATCTTCCGTTCAAAACTGGAAACAAGCTTTCTGAGAAACTGCTCTGTGTTCTCTTAATTCATCTCACAGAGTTACATCTTTCCCTTCAAGAAGCCTTTTGCTAAGGCTGTTCTTGTGGAATTGGCAAAGGGATATTTGGAAGCCCATAGAGGGCTATGATGAGAAGGGAAATATCTTCCGTTCAAAACTGGAAAGAAGCTTTCTGAGAAACTGCTCTGTGTTCTGTTACTTCATTTCACAGAGTTACATCTTACCTTCAAGAAGCCTTTCGCTAAGGCTGTTCTTGTGGAATTGGCAAAGGGATATTTGGAAACCCATAGTGGGCTATGGTGAAAAAGGAAATATCTTCCGTTCAAAACTGTAAAGAAGCTTTCTGAGAAACTGCTCTGTGTTCTGTTAATTCATCTCACAGAGTTACATCTTTCCCTTCAAGAAGCCTTTCCCTAAGGCTGTTCTTATGGAATTGGCAAAGGGATATTTGGAAGCCCATAGAGGGCTATGGTGAAAAAGGAAATATCTTCCGTTGAAAACTGGAAACAAGCCTTCTGAGAAACTGCTCTGTGTTCTGTTAATTCATCTCACAGAGTTACATCTTTCTCTTCAAGAAACCTTTCACTAAGGCTGTTCTTGTGGAATTGGCAAAGGGATATTTGGAAGCCCATAGAGGGCTAGGGTAAAAAAGGAAATATCTTCCGTTCAAAACTGGAAACAAGCTTTCTGAGAAACTGCTCTGTGTTCTCTTAATTCATCTCACAGAGTTACATCTTTCCCTTCAAGAAGCCTTTTGCTAAGGCTGTTCCTGTGGAATTGGCAAAGGGATATTTGGAAGCCCATAGAGGGCTATGGTGAGAAAGGAAATATCTTCCGTTCAAAACTGGAAAGAAGCTTTCTGAGAAACTGCTCTGTGTTCTGTTACTTCATCTCACAGAGTTACATCTTACCCTTCAAGAAGCCTTTCGCTAAGGCTGTTCTTGTGGAATTGGCAAAGGGATATTTGGAAACCCATAGTGGGCTACGGTGAAAAAGGAAACATCTTCTGTTCAAAACTGGAAAGAAGCTTTCTGAGAAACTGCTCTGTGTTCTGTTAATTCATCTCACAGAGTTACGTCTTTCCCTTCAAGAAGCCTTTCGCTAAGGCTGTTCTTGTGGAAATGGCAAAGGGATATTTGGAAGCCCCTAGAGGACTATGGTGAAAAAGGAAATATCTTCCGTTCAAAACTGGAAACAAGCTTTCTGAGAAACTGCTCTGTGTTCTGTTAATTCATCTCACAGAGTTACATCTTTCCCTTCAAGAAGTCTTTCGCTAAGGCTGTTCTTGTGGAATTGGCAAAGGGATATTTGGAAGCCCATAGAGGTCTATGGTGAAAAAGGAAATAACTTCCGTTGAAAACTGGAAACAAGCCTTCTGAGAAACTGCTCTGTGTTCTGTTAATTCATCTCACAGAGCTACATCTTTCTCTTCAAGAAACCTTTCACTAAGGCTGTTCTTGTGGAATTGGCAAAGGAATATTTGGAAGCCCATAGAGGGCTATGGTGAAAAAGGAAATATCCTCCGTTCAAAACTGGAAAGAAGCTTTCTGAGAAACTGCTCAGTGTTCTGTTAATTTATCTCACAGAGTTACAACTTTCCCTTCAAGAAGCCTTTCGCTAAGGCTGTTCTTGTGGAATTGGCAAAGGGATATTTGGAAGCCCATAGAGGGCTATGGTGAAAAAGGAAATATCTTCCGTTCAAAACTGGAAACAAGCTTTCTGAGAAACTGCTCTGTGTTCTGTTAATTCATCTCACAGAGTTACATCTTTCCCTTCAAGAAGTCTTTCGCTAAGGCTGTTCTTGTGGAATTGGCAAAGGGATATTTGGAAGCCCATAGAGGGCTATGGTGAAAAAGTAAATAACTTCCGTTGAAAACTGGAAACAAGCCTTCTGAGAAACTGCTCTGTGTTCTGTTAATTCATCTCACAGAGTTACATCTTTCTCTTCAAGAAACCTTTCACTAAGGCTGTTCTTGTGGAATTGGCAAAGGAATATTTGGAAGCCCATAGAGGGCTATGGTGAAAAAGGAAATATCTTCCGTTCAAAACTGGAAAGAAGCTTTCTGAGAATCTGCTCTGTGTTCTGTTAATTCATTTCACAGAGTTACATCTTTCCCTTCAAGAAGCCTTTCGCTAAGGCTGTTCTTTTGGAATTGGCAAAGGGATATTTGGAAGCCCATAGAGGGCTATGGTGAAAAAGGAAATATCCTCCGTTCAAAACTGGAAAGAAGCTTTCTGAGAAACTGCTCTGTGTTCTGTTAATTCATCTCACAGAGTTACAACTTTCCCTTCAAGAAGCCTTTCGCTAAGGCTGTTCTTGTGGAATTGGCAAAGGGATATTTGGAAGCCCATAGAGGGCTATGGTGAAAAAGGAAATATCTTCCGTTCAAAACTGGAAACAAGCTTTCTGAGAAACTGCTCTGTGTTCTGTTAATTCATCTCACAGAGTTACATCTTTCCCTTCAAGAAGGCTTTCGCTAAGGCTGTTCTTGTGGAATTGGCAAAGGGATATTTGGAAGCCCATAGAGGGCTATGGTGAAAAAGGAAATATCTTCCGTTCAAAACTGGAAAGAAGCTTTCTGAGAAACTGCTCTGTGTTCTGTTAATTCATCTCACAGAGTTACATTTTTCCCTTTAAGAAGCCTTTCGCTAAGGCTGTTCTTCTGTAATTGGCACAGGGATATTCAGAAGCCCATAGAGGGCTATGGTGAAAAAGGAAATATCTTCCGTTCAAAACTGGAAACAAGCTTTCTGAGAAACTGCTCTGTGTTCTGTTAATTCATCTCATAGAGTTACATCTTTCCCTTCAAGAAGTCTTTCGCTAAGGCTGTTCTTGTGGAAATGGCAAAGGGATATTTGGAAGCCCCTAGAGGACTATGGTGAAAAAGGAAATATCTTCCGTTCAAAACTGGAAACAAGCTTTCTGAGAAACTGCTCTGTGTTCTGTTAATTCATCTCACAGAGTTACATCTTTCCCTTCAAGAAGTCTTTCGCTAAGGCTGTTCTTGTGGAATTCGCAAAGGGATATTTGGAAGCCCATAGAGGTCTATGGTGAAAAAGGAAATAACTTCCGTTGAAAACTGGAAACAAGCCTTCTGAGAAACTGCTCTGTGTTCTGTTAATTCATCTCACAGAGTTACATCTTTCTCTTCAAGAAACCTTTCACTAAGGCTGTTCTTGTGGAATTGGCAAAGGAATATTTGGAAGCCCATAGAGGGCTATGGTGAAAAAGGAAATATCCTCCGTTCAAAACTGGAAAGAAGCTTTCTGAGAAACTGCTCTGTGTTCTGTTAATTTATCTCACAGAGTTACAACTTTCCCTTCAAGAAGCCTTTCGCTAAGGCTGTTCTTGTGGAATTGGCAAAGGGATATTTGGAAGCCCATAGAGGGCTATGGTGAAAAAGGAAATATCTTCCGTTCAAAACTGGAAACAAGCTTTCTGAGAAACTGCTCTGTGTTCTGTTAATTCATCTCACAGAGTTACATCTTTCCCTTCAAGAAGTCTTTCGCTAAGGCTGTTCTTGTGGAATTGGCAAAGGGATATTTGGAAGCCCATAGAGGGCTATGGTGAAAAAGTAAATAACTTCCGTTGAAAACTGGAAACAAGCCTTCTGAGAAACTGCTCTGTGTTCTGTTAATTCATCTCACAGAGTTACATCTTTCTCTTCAAGAAACCTTTCACTAAGGCTGTTCTTGTGGAATTGGCAAAGGAATATTTGGAAGCCCATAGAGGGCTATGGTGAAAAAGGAAATATCTTCCGTTCAAAACTGGAAAGAAGCTTTCTGAGAATCTGCTCTGTGTTCTGTTAATTCATTTCACAGAGTTACATCTTTCCCTTCAAGAAGCCTTTCGCTAAGGCTGTTCTTTTGGAATTGGCAAAGGGATATTTGGAAGCCCATAGAGGGCTATGGTGAAAAAGGAAATATCCTCCGTTGAAAACTGGAAAGAAGCTTTCTGAGAAACTGCTCTGTGTTCTGTTAATTCATCTCACAGAGTTACAACTTTCCCTTCAAGAAGCCTTTCGCTAAGGCTGTTCTTGTGGAATTGGCAAAGGGATATTTGGAAGCCCATAGAGGGCTATGGTGAAAAAGGAAATATCTTCCGTTCAAAACTGGAAACAAGCTTTCTGAGAAACTGCTCTGTGTTCTGTTAATTCATCTCACAGAGTTACATCTTTCCCTTCAAGAAGGCTTTCGCTAAGGCTGTTCTTGTGGAATTGGCAAAGGGATATTTGGAAGCCCATAGAGGGCTATGGTGAAAAAGGAAATATCTTCCGTTCAAAACTGGAAAGAAGCTTTCTGAGAAACTGCTCTGTGTTCTGTTAATTCATCTCACAGAGTTACATTTTTCCCTTTAAGAAGCCTTTCGCTAAGGCTGTTCTTCTGTAATTGGCACAGGGATATTCAGAAGCCCATAGAGGGCTATGGTGAAAAAGGAAATATCTTCCGTTCAAAACTGGAAACAAGCTTTCTGAGAAACTGCTCTGTGTTCTGTTAATTCATCTCATAGAGTTACATCTTTCCCTTCAAGAAGTCTTTCGCTAAGGCTGTTCTTGTGGAATTGGCAAAGGGATATTTGGAAGCCCATAGAGGGCTATGGTGAAAAAGGAAATATCTTCCGTTCAAAACTGGAAACAAGCTTTCTGAGAAACTGCTCTGTGTTCTGTTAATTCATCTCACAGAGTTACATCTTTCCCTTCAAGAAGCCTTTCGCTAAGGCTGTTCTTGTGGAATTGGCAAAGGGATATTTGGAAGCCCATAGAGGGCTATGGTGAAAAAGGAAATATCTTCCGTTCAAAACTGGAAACAAGCTTTCTGAGAAACTGCTCTGTGTTCTCTTAATTCATCTCGCAGAGTTACATCTTTCCCTTTAAGAAGCCTTTTGCTAAGGCTGTTCTTGTGGAATTAGCAAAGGGATATTTGGAAGCCCATAAAGGGCTATGGTGAAAAAGGAAATATCTTCCGTTCAAAACTGGAAAGAAGCTTTCTGAGAAACTGCTCTGTGTTCTGTTAATTCATCTCACAGAGTTACATCTTTCCCTTCAAGAATCCTTTCCCTAAGGCTGTTCTTATGGAATTGGCAAAGGGATATTTGGAAGCCCATAGAGGGCTATGGTGAAAAAGGAAATATCTTCCGTTCAAAACTGGAAACAAGCTTTCTGAGAAACTGCTCGGTGTTCTCTTAATTCATCTCACAGAGTTACATCTTTCCCTTCAAGAAGCCTTTTGCTAAGGCTGTTCTTGTGGAATTGGCAAAGGGATATTTGGAAGCCCATAGAGGGCTATGGTGAGAAAGGAAATGTCTTCCGTTCAAAACTGGAAAGAAGCTTTCAGAGAAACTGCTCTGTGTTCTGTTACTTCATTTCACAGAGTTACATCTTACCCTTCAAGAAGCCTTTCGCTATGGCTGTTCTTGTGGAAATGGCAAAGGGATATTTGGAAGCCCCTAGAGGACTATGGTGAAAAAGGAAATATCTTCCGTTCAAAACTGGAAACAAGCTTTCTGAGAAACTGCTCTGTGTTCTGTTAATTCATCTCACAGAGTTACATCTTTCCCTTCAAGAAGTCTTTCGCTAAGGCTGTTCTTGTGGAATTGGCAAAGGGATATTTGGAAGCCCATAGAGGGCTATAGTGAAAAAGGAAATATCTTCCGTTAAAAACTGGAAAGAAGCTTTCTGAGAAACTTCTCTGTGTTCTGTTAATTCATCTCACAGAGTTACATCTTTCCCTTCAAGAAGCCTTTCGCTAAGGCTGTTCTTGTGGAATTGGCAAAGGGATATTTGGAAGCCCATAGAGGGCTATGGTGAAAAAGGAAATATCTTCCGTTGAAAACTGGAAACCAGCTTTCTGAGAAACTGCTCTGTGTTCTGTTAATTCATCTCGCAGAGTTACATCTTTCCCTTCAAGAAGCCTTTTGCTAAGGCTGTTCTTGTGGAATTAGCAAAGGGATATTTGGAAGCACATAGAGGGCTATAGTGAAAAAGGAAATATCTTCCGTTCAAAACTGGAAAGAAGCTTTCTGAGAAACTGCTCTGTGTTCTGTTAATTCATCTCACAGAGTTACATCTTTCCCTTCAAGAAGCCTTTCCCTAAGGCTGTTCTTATGGAATTGGCAAAGGGATATTTGGAAGCCCATAGAGGGCTATGGTGAAAAAGGAAATATCTTCCGTTGAAAACTGGAAACAAGCCTTCTGAGAAACTGCTCTGTGTTCTGTTAATTCATCTCACAGAGTTACATCTTTCTCTTCAAGAAACCTTTCACTAAGGCTGTTCTTGTGGAATTGGCAAAGGGATATTTGGAAGCCCATAGAGGGCTATGGTGAAAAAGGAAATATCTTCCGTTCAAAACTGGAAAGAAGCTTTCTGAGAAACTGCTCTGTGTTCTGTTAATTCATCTCACAGAGTTACATCTTTCCCTTCAAGAAGCCTTTCGCTAAGGCTGTTCTTGTGGAATTGGCAAAGGGATATTTGGAAGCCCATAGAGGGCTATGGTGAAAAAGGAAATATCTTCCGTTCAAAACTGGAAAGAAGCTTTCTGAGAAACTGCTCTGTGTTCTGTTAATTCATCTCACAGAGTTACATCTTTCCCTTCAAGAAGCCTTTCGCTAAGGCTGTTCTTGTGGAATTGGAAAAGGGATATTTGGAAGCCCATAGAGGGCTATGGTGAAAAAGGAAATATCTTCCGTTCAAAACTGGAAAGAAGCTTTCTGAGAAAATGCTCTGTGTTCTGTTAATTCATCTCACAGAGTTACATCTTTCCCTTCAAGAAGCCTTTCGCTAAGGCTGTTCTTGTGGAATTGGCAAAGGGATATTTGGAAGCCCATAGAGGGCTATGGTGAAAAAGGAAATATCTTCCGTTCAAAACTGGAAGGAAGCTTTCTGAGAAACTGCTCTGTGTTCTGTTAATTCATCTCACAGAGTTACCTCTTTCCCTTCAAGAAGCCTTTCGCTAAGGCTGTTCTTGTGGAATTGGCAAAGGGGTATTTGGAAGCCCATAGAGGGCTATGGTGAAAAAGGAAATATCTTCCGTTCAAAACTGGAAAGAAGCTTTCTGAGAAACTGCTCTGTGTTCTGTTAATTCATCTCTCAGAGTTACATCTTTCCCTTCAAGAAGCCTTTTGCTAAGGCTGTTCTTGTGGAATTGGCAAAGGGATATTTGGAAGGCCATAGAGGGCTATGGTGAAAAAGGAAATATCTTCCGTTCAAAACTGGAAAGAAGCTTTCTGAGAAACTGCTCTGTGTTCTGTTAATTCATCTCTCAGAGTTACATCTTTCCCTTCAAGAAGCCTTTCGCTAAGGCTGTTCTTGTGTAATTGGCACAGGGATATTCAGAAGCCCATAGAGGGCTATGGTGAAAAAGGAAATATCTTCCGTTCAAAACTGGAAAGAAGTTTTCTGAGAAACCGCTCTGTGTTCTGTTAATTCATCTCACAGAGTTACATTTTTCCCTTCAAGAAGCCTTTCGCTAAGGCTGTTCTTGTGGAATTGGCAAAGGGATATTCAGAAGCCCATAGAGGGCTATGGTGAAAAAGGAAATATCTTCCGTTCAAAACTGGAAACAAGCTTTCTGAGAAACTGCTCTGTGTTCTGTTAATTCATCTCACAGAGTTACATCTTTCCCTTCAAGAAGCCTTTCGCTAAGGCTGTTCTTGTGGAATTGGCAAAGGGATATTTGGAAGCCCATAGAGGGCTATGGTGAAAAAGGAAATATCTTCCGTTCAAAACTGGAAACAAGCTTTCTGAGAAACTGCTCTGTGTTCTCTTAATTCATCTCACAGAGTTACATCTTTCCCTTCAAGAAGCCTTTTGCTAAGGCTGTTCTTGTGGAATTGGCAAAGGGATATTTGGAAGCCCATAGAGGGCTATGGTGAAAAAGGAAATATCTTCCGTTGAAAACTGGAAACAAGCCTTCTGAGAAACTGCTCTGTGTTCTGTTAATTCATCTCACAGAGTTACATCTTTCTCTTCAAGAAACCTTTCACTAAGGCTGTTCTTGTGGAATTGGCAAAGGGATATTTGGAAGCCCATAGAGGGCTATGGTGAAAAAGGAAATATCTTCCGTTCAAAACTGGAAAGAAGCTTTCTGAGAAACTGCTCTGTGTTCTGTTAATTCATCTCACAGAGTTACATCTTTCCCTTCAAGAAGCCTTTCGCTAAGGCTGTTCTTGTGGAATTGGCAAAGGGATATTTGGAAGCCCATAGAAGGCTATGGTGAAAAAGGAAATATCTTCCGTTCAAAACTGGAAAGAAGCTTTCTGAGAAACTGCTCTGTGTTCTGTTAATTCATCTCACAGAGTTACATCTTTCCCTTCAAGAAGCCTTTTGCTAAGGCTGTTCTTGTGGAATTGGCAAAGGGATATGTGGAAGCCCATAGAGGGCTTTGGTGAAAAAGGAAATATCTTCCGTTCAAAACTGGAAAGAAGCTTTCTGAGAAACTGCTCTGTGTTCTGTTAATTCATCTCACAGAGTTACATGTTTCCCTTCAAGAAGCCTTTCGCTAAGGCTGTTCTTGTGGAATTGGCAAAGGGATATTCAGAAGCCCATAGAGGGCTATGGTGAAAAAGGAAATATCTTCCGTTCAAAACTGGAAAGAAGCTTTCTGGGATTCCGCTCTGTGTTCTGTTAATTCATCTCACAGAGTTACATCTTTCCCTTCAAGAAGCCTTTCGCTAAGGCTGTTCTTGTGGAATTGGCAAAGGGGTATTTGGAAGCCCATATAGGGCTATGGTGAAAAAGGAAATATCTTCCGTTCAAAACTGGAAACAAGCTTTCTGAGAAACTGCTCTGTGTTCTGTTAATTCATCTCATAGAGTTACATCTTTCCCTTCAAGAAGTCTTTCGCTAAGGCTGTTCTTGTGGAATTGGCAAAGGGATATTTGGAAGCCCATAGAGGGCTATGGTGAAAAAGGAAATATCTTCCGTTCAAAACTGGAAACAAGCTTTCTGAGAAACTGCTCTGTGTTCTGTTAATTCATCTCACAGAGTTACATCTTTCCCTTCAAGAAGCCTTTCGCTAAGGCTGTTCTTGTGGAATTGGCAAAGGGATATTTGGAAGCCCATAGAGGGCTATGGTGAAAAAGGAAATATCTTCCGTTCAAAACTGGAAACAAGCTTTCTGAGAAACTGCTCTGTGTTCTCTTAATTCATCTCACAGAGTTACATCTTTCCCTTCAAGAAGCCTTTTGCTAAGGCTGTTCTTGTGGAATTGGCAAAGGGATATTTGGAAGCCCATAGAGGGCTATGGTGAAAAAGGAAATATCTTCCGTTCAAAACAGGAAAGAAGCTTTCTGAGAAACTGCTCTGTGTTCTGTTACTTCATTTCACAGAGTTACATCTTACCCTTCAAGAAGCCTTTCGCTAAGGCTGTTCTTGTGGAATTGGCAAAGGGATATTTGGAAGCCCATAGTGGGCTATGGTGAAAAAGGAAATATCTTCCGTTCAAAACTGGAAAGAAGCTTTCTGAGAAACTGCTCTGTGATCTTTTAATTCATCTCACAGAGTTACATCTTTCCCTTCAAGAAGCCTTTCCCTAAGGCTGTTCTTATGGAATTGGCAAAGGGATATTTGGAAGCCCATAGAGGGCTATGGTGAAAAAGGAAATATCTTCCGTTGAAAACTGGAAACAAGCTTTCTGAGAAACTGCTCTGTGTTCTCTTAATTCATCTCGCAGAGTTACATCTTTCCCTTTAAGAAGCCTTTTGCTAAGGCTGTTCTTGTGGAATTAGCAAAGGTATATTTGGAAGCCCATAGAGGGCTATGGTGAAAAAGGAAATATCTTCCGTTCAAAACTGGAAAGAAACTTTCTGAGAAACTGCTCTGTGTTCTGTTAATTCATCTCACAGAGTTACATCTTTCCCTTCAAGAAACCTTTCCCTAAGGCTGTTCTTATGGAATTGGCAAAGGGATATTTGGAAGCCCATAGAGGGCTATAGTGAAAAAGGAAATATCTTCCGTTCAAAACTGGAAACAAGCTTTCTGAGAAACTGCTCTGTGTTCTCTTAATTCATCTCACAGAGTTACATCTTTCCCTTCAAGAAGCCTTTTGCTAAGGCTGTTCTTGTGGAATTGGCAAAGGGATATTTGGAAGCCCATAGAGGGCTATGGTGAGAAAGGAAATATCTTCCGTTCAAAACTGGAAAGAAGCTTTCTGAGAAACTGCTCTGTGTTCTGTTAATTCATCTCACAGAGTTACATCTTTCCCTTCAAGAAGCCTTTCGCTAAGGCTGTTCTTATGGAATTGGCAAAGGGATATTTGGAAGCCCATAGAGGGCTATAGTGAAAAAGTGAATAACTTCCGTTGAAAACTGGAAACAAGCCTTCTGAGAAACTGCTCTGTGTTCTGTTAATTCATCTCACAGAGTTACATCTTTCTCTTCAAGAAACCTTTCACTAAGGCTGTTCTTGTTTAATTGGCAAAGGAATATTTGGAAGCCCATAGAGGGCTATGGTGAAAAAGGAAATATCTTCCGTTCAAAACTGGAAAGAAGCTTTCTGAGAATCTGCTCTGTGTTCTGTTAATTCATTCCACAGAGTTACATCTTTCCCTTCAAGAAGCCTTTCGCTAAGGCTGTTCTTTTGGAATTGGCAAAGGAATATTTGGAAGCCCATAGAGGGCTATGGTGAAAAAGGAAATATCCTCCGTTCAAAACTGGAAAGAAGCTTTCTGAGAAACTGCTCTGTGTTCTGTTAATTCATCTCACAGAGTTACAACTTTCCCTTCAAGAAGCCTTTCGCTAAGGCTGTTCTTGTGGAATTGGCAAAGGGATATTTGGAAGCCCATAGAGGGCTATGGTGAAAAAGGAAATATCTTCCGTTCAAAACTGGAAACAAGCTTTCTGAGAAACTGCTCTGTGTTCTGTTAATTCATCTCACAGAGTTACATCTTTCCCTTCAAGAAGCCTTTCCCTAAGGCTGTTCTTGTGGAATTGGCAAAGGGATATTTGGAAGCCTATAGAGGGCTATGGTGAAAAAGGAAATATCTTCCGTTCAAAACTGGAAAGAAGCTTTCTGAGAAACTGCTCTGTGTTCTGTTAATTCATCTCACAGAGTTACATTTTTCCCTTCAAGAAGCCTTTCGCTAAGGCTGTTCTTGTGTAATTGGCACAGGGATATTCAGAAGCCCATAGAGGGCTATGGTGAAAAAGGAAATATCTTCCGTTCAAAACTGGAAAGAAGCTTTCTGAGAAACCGCTCTGTGTTCTGTTAATTCATCTCACAGAGTTACATCTTTCCCTTCAAGAAGCCTTTCGCTAAGGCTGTTCTTGTGGAATTGGCAAAGGGATATTCAGAAGCCCATAGAGGGCTATGGTGAAAAAGGAAATATCTTCCGTTCAAAACTGGAAAGAAGCTTTCTGAGATTCCGCTCTGTGTTCTGTTAATTCATCTCACAGAGTTACATCTTTCCCTTCAAGAAGCCTTTCGCTAAGGCTGTTCTTGTGGAATTGGCAAAGGGGTATTTGGAAGCCCATAGAGGGCTATGGTGAAAAAGGAAATATCTTCCGTTCAAAACTGGAAACAAGCTTTCTGAGAAACTGCTCTGTGTTCTGTTAATTCATCTCATAGAGTTACATCTTTCCCTTCAAGAAGTCTTTCGCTAAGGCTGTTCTTGTGGAATTGGCAAAGGGATATTTGGAAGCCCATAGAGGCCTATGGTGAAAAAGGAAATATCTTCCGTTCAAAACTGGAAACAAGCTTTCTGAGAAACTGCTCTGTGTTCTGTTAATTCATCTCACAGAGTTACATCTTTCCCTTCAAGAAGCCTTTCGCTAAGGCTGTTCTTGTGGAATTCGCAAAGGGATATTTGGAAGCCCATAGAAGGCTATGGTGAAAAAGGAAATATCTTCCGTTCAAAACTGGAAACAAGCTTTCTGAGAAACTGCTCTGTGTTCTCTTAATTCATCTCACAGAGTTACATCTTTCCCTTCAAGAGGCCTTTTGCTAAGGCTGTTCTTGTGGAATTGGCAAAGGGATATTTGGAAGCCCATAGAGGGCTATGGTGAGAAAGGAAATATCTTCCGTTCAAAACTGGAAAGAAGCTTTCTGAGAAACTGCTCTGTGTTCTGTTACTTCATTTCACAGAGTTACATCTTACCCTTCAAGAAGCCTTTCGCTAAGGCTGTTCTTGTGGAATTGGCAAAGGGATATTTGGAAGCCCATAGTGGGCTATGGTGAAAAAGGAAATATCTTCCGTTCAAAACTGGAAAGAAGCTTTCTGAGAAACTGCTCTGTGTTCTGTTAATTCATCTCACAGAGTTACATCTTTCCCTTCAAGAAGCCTTTCCCTAAGGCTGTTCTTATGGAATTGGCAAAGGGATATTTGGAAGCCCATAGAGGGCTATGGTGAAAAAGGAAATATCTTCCGTTGAAAACTGGAAACAAGCCTTCTGAGAAACTGCTCTGTGTTCTGTTAATTCATCTCACAGAGTTACATCTTTCTCTTCAAGAAACCTTTCACTAAGGCTGTTCTTGTGGAATTGGCAAAAGGATATTTGGAAGCCCATAGAGGGCTAGGGTGAAAAAGGAAATATCTTCCGTTCAAAACTGGAAAGAAGCTTTCTGAGAAACTGCTCTGTGTTCTGCTAATTCATCTCACAGAGTTACATCTTTCCCTTCAAGAAGCCTTTCGCTAAGGCTGTTCTTGTGGAATTGGCAAAGGGATATTTGGAAGCCCATAGAAGGCTATGGTGAAAAAGGAAATATCTTCCGTTCAAAACTGGAAAGAAGCTTTCTGAGAAACTGCTCTGTGTTCTGTTAATTCATCTCACAGAGTTACATCTTTCCCTTCAAGAAGCCTTTCGCTAAGGCTGTTCTTGTGGAATTGGAAAAGGGATATTTGGAAGCCCATAGAGGGCTATGGTGAAAAAGGAAATATCTTCCGTTAAAAACTGGAAACAAGCTTTCTGAGAAACTGCTCTGTGTTCTGTTAATTCATCTCACAGAGTTACATCTTTCCCTTCAAGAAGCCTTTTGCTAAGGCTGTTCTTGTGGAATTGGCAAAGGGATATGTGGAAGCCCATAGAGGGCTTTGGTGAAAAAGGAAATATCTTCCGTTCAAAACTGGAAACAAGCTTTCTGAGAAACTGCTCTGTGTTCTGTTAATTCATCTCACAGAGTTACATCTTTCCCTTCAAGAAGCCTTCGCTAAGGCTGTTCTTGTGGAATTGGCAAAGGGATATTCAGAAGCCCATAGAGGGCTATGGTGAAAAAGGAAATATCTTCCGTTCAAAACTGGAAAGAAGCTTTCTGAGAAACCGCTCTGTGTTCTGTTAATTCATCTCACAGAGTTACATCTTTCCCTTCAAGAAGCCTTTCGCTAAGGCTGTTCTTGTGGAATTGGCAAAGGGGTATTTGGAAGCCCATAGAGGGCTATGGTGAAAAAGGAAATATCTTCCGTTCAAAACTGGAAAGAAGCTTTCTGAGAAACTGCTCTGTGTTCTGTTAATTCATCTCACAGAGTTACATCTTTCCCTTCAAGAAACCTTTCG
This sequence comes from Chlorocebus sabaeus, assembly GCF_047675955.1. Lineage (NCBI taxonomy): Eukaryota > Metazoa > Chordata > Mammalia > Primates > Cercopithecidae > Chlorocebus > Chlorocebus sabaeus. Next base: position 58,236 of record NW_027327517.1, read on the forward strand.
TTAAGGCTGTTCTTCTGGAATTGGCAAAGGTATATTTGGAAGCCCATAGAGGGCTATGGTGAAAAAGGAAATATCTTCCGTTCAAAACTGGAAAGAAGCTTTCTGAGAAACTGCTCTGTGTTCTGTTAATTCATCTCACAGAGTTACATCTTTCCCTTCAAGAAGCCTTTCGCTAAGGCTGTTCTTGTGGAATTGGCAAAGGGATATTTGGAAGGCCATAGAGGGCTATGGTGAAAAAGGAAATATCTTCCGTTCAAAACTGGAAACAAGCTTTCTGAGAAACTGCTCTGTGTTCTCTTAATTCATCTCACAGAGTTACATCTTTCCCTTCAAGAAGCCTTTTGCTAAGGCTGTTCCTGTGGAATTGGCAAAGGGATATTTGGAAGCCCATAGAGGGCTATGGTGAGAAAGGAAATATCTTCCGTTCAAAACTGGAAAGAAGCTTTCTGAGAAACTGCTCTGTGTTCTGTTACTTCATCTCACAGAGTTACATCTTACCCTTCAAGAAGCCTTTCGCTAAGGCTGTTCTTGTGGAATTGGCAAAGGGATATTTGGAAGCCCATAGTGGGCTATGGTGAAAAAGGAAACATCTTCTGTTCAAAACTGGAAAGAAACTTTCTGAGAAACTGCTCTGTGTTCTGTTAATTCATCTCACAGAGTTACATCTTTCCCTTCAAGAAGCCTTTCGCTAAGGCTGTTCTTGTGGAAATGGCAAAGGGATATTTGGAAGCCCCTAGAGGACTATGGTGAAAAAGGAAATATCTTCCGTTCAAAACTGGAAACAAGCTTTCTGAGAAACTGCTCTGTGTTCTGTTAATTCAACTCACAGAGTTACATCTTTCCCTTCAAGAAGTCTTTCGCTAAGGCTGTTCTTGTGGAATTGGCAAAGGGATATTTGGAAGCCCATAGAGGGCTATGGTGAAAAAGGAAATATCTTCCGTCCAAAACTGGAAAGAAGCTTTCTGAGAAACTGCTCTGTGTTCTGTTAATTTATATCACAGAGTTACATCTTTCCCTTCAAGAAGCCTTTCGCTAAGGCTGTTCTTGTGGAATTGGCAAAGGGATATTTGGAAGCCCATAGAGGGCTATGGTGAAAAAGGAAATATCTTCCGTTGAAAACTGGAAACAAGCTTTCTGAGAAACTGCTCTGTGTTCTGTTAATTCATCTCGCAGAGTTACATCTTTCCCTTCAAGAAGCCTTTTGCTAAGGCTGTTCTTGTGGAATTAGCAAAGGGATATTTGGAAGCACATAGAGGGCTATGGTGAAAAAGGAAATATCTTCCGTTCAAAACTGGAAAGAAGCTTTCTGAGAAACTGCTCTGTGTTCTGTTAATTCATCTCACAGAGTTACATCTTTCCCTTCAAGAAGCCTTTCCCTAAGTCTGTTCTTATGGAATTGGCAAAGGGATATTTGGAAGCCCATAGAGGGCTATGGTGAAAAAGGAAATATCTTCCGTTCAAAACTGGAAACAAGCCTTCTGAGAAACTGCTCTGTGTTCTGTTAATTCATCTCACAGAGTTACATCTTTCTCTTCAAGAAACCTTTCACTAAGGCTGTTCTTGTGGAATTGGAAAAGGGATATTTGGAAGCCCATAGAGGGCTATGGTGAAAAAGGAAATATCTTCCGTTCAAAACTGGAAAGAAGCTTTCTGAGAAACTGCTCTGTGTTCTGTTAATTCATCTCACAGAGTTACATCTTTCCCTTCAAGAAGCCTTTCGCTAAGGCTGTTCTTGTGGAATTGGCAAAGGGATATTTGGAAGCCCATAGAGGGCTATGGTGAAAAAGGAAATATCTTCCGTTCAAAACTGGAAAGAAGCTTTCTGAGAAACTGCTCTGTGTTCTGTTAATTCATCTCACAGAGTTACATCTTTCCCTTCAAGAAGCCTTTCGCTAAGGCTGTTCTTGTGGAATTGGCAAAGGGATATTTGGAAGCCCATAGAGGGCTATGATGAAAAAGGAAATATCTTCCGTTCAAAACTGGAAAGAAGCTTTCTGAGAAAATGCTCTGTGTTCTGTTAATTCATCTCACAGAGTTACATCTTTCCCTTCAAGAAGCCTTTCGCTAAGGCTGTTCTTGTGGAATTGGCATAGGGATATTTGGAAGCCCATAGAGGGCTATGGTGAAAAAGGAAATATCTTCCGTTCAAAACTGGAAGGAAGCTTTCTGAGAAACTGCTCTGTGTTCTGTTAATTCATCTCACAGAGTTACCTCTTTCCCTTCAAGAAGCCTTTCGCTAAGGCTCTTCTTGTGGAATTGGCAAAGGGGTATTTGGAAGCCCATAGAGGGCTATGGTGAAAAAGGAAATATCTTCCGTTCAAAACTGGAAAGAAGCTTTCTGAGAAACTGCTGTGTGTTCTGTTAATTCATCTCTCAGAGTTACATCTTTCCCTTCAAGAAGCCTTTTGCTAAGGCTGTTCTTGTGGAATTGGCAAAGGGATATTTGGAAGGCCATAGAGGGCTATGGTGAAAAAGGAAATATCTTCCGTTGAAAACTGGAAAGAACCTTTCTGAGAAACTGCTCTGTGTTCTCTTAATTCATCTCACAGAGTTACATCTTTCCCTTCAAGAAGCCTTTCGCTAATTCTGTTCTTGTGGAATTGGTAAGGGATGTTTGGAAGCCCATAGAGGGCTATGGTGAAAAAGTAAATAACTTCCGTTGAAAACTGGAAACAAGCCTTCTGAGAAACTGCTCTGTGTTCTGTTAATTCATCTCACAGAGTTACATCTTTCTCTTCAAGAAACCTTTCACTAAGGCTGTTCTTGTGGAATTGGCAAAGGAATATTTGGAAGCCCATAGAGGGCTATGGTGAAAAAGGAAATATCTTCCGTTGAAAACTGGAAAGAAGCTTTCTGAGAAACTGCTCTGTGTTCTCTTAATTCATCTCACAGAGTTACATCTTTCCCTTCAAGAAGCCTTTCGCTAATTCTGTTCTTGTGGAATTGGTAAGGGATGTTTGGAAGCCCATAGAGGGTATGGAGAAAAAGTAAATAACTTCCGTTGAAAACTGGAAACAAGCCTTCTGAGAAACTGCTCTGTGTTCTGTTAATTCATCTCACAGAGTTACATCTTTCTCTTCAAGAAACCTTTCACTAGGGCTGTTCTTGTGGAATTGGCAAAGGAATATTTGGAAGCCCATAGAGGGCTATGGTGAAAAAGGAAATATCTTCCGTTCAAAACTGGAAAGAAGCTTTCTGAGAATCTGCTCTGTGTTCTGTTAATTCATTTCACAGAGTTACATCTTTCCCTTCAAGAAGCCTTTCGGTAAGGCTGTTCTTTTGGAATTGGCAAAGGGATATTTGGAAGCCCATAGAGGGCTATGGTGAAAAAGGAAATATCTTCCGTTCAAAACTGGAAAGAAGCTTTCTGAGAAACTACTCTGTGTTCTGTTAATTCATCTCACAGAGTTACATCTTTCCCTTCAAGAAACCTTTCGCTAAGGCTGTTCTTGTGGAATTGGCAAAGGGATATTTTGAAGCCCATAGAGGGCTATGGTGAAAAAGGAAATATCTTCCGTTCAAAACTGGAAACAAGCTTTCTGAGAAACTGCTCTGTGTTCTCTTAATTCATCTCACAGAGTTACATCTTTCCCTTCAAGAAGCCTTTTGCTAAGGCTGTTCCTGTGGAATTGGCAAAGGGATATTTGGAAGCCCATAGAGGGCTATGGTGAGAAAGGAAATATGTTCCGTTCAAAACTGGAAAGAAGCTTTCTGAGAAACTGCTCTGTGTTCTGTTACTTCATCTCACAGAGTTACATCTTACCCTTCAAGAAGCCTTTCGCTAAGGCTGTTCTTGTGGAATTGGCAAAGGGATATTTGGAAGCCCATAGTGGGCTATGGTGAAAAAGGAAACATCTTCTGTTCAAAACTGGAAAGAAACTTTCTGAGAAACTGCTCTGTGTTCTGTTAATTCATCTCACAGAGTTACATCTTTCCCTTCAAGAAGCCTTTCGCTAAGGCTGTTCTTGTGGAAATGGCAAAGGGATATTTGGAAGCCCCTAGAGGACTATGGTGAAAAAGGAAATATCTTCCGTTCAAAACTGGAAACAAGCTTTCTGAGAAACTGCTCTGTGTTCTGTTAATTCATCTTACAGAGTTACATCTTTCTCTTCAAGAAGTCTTTCGCTAAGACTGTTCTTGTGGAATTGGCAAAGGGATATTTGGAAGCCCATAGAGGGCTATGGTGAAAAAGGAAATATCTTCCGTCCAAAACTGGAAAGAAGCTTTCTGAGAAACTGCTCTGTGTTCTGTTAATTTATATCACAGAGTTACATCTTTCCCTTCAAGAAGCCTTTCGCTAAGGCTGTTCTTTTGGAATTGGCAAAGGGATATTTGGAAGCCCATAGAGGGCTATGGTGAAAAAGGAAATAACTTCCGTTGAAAACTGGAAACAAGCTTTCTGAGAAACTGCTCTGTGTTCTCTTAATTCATCTCGCAGAGTTACATCTTTCCCTTTAAGAAGCCTTTTGCTAAGGCTGTTCTTGTGGAATTAGCAAAGGGATATTTGGAAGCCCATAGAGGGCTATGGTGAAAAAGGAAATATCTTCCGTTCAAAACTGGAAAGAAGCTTTCTGAGAAACTGCTCTGTGTTCTGTTAATTCATCTCACAGAGTTACATCTTTCCCTTCAAGAAACCTTTCCCTAAGGCTGTTCTTATGGAATTGGCAAAGGGATATTTGGAAGCCCATAGAGGGCTATGGTGAAAAAGGAAATATCTTCCGTTCAAAACTGGAAACAAGCTTTCTGAGAAACTGCTCTGTGTTCTCTTAATTCATCTCACAGAGTTACATCTTTCCCTTCAAGAAGCCTTTTGCTAAGGCTGTTCTTGTGGAATTGGCAAAGGGATATTTGGAAGCCCATAGAGGGCTATGGTGAGAAAGGAAATATCTTCCGTTCAAAACTGGAAAGAAGCTTTCTGAGAAACTGCTCTGTGTTCTGTTACTTCATTTCACAGAGTTACATCTTACCCTTCAAGAAGCCTTTCGCTATGGCTGTTCTTGTGGAAATGGCAAAGGGATATTTGGAAGCCCCTAGAGGACTATGGTGAAAAAGGAAATATCTTCCGTTCAAAACTGGAAAGAAGCTTTCTGAGAAACTTCTCTGTGTTCTGTTAATTCATCTCACAGAGTTACATCTTTCCCTTCAAGAAGCCTTTCGCTAAGGCTGTTCTTGTGGAATTGGCAAAGGGATATTTGGAAGCCCATAGAGGGCTATGGTGAAAAAGGAAATATCTTCCGTTGAAAATTGGAAACAAGCTTTCTGAGAAACTGCTCTGTGTTCTGTTAATTCATCTCGCAGAGTTACATCTTTCCCTTCAAGAAGCCTTTTGCTAAGGCTGTTCTTGTGGAATTAGCAAAGGGATATTTGGAAGCACATAGAGGGCTATGGTGAAAAAGGAAATATCTTCCGTTCAAAACTGGAAAGAAGCTGTCTGAGAAACTGCTCTGTGTTCTGTTAATTCATCTCACAGAGTTACATCTTTCCCTTCAAGAAGCCTTTCCCTAAGGCTGTTCTTATGGAATTGGCAAAGGGATATTTGGAAGCCCATAGAGGGCTATGGTGAAAAAGGAAATATCTTCCGTTGAAAACTGGAAACAAGCCTTCTGAGAAACTGCTCTGTGTTCTGTTAATTCATCTCAAAGAGTTACATCTTTCTCTTCAAGAAACCTTTCACTAAGGCTGTTCTTGTGGAATTGGCAAAGGGATATTTGGAAGCCCATAGAGGGCTATGGTGAGAAAGGAAATATCTTCCGTTCAAAACTGGAAAGAAGCTTTCTGAGAAACTGCTCTGTGTTCTGTTAATTCATCTCACAGAGTTACATCTTTCCCTTCAAGAAGCCTTTCGCTAAGGCTGTTCTTGTGGAATTGGCAAAGGGATATTTGGAAGCCCATAGAGGGCTATGGTGAAAAAGGAAATATCTTCCGTTCAAAACTGGAAAGAAGCTTTCTGAGAAACTGCTCTGTGTTCTGTTAATTCATCTCACAGAGTTACATCTTTCCCTTCAAGAAGCCTTTCGCTAAGGCTGTTCTTGTGGAATTGGAAAAGGGATATTTGGAAGCCCATAGAGGGCTATGGTGAAAAAGGAAATATCTTCCGTTCAAAACTGGAAAGAAGCTTTCTGAGAAAATGCTCTGTGTTCTGTTAATTCATCTCACAGAGTTACATCTTTCCCTTCAAGAAGCCTTTCGCTAAGGCTGTTCTTGTGGAATTGGCAAAGGGATATTTGGAAGCCCCTAGAGGGCTATGGTGAAAAAGGAAATATCTTCCGTTCAAAACTGGAAGGAAGCTTTCTGAGAAACTGCTCTGTGTTCTGTTAATTCATCTCACAGAGTTACCTCTTTCCCTTCAAGAAGCCTTTCGCTAAGGCTGTTCTTGTGGAATTGGCAAAGGGGTATTTGGAAGCCCATAGAGGGCTATGGTGAAAAAGGAAATATCTTCGGTTCAAAACTGGAAAGAAGCTTTCTGAGAAACTGCTCTGTGTTCTGTTAATTCATCTCTCAGAGTTACATCTTTCCCTTCAAGGAGCCTTTTGCTAAGGCTGTTCTTGTGGAATTGGCAAAGGGATATTTGGAAGGCCATAGAGGGCTATGGTGAAAAAGGAAATATCTTCCGTTCAAAACTGGAAAGAAGCTTTCTGAGAAACTGCTCTGTGTTCTCTTAATTCATCTCACAGAGTTACATCTTTCCCTTCAAGAAGCCTTTCGCTAATTCTGTTCTTGTGGAATTGGTAAGGGATGTTTGGAAGCCCATAGAGGGCTATGGTGAAAAAGTAAATAACTTCCGTTGAAAACTGGAAACAAGCCTTCTGAGAAACTGCTCTGTGTTCTGTTAATTCATCTCACAGAGTTACATCTTTCTCTTCAAGAAACCTTTCACTAAGGCTGTTCTTGTGGAATTGGCAAAGGAATATTTGGAAGCCCATAGAGGGCTATGGTGAAAAAGGAAATATCTTCCGTTCAAAACTGGAAAGAAGCTTTCTGAGAATCTGCTCTGTGTTCTGTTAACTCATTTCACAGAGTTACATCTTTCCCTTCAAGAAGCCTTTCGGTAAGGCTGTTCTTTTGGAATTGGCAAAGGGATATTTGGAAGCCCATAGAGGGCTATGGTGAAAAAGGAAATATCTTCCGTTCAAAACTGGAAAGAAGCTTTCTGAGAAACTGCTCTGTGTTCTGTTAATTCATCTCACAGAGTTACATCTTTCCCTTCAAGAAGCCTTTCGCTAAGGCTGTTCTTGTGGAATTGGCAAAGGGATATTTGGAAGCCCATAGAGGGCTATGGTGAAAAAGGAAATATCTTCCGTTCAAAACTGGAAACAAGCTTTCTGAGAAACTGCTCTGTGTTCTCTTAATTCATCTCACAGAGTTACATCTTTCCCTTCAAGAAGCCTTTTGCTAAGACTGTTCCTGTGGAATTGGCAAAGGGATATTTGGAAGCCCATAGAGGGCTATGGTGAGAAAGGAAATATCTTCCGTTCAAAACTGGAAAGAAGCTTTCTGAGAAACTGCTCTGTGTTCTGTTACTTCATCCCACAGAGTTACATCTTACCCTTCAAGAAGCCTTTCGCTAAGGCTGTTCTTGTGGAATTGGCAAAGGGATATTCAGAAGCCCATAGAGGGCTATGGTGAAAAAGGAAATATCTTCCGTTCAAAACTGGAAAGAAGCTTTCTGAGAAACCGCTCTGTGTTCTGTTAATTCATCTCACAGAGTTACATCTTTCCCTTCAAGAAGCCTTTCTCTAAGGCTGTTCTTGTGGAATTGGCAAAGGGGTATTTGGAAGCCCATAGAGGGCTATGGTGAAAAAGGAAATATCTTCCGTTCAAAACTGGAAAGAAGCTTTCTGAGAAACTGCTCTGTGTTCTGTTAATTCATCTCACAGAGTTACATCTTTCCCTTCAAGAAACCTTTCGTTAAGGCTGTTCTTCTGGAATTGGCAAAGGTATATTTGGAAGCCCATAGAGGGCTATGGTGAAAAAGGAAATATCTTCCGTTCAAAACTGGAAAGAAGCTTTCTGAGAAACTGCTCTGTGTTCTGTTAATTCATCTCACAGAGTTACATCTTTCCCTTCAAGAAGCCTTTCGCTAAGGCTGTTCTTGTGGAATTGGCAAAGGGATATTTGGAAGCCCATAGAGGGCTATGGTGAAAAAGGAAATATCTTCCGTTCAAAACTGGAAACAAGCTTTCTGAGAAACTGCTCTGTGTTCTCTTAATTCATCTCACAGAGTTACATCTTTCCCTTCAAGAAGCCTTTTGCTAAGGCTGTTCCTGTGGAATTGGCAAAGGGATATTTGGAAGCCCATAGAGGGCTATGGTGAGAAAGGAAATATCTTCCGTTCAAAACTGGAAAGAAGCTTTCTGAGAAACTGCTCTGTGTTCTGTTACTTCATCTCACAGAGTTACATCTTACCCTTCAAGAAGCCTTTCGCTAAGGCTGTTCTTGTGGAATTGGCAAAGGGATATTTGGAAGCCCATAGTGGGCTATGGTGAAAAAGGAAATATCTTCTGTTCAAAACTGGAAAGAAACTTTCTGAGAAACTGCTCTGTGTTCTGTTAATTCATCTCACAGAGTTACATCTTTCCCTTCAAGAAGCCTTTCGCTAAGGCTGTTCTTGTGGAAATGGCAAAGGGATATTTGGAAGCCCCTAGAGGACTATGGTGAAAAAGGAAATATCTTCCGTTCAAAACTGGAAACAAGCTTTCTGAGAAACTGCTCTGTGTTCTGTTAATTCAACTCACAGAGTTACATCTTTCCCTTCAAGAAGTCTTTCGCTAAGGCTGTTCTTGTGGAATTGGCAAAGGGATATTTGGAAGCCCATAGAGGGCTATGGTGAAAAAGGAAATATCTTCCGTCCAAAACTGGAAAGAAGCTTTCTGAGAAACTGCTCTGTGTTCTGTTAATTTATATCACAGAGTTACATCTTTCCCTTCAAGAAGCCTTTCGCTAAGGCTGTTCTTGTGGAATTGGCAAAGGGATATTTGGAAGCCCATAGAGGGCTATGGTGAAAAAGGAAATATCTTCCGTTGAAAACTGGAAACAAGCTTTCTGAGAAACTGCTCTGTGTTCTGTTAATTCATCTCGCAGAGTTACATCTTTCCCTTCAAGAAGCCTTTTGCTAAGGCTGTTCTTGTGGAATTAGCAAAGGGATATTTGGAAGCACATAGAGGGCTATGGTGAAAAAGGAAATATCTTCCGTTCAAAACTGGAAAGAAGCTTTCTGAGAAACTGCTCTGTGTTCTGTTAATTCATCTCACAGAGTTACATCTTTCCCTTCAAGAAGCCTTTCCCTAAGTCTGTTCTTATGGAATTGGCAAAGGGATATTTGGAAGCCCATAGAGGGCTATGGTGAAAAAGGAAATATCTTCCGTTGAAAACTGGAAACAAGCCTTCTGAGAAACTGCTCTGTGTTCTGTTAATTCATCTCACAGAGTTACATCTTTCTCTTCAAGAAACCTTTCACTAAGGCTGTTCTTGTGGAATTGGAAAAGGGATATTTGGAAGCCCATAGAGGGCTATGGTGAAAAAGGAAATATCTTCCGTTCAAAACTGGAAAGAAGCTTTCTGAGAAACTGCTCTGTGTTCTGTTAATTCATCTCACAGAGTTACATCTTTCCCTTCAAGAAGCCTTTCGCTAAGGCTGTTCTTGTGGAATTGGCAAAGGGATATTTGGAAGCCCATAGAGGGCTATGGTGAAAAAGGAAATATCTTCCGTTCAAAACTGGAAAGAAGCTTTCTGAGAAACTGCTCTGTGTTCTGTTAATTCATCTCACAGAGTTACATCTTTCCCTTCAAGAAGCCTTTCGCTAAGGCTGTTCTTGTGGAATTGGAAAAGGGATATTTGGAAGCCCATAGAGGGCTATGATGAAAAAGGAAATATCTTCCGTTCAAAACTGGAAAGAAGCTTTCTGAGAAACTGCTCTGTGTTCTGTTAATTCATCTCACAGAGTTACATCTTTCCCTTCAAGAAGCCTTTCGCTAAGGCTGTTCTTGTGGAATTGGCATAGGGATATTTGGAAGCCCATAGAGGGCTATGGTGAAAAAGGAAATATCTTCCGTTCAAAACTGGAAGGAAGCTTTCTGAGAAACTGCTCTGTGTTCTGTTAATTCATCTCACAGAGTTACCTCTTTCCCTTCAAGAAGCCTTTCGCTAAGGCTGTTCTTGTGGAATTGGCAAAGGGGTATTTGGAAGCCCATAGAGGGCTATGGTGAAAAAGGAAATATCTTCCGTTCAAAACTGGAAAGAAGCTTTCTGAGAAACTGCTCTGTGTTCTGTTAATTCATCTCTCAGAGTTACATCTTTCCCTTCAAGAAGCCTTTTGCTAAGGCTGTTCTTGTGGAATTGGCAAAGGGATATTTGGAAGGCCATAGAGGGCTATGGTGAAAAAGGAAATATCTTCCGTTGAAAACTGGAAAGAACCTTTCTGAGAAACTGCTCTGTGTTCTCTTAATTCATCTCACAGAGTTACATCTTTCCCTTCAAGAAGCCTTTCGCTAATTCTGTTCTTGTGGAATTGGTAAGGGATGTTTGGAAGCCCATAGAGGGCTATGGTAAAAAAGTAAATAACTTCCGTTGAAAACTGGAAACAAGCCTTCTGAGAAACTGCTCTGTGTTCTGTTAATTCATCTCACAGAGTTACATCTTTCTCTTCAAGAAACCTTTCACTAAGGCTGTTCTTGTGGAATTGGCAAAGGAATATTTGGAAGCCCATAGAGGGCTATGGTGAAAAAGGAAATATCTTCCGTTCAAAACTGGAAAGAAGCTTTCTGAGAAACTGCTCTGTGTTCTCTTAATTCATCTCACAGAGTTACATCTTTCCCTTCAAGAAGCCTTTCGCTAATTCTGTTCTTGTGGAATTGGTAAGGGATGTTTGGAAGCCCATAGAGGGCTATGGTGAAAAAGTAAATAACTTCCGTTGAAAACTGGAAACAAGCCTTCTGAGAAACTGCTCTGTGTTCTGTTAATTCATCTCACAGAGTTACATCTTTCTCTTCAAGAAACCTTTCACTAAGGCTGTTCTTGTGGAATTGGCAAAGGAATATTTGGAAGCCCATAGAGGGCTATGGTGAAAAAGGAAATATCTTCCGTTCAAAACTGGAAAGAAGCTTTCTGAGAATCTGCTCTGTGTTCTGTTAATTCATTTCACAGAGTTACATCTTTCCCTTCAAGAAGCCTTTCGGTAAGGCTGTTCTTTTGGAATTGGCAAAGGGATATTTGGAAGCCCATAGAGGGCTATGGTGAAAAAGGAAATATCTTCCGTTCAAAACTGGAAAGAAGCTTTCTGAGAAACTACTCTGTGTTCTGTTAATTCATCTCACAGAGTTACATCTTTCCCTTCAAGAAGCCTTTCGCTAAGGCTGTTCTTGTGGAATTGGCAAAGGGATATTTGGAAGCCCATAGAGGGCTATGGTGAAAAAGGAAATATCTTCCGTTCAAAACTGGAAACAAGCTTTCTGAGAAACTGCTCTGTGTTCTCTTAATTCATCTCACAGAGTTACATCTTTCCCTTCAAGAAGCCTTTTGCTAAGGCTGTTCCTGTGGAATTGGCAAAGGGATATTTGGAAGCCCATAGAGGGCTATGGTGAGAAAGGAAATATCTTCCGTTCAAAACTGGAAAGAAGCTTTCTGAGAAACTGCTCTGTGTTCTGTTACTTCATCTCACAGAGTTACATCTTACCCTTCAAGAAGCCTTTCGCTAAGGCTGTTCTTGTGGAATTGGCAAAGGGATATTTGGAAGCCCATAGTGGGCTATGGTGAAAAAGGAAACATCTTCTGTTCAAAACTGGAAAGAAACTTTCTGAGAAACTGCTCTGTGTTCTGTTAATTCATCTCACAGAGTTACATCTTTCCCTTCAAGAAGCCTTTCGCTAAGGCTGTTCTTGTGGAAATGGCAAAGGGATATTTGGAAGCCCCTAGAGGACTATGGTGAAAAAGGAAATATCTTCCGTTCAAAACTGGAAAAAAGCTTTCTGAGAAACTGCTCTGTGTTCTGTTAATTCATCTTACAGAGTTACATCTTTCCCTTCAAGAAGTCTTTCGCTAAGACTGTTCTTGTGGAATTGGCAAAGGGATATTTGGAAGCCCATAGAGGGCTATGGTGAAAAAGGAAATATCTTCCGTCCAAAACTGGAAAGAAGCTTTCTGAGAAACTGCTCTGTGTTCTGTTAATTTATATCACAGAGTTACATCTTTCCCTTCAAGAAGCCTTTCGCTAAGGCTGTTCTTTTGGAATTGGCAAAGGGATATTTGGAAGCCCATAGAGGGCTATGGTGAAAAAGGAAATAACTTTCGTTGAAAACTGGAAACAAGCTTTCTGAGAAACTGCTCTGTGTTCTCTTAATTCATCTCGCAGAGTTACATCTTTCCCTTTAAGAAGCCTTTTGCTAAGGCTGTTCTTGTGGAATTAGCAAAGGGATATTTGGAAGCCCATAGAGGGCTATGGTGAAAAAGGAAATATCTTCCGTTCAAAACTGGAAAGAAGCTTTCTGAGAAACTGCTCTGTGATCTGTTAATTCATCTCACAGAGTTACATCTTTCCCTTCAAGAAACCTTTCCCTAAGGCTGTTCTTATGGAATTGGCAAAGGGATATTTGGAAGCCCATAGAGGGCTATGGTGAAAAAGGAAATATCTTCCGTTCAAAACTGGAAGGAAGCTTTCTGAGAAACTGCTCTGTGTTCTCTTAATTCATCTCACAGAGTTACCTCTTTCCCTTCAAGAAGCCTTTCGCTAAGGCTGTTCTTGTGGAATTGGCAAAGGGGTATTTGGAAGCCCATAGAGGGCTATGGTGAAAAAGGAAATATCTTCGGTTCAAAACTGGAAAGAAGCTTTCTGAGAAACTGCTCTGTGTTCTGTTAATTCATCTCTCAGAGTTACATCTTTCCCTTCAAGGAGCCTTTTGCTAAGGCTGTTCTTGTGGAATTGGCAAAGGGATATTTGGAAGGCCATAGAGGGCTATGGTGAAAAAGGAAATATCTTCCGTTCAAAACTGGAAAGAAGCTTTCTGAGAAACTGCTCTGTGTTCTCTTAATTCATCTCACAGAGTTACATCTTTCCCTTCAAGAATCCTTTCGCTAATTCTGTTCTTGTGGAATTGGTAAGGGATGTTTGGAAGCCCATAGAGGGCTATGGTGAAAAAGTAAATAACTTCCGTTGAAAACTGGAAACAAGCCTTCTGAGAAACTGCTCTGTGTTCTGTTAATTCATCTCACAGAGTTACATCTTTCTCTTCAAGAAACCTTTCACTAAGGCTGTTCTTGTGGAATTGGCAAAGGAATATTTGGAAGCCCATAGAGGGCTATGGTGAAAAAGGAAATATCTTCCGTTCAAAACTGGAAAGAAGCTTTCTGAGAATCTGCTCTGTGCTCTGTTAACTCATTTCACAGAGTTACATCTTTCCCTTCAAGAAGCCTTTCGGTAAGGCTGTTCTTTTGGAATTGGCAAAGGGATATTTGGAAGCCCATAGAGGGCTATGGTGAAAAAGGAAATATCTTCCGTTCAAAACTGGAAAGAAGCTTTCTGAGAAACTGCTCTGTGTTCTGTTAATTCATCTCACAGAGTTACATCTTTCCCTTCAAGAAGCCTTTCGCTAAGGCTGTTCTTGTGGAATTGGCAAAGGGATATTTGGAAGCCCATAGAGGGCTATGGTGAAAAAGGAAATATCTTCCGTTCAAAACTGGAAACAAGCTTTCTGAGAAACTGCTCTGTGTTCTCTTAATTCATCTCACAGAGTTACATCTTTCCCTTCAAGAAGCCTTTTGCTAAGGCTGTTCCTGTGGAATTGGCAAAGGGATATTTGGAAGCCCATAGAGGGCTATGGTGAGAAAGGAAATATCTTCCGTTCAAAACTGGAAAGAAGCTTTCTGAGAAACTGCTCTGTGTTCTGTTACTTCATCCCACAGAGTTACATCTTACCCTTCAAGAAGCCTTTCGCTAAGGCTGTTCTTGTGGAATTGGCAAAGGGATATTTGGAAGCCCATAGTGGGCTATGGTGAAAAAGGAAACATCTTCTGTTCAAAACTGGAAAGAAACTTTCTGAGAAACTGCTCTGTGTTCTGTTAATTCATCTCACAGAGTTACATCTTTCCCTTCAAGAAGCCTTTCGCTAAGGCTGTTCTTATGGAAATGGCAAAGGGATATTTGGAAGCCCCTAGAGGACTATGGTGAAAAAGGAAATATCTTCCGTTCAAAACTGGAAACAAGCTTTCTGAGAAACTGCTCTGTGTTCTGTTAATTCATCTTTCAGAGTTACATCTTTCCCTTCAAGAAGTCTTTCGCTAAGGCTGTTCTTGTGGAATTGGCAAAGGGATATTTGGAAGCCCATAGAGGGCTATGGTGAAAAAGGAAATATCTTCCGTCCAAAACTGGAAAGAAGCTTTCTGAGAAACTGCTCTGTGTTCTGTTAATTTATATCACAGAGTTACATCTTTCCCTTCAAGAAGCCTTTCGCTAAGGCTGTTGTTTTGGAGTTGGCAAAGGGATATTTGGAAGCCCATAGAGGGCTATGGTGAAAAAGGAAATATCTTCCGTTGAAAACTGGAAACAAGCTTTGAGAAACTGCTCTGTGTTCTCTTAATTCATCTCGCAGAGTTACATCTTTCCCTTTAAGAAGCCTTTTGCTAAAGCTGTTCTTGTGGAATTAGCAAAGGGATATTTGGAAGCCCATAGAGGGCTATGGTGAAAAAGGAAATATCTTCCGTTCAAAACTGGAAAGAAGCTTTCTGAGAAACTGCTCTGTGTTCTGTTAATTCATCTCACAGAGTTACATCTTTCCCTTCAAGAAACCTTTCCCTAAGGCTGTTCTTATGGAATTGGCAAAGGGATATTTGGAAGCCCATAGAGGGCTATGGTGAAAAAGGAAATATCTTCCGTTCAAAACTGGAAACAAGCTTTCTGAGAAACTGCTCTGTGTTCTCTTAATTCATCTCACAGAGTTACATCTTTCCCTTCAAGAAGCCTTTTGCTAAGGCTGTTCTTGTGGAATTGGCAAAGGGATATTTGGAAGCCCATAGAGGGCTATGGTGAGAAAGGAAATATCTTCCGTTCAAAACTGGAAAGAAGCTTTCTGAGAAACTGCTCTGTGTTCTGTTACTTCATTTCACAGAGTTACATCTTACCCTTCAAGAAGCCTTTCGCTATGGCTGTTCTTGTGGAAATGGCAAAGGGATATTTGGAAGCCCCTAGAGGACTATGGTGAAAAAGGAAATATCTTCCGTTCAAAACTGGAAACAAGCTTTCTGAGAAACTGCTCTGTGTTCTGTTAATTCATCTCACAGAGTTACATCTTTCCCTTCAAGAAGTCTTTCGCTAAGGCTGTTCTTGTGGAATTGGCAAAGGGATATTTGGAAGCCCATAGAGGGCTATAGTGAAAAAGGAAATATCTTCCGTTCAAAACTGGAAAGAAGCTTTCTGAGAATCTGCTCTGTGTTCTGTTAATTCATTTCACAGAGTTACATCTTTCCCTTCAAGAAGCCTTTCGCTAAGGCTGTTCTTTTGGAATTGGCAAAGGGATATTTGGAAGCCCATAGAGGGCTATGGTGAAAAAGGAAATATCCTCCGTTCAAAACTGGAAAGAAGCTTTCTGAGAAACTGCTCTGTGTTCTGTTAATTCATCTCACAGAGTTACAACTTTCTCTTCAAGAAGCCTTTCGCTAAGGCTGTTCTTGTGGAATTGGCAAAGGGATATTTGGAAGCCCATAGAGGGCTATGGTGGAAAAGGAAATATCTTCCGTTCAAAACTGGAAACAAGCTTTCTGAGAAACTGCTCTGTGTTCTGTTAATTCATCTCACAGAGTTACATTTTTCCCTTCAAGAAGCCTTTCGCTAAGGCTGTTCTTGTGTAATTGGCACAGGGATATTCAGAAGCCCATAGAGGAATATGGTGAAAAAGGAAATATCTTCCGTTCAAAACTGGAAAGAAGCTTTCTGAGAAACTGCTCTGTGTTCTGTTAATTCATCTCACAGAGTTACATTTTTCCCTTCAAGAAGCCTTTCGCTAAGGCTGTTCTTGTGTAATTGGCACAGGGATATTCAGAAGCCCATAGAGGGCTATGGTGAAAAAAGAAATATCTTCCGTTCAAAACTGGAAAGAAGCTTTCTGAGAAACCGCTCTGTGTTCTGTTAATTCATCTCACAGAGTTACATCTTTCCCTTCAAGAAGCCTTTCGCTAAGGCTGTTCTTGTGGAATTGGCAAAGGGATATTCAGAAGCCCTTAGAGGGCTATGGTGAAAAAGGAAATATCTTCCGTTCAAAACTGGAAAGAAGCTTTCTGAGATTCCGCTCTGTGTTCTGTTAATTCATCTCACAGAGTTACATCTTTCCCTTCAAGAAGCCTTTCGCTAAGGCTGTTCTTGTGGAATTGGCAAAGGGGTATTTGGAAGCCCATAGAGGGCTATGGTGAAAAAGGAAATATCTTCCGTTCAAAACTGGAAACAAGCTTTCTGAGAAACTGCTCTGTGTTCTGTTAATTCATCTCATAGAGTTACATCTTTCCCTTCAAGAAGTCTTTCGCTAAGGCTGTTCTTGTGGAATTGGCAAAGGGATATTTGGAAGCCCATAGAGGGCTATGGTGAAAAAGGAAATATCTTCCGTTCAAAACAGGAAACAAGCTTTCTGAGAAACTGCTCTGTGTTCTGTTAATTCATCTCACAGAGTTACATCTTTCCCTTCAAGAAGCCTTTCGCTAAGGCTGTTCTTGTGGAATTGGCAAAGGGATATTTGGAAGCCCATAGAGGGCTTTGGTGAAAAAGGAAATATCTTCCGTTCAAAACTGGAAACAAGCTTTCTGAGAAACTGCTCTGTGTTCTCTTAATTCATCTCACAGAGTTACATCTTTCCCTTCAAGAAGCCTTTTGCTAAGGCTGTTCTTGTGGAATTGGCAAAGGGATATTTGGAAGCCCATAGAGGGCTATGGTGAGAAAGGAAATATCTTCCGTTCAAAACTGGAAAGAAGCTTACTGAGAAACTGCTCTGTGTTCTGTTACTTCATTTCACAGAGTTACATCTTACCCTTCAAGAAGCCTTTCGCTAAGGCTATTCTTGTGGAATTGGCAAAGGGATATTTGGAAGCCCTTAGTGGGCTATGGTGAAAAAGGAAATATCTTCCGTTCAAAACTGGAAAGAAGCTTTCTGAGACTGCTCTGTGTCCTGTTAATTCATCTCACAGAGTTACATCTTTCCCTTCAACAAGCCTTTCCCTAAGGCTGTTCTTATGGAATTGGCAAAGGGATATTTGGAAGCCCATAGAGGGCTATGGTGAAAAAGGAAATATCTTCCGTTGAAAACTGGAAACAAGCCTTCTGAGAAACTGCTCTGTGTTCTGTTAATTCATCTCACAGAGTTACATCTTTCTCTTCAAGAAACCTTTCACTAAGGCTGTTCTTGTGGAATTGGCAAAGGGATATTTGGAAGCCCATAGAGGGCTATGGTGAAAAAGGAAATATCTTCCATTCAAAACTGGAAAGAAGCTTTCTGAGAAACTGCTCTGTGTTCTGTTAATTCATCTCACAGAGTTACATCTTTCCCTTCAAGAAGCCTTTCGCTAAGGCTGTTCTTGTGGAATTGGCAAAGGGATATTTGGAAGCCCATAGAAGGCTATGGTGAAAAAGGAAATATCTTCCGTTCAAAACTGGAAAGAAGCTTTCTGAGAAACTGCTCTGTGTTCTGTTAATTCATCTCACAGAGTTACATCTTTCCCTTCAAGAAGCCTTTCGCTAAGGCTGTTCTTGTGGAATTGGAAAAGGGATATTTGGAAGCCCATAGAGGGCTATGGTGAAAAAGGAAATATCTTCCGTTCAAAACTGGAAACAAGCTTTCTGAGAAACTGCTCTGTGTTCTGTTAATTCATCTCACAGAGTTACATCTTTCCCTTCAAGAAGCCTTTTGCTAAGGCTGTTCTTGTGGAATTGGCAAAGGGATATGTGGAAGCCCATAGAGGGCTTTGGTGAAAAAGGAAATATCTTCCGTTCAAAACTGGAAACAAGCTTTCTGAGAAACTGCTCTGTGTTCTGTTAATTCATCTCACAGAGTTACATCTTTCCCTTCAAGAAGCCTTTCGCTAAGGCTGTTCTTGTGGAATTGGCAAAGGGATATTCAGAAGCCCATAGAGGGCTATGGTGAAAAAGGAAATATCTTCCGTTCAAAACTGGAAAGAAGCTTTCTGAGAAACTGCTCTGTGTTCTCTTAATTCATCTCACAGAGTTACATCTTTCCCTTCAAGAAACCTTTCCGTAAGGCTGTTCTTATGGAATTGGCAAAGGGATATTTGGAAGCCCATAGAGGGCTATGGTGAAAAAGGAAATATCTTCCGTTCAAAACTGGAAACAAGCTTTCTGAGAAACTGCTCTGTGTTCTCTTAATTCATCTCACAGAGTTACATCTTTCCCTTCAAGAAGCCTTTTGCTAAGGCTGTTCTTGTGGAATTGGCAAAGGGATATTTGGAAGCCCATAGAGGGCTATAGTGAGAAAGGAAATATCTTCCGTTCAAAACTGGAAAGAAGCTTTCTGAGAAACTGCTCTGTGTTCTGTTACTTCATTTCACAGAGTTACATCTTACCCTTCAAGAAGCCTTTCGCTATGGCTGTTCTTGTGGAATTGGCAAAGGGATATTTGGAAGCCCATAGAGGGCTATGGTGAAAAAGGAAATATCTTCGGTTGAATACTGGAAACAAGCTTTCTGAGAAACTGCTCTGTGTTCTGTTAATTCATCTCACAGAGTTACATCTTTCCCTTCAAGAAGCCTTTTGCTAAGGCTGTTCTTGTGGAATTAGCAAAGGGATATTTGGAAGCACATAAAGGGCTATGGTGAAAAAGGAAATATCTTCCGTTCAAAACTGGAAAGAAGCTTTCTGAGAAACTGCTCTGTGTTCTGTTAATTCATCTCACAGAGTTACATCTTTCCCTTCAAGAAGCCTTTCCCTAAGGCTGTTCTTATGGAATTGGCAAAGGGATATTTGGAAGCCCATAGAGGGCTATGGTGAAAAAGGAAATATCTTCCGTTGAAAACTGGAAACAAGCCTTCTGAGAAACTGCTCTGTGTTCTGTTAATTCATCTCACAGAGTTACATCTTTCTCTTCAAGAAACCTTTCACTAAGGCTGTTCTTGTGGAATTGGCAAAGGGATATTTGGAAGCCCATAGAGGGCTACGGTGAAAAAGGAAATATCTTCCGTTCAAAACTGGAAAGAAGCTTTCTGAGAAACTGCTCTGTGTTCTGTTAATTCATCTCACAGAGTTACATCTTTCCCTTCAAGAAGCCTTTCGCTAAGGCTGTTCTTGTGGAATTGGCAAAGGGATATTTGGAAGCCCTTAGAGGGCTATGGTGAAAAAGGAAATATCTTCCGTTCAAAACTGGAAAGAAGCTTTCTGAGAAACTGCTCTGTGTTCTGTTAACTCATCTCACAGAGTTACATCTTTCCCTTCAAGAAGCCTTTCGCTAAGGCTGTTCTTGTGGAATTGGAAAAGGGATATTTGGAAGCCCATAGAGGGCTATGGTGAAAAAGGAAATAACTTCCGTTCAAAACTGGAAAGAAGCTTTCTGAGAAAATGCTCTGTGTTCTGTTAATTCATCTCACAGAGTTACATCTTTCCCTTCAAGAAGCCTTTCGCTAAGGCTGTTCTTATGGAATTGGCAAAGGGATATTTGGAAGCCCATAGAGGGCTATGGTGAAAAAGTAAATAACTTCCGTTGAAAACTGGAAACAAGCCTTCTGAGAAACTGCTCTGTGTTCTGTTAATTCATCTCACAGAGTTACATCTTTCTCTCCAAGAAACCTTTCACTAAGGCTGTTCTTGTGGAATTGGCAAAGGAATATTTGGAAGCCCATAGAGGGCTATGGTGAAAAAGGAAATATCTTCCGTTCAAAACTGGAAAGAAGCTTTCTGAGAATCTGCTCTGTGTTCTGTTAATTCATTTCACAGAGTTACATCTTTCCCTTCAAGAAGCCTTTCGCTAAGGCTGTTCTTTTGGAATTGGCAAAGGGATATTTGGAAGCCCATAGAGGGCTATGGTGAAAAAGGAAATATCCTCCGTTCAAAACTGGAAAGAAGCTTTCTGAGAAACTGCTCCGTGTTCTGTTAATTCATCTCACAGAGTTACAACTTTCCCTTCAAGAAGCCTTTCGCTAAGGCTGTTCTTGTGGAATTGGCAAAGGGATATTTGGAAGCCCATAGAGGGCTATGGTGAAAAAGGAAATATCTTCCGTTCAAAACTGGAAACAAGCTTTCTGAGAAACTGCTCTGTGTTCTGTTAATTCATCTCACAGAGTTACATCTTTCACTTCAAGAAGCCTTTCGCTAAGGCTGTTCTTGTGGAATTGGCAAAGGGATATTTGGAAGCCCATAGAGGGCTATGGTGAAACAGGAAATATCTTCCGTTCAAAACTGGAAAGAAGCTTTCTGAGAAACTGCTCTGTGTTCTGTTAATTCATCTCACAGAGTTACATTTTTCCCTTCAAGAAGCCTTTCGCTAAGGCTGTTCTTGTGTAATTGGCACAGGGATATTCAGAAGCCCATAGAGGGCTACGGTGAAAAAGGAAATATCTTCCGTTCAAAACTGGAAAGAAGCTTTCTGAGAAACCGCTCTGTGTTCTGTTAATTCATCTCACAGAGTTACATCTTTCCCTTCAAGAAGCCTTTCGCTAAGGCTGTTCTTGTGGAATTGGCAAAGGGATATTCAGAAGCCCATAGAGGGCTATGGTGAAAAAGGAAATATCTTCCGTTCAAAACTGGAAAGAAGCTTTCTGAGATTCCGCTCTGTGTTCTGTTAATTCATCTCACAGAGTTACATCTTTCCCTTCAAGAAGCCTTTCGCTAAGGCTGTTCTTGTGGAATTGGCAAAGGGGTATTTGGAAGCCCATAGAGGGCTATGGTGAAAAAGGAAATATCTTCCGTTCAAAACTGGAAACAAGCTTTCTGAGAAACTGCTCTGTGTTCTGTTAATTCATCTCATAGAGTTACATCTTTCCCTTCAAGAAGTCTTTCGCTAAGGCTGTTCTTGTGGAATTGGCAAAGGGATATTTGGAAGCCCATAGAGGGCTATGGTGAAAAAGGAAATATCTTCCGTTCAAAACTGGAAACAAGCTTTCTGAGAAACTGCTCTGTGTTCTGTAAATTCATCTCACAGAGTTACATCTTTCCCTTCAAGAAGCCTTTCGCTAAGGCTGTTCTTGTGGAATTGGCAAAGGGATATTTGGAAGCCCATAGAGGGCTATGGTGAGAAAGGAAATATCTTCCGTTCAAAACTGGAAAGAAGCTTTCTGAGAAACTGCTCTGTGTTCTGTTACTTCATTTCACAGAGTTACATCTTACCCTTCAAGAAGCCTTTCGCTAAGGCTGTTCTTGTGGAATTGGCAAAGGGATATTTGGAAGCCCTTAGTGGGCTATGGTGAAAAAGGAAATATCTTCCGTTCAAAACTGGAAAGAAGCTTTCTGAGAAACTGCTCTGTGTCCTGTTAATTCATCTCACAGAATTACATCTTTCCCTTCAGCAAGCCTTTCCCTAAGGCTGTTCTTATGGAATTGGCAAAGGGATATTTGGAAGCCCCTAGAGGGCTATGGTGAAAAAGGAAATATCTTCCGTTGAAAACTGGAAACAAGCCTTCTGAGAAACTGCTCTGTGTTCTGTTAATTCATCTCACAGAGTTACATCTTTCCCTTCAAGAAACCTTTCACTAAGGCTGTTCTTGTGGAATTGGCAAAGGGATATTTGGAAGCCCATAGAGGGCTATGGTGAAAAAGGAAATATCTTCCGTTCAAAACTGGAAAGAAGCTTTCTGAGAAACTGCTCTGTGTTCTGTTAATTCATCTCACAGAGTTACATCTTTCCCTTCAAGAAGCCTTTCGCTAAGGCTGTTCTTGTGGAATTGGCAAAGGGATATTTGGAAGCCCATAGAAGGCTATGGTGAAAAAGGAAATATCTTCCGTTCAAAACTGGAAAGAAGCTTTCTGAGAAACTGCTCTGTGTTCTGTTAATTCATCTCACAGAGTTACATCTTTCCCTTCAAGAAGCCTTTCGCTAAGGCTGTTCTTGTGGAATTGGAAAAGGGATATTTGGAAGCCCATAGAGGGCTATGGTGAAAAAGGAAATATCTTCCGTTCAAAACTGGAAACAAGCTTTCTGAGAAACTGCTCTGTGTTCTGTTAAATCATCTCACAGAGTTACATCTTTCCCTTCAAGAAGCCTTTTGCTAAGGCTGTTCTTGTGGAATTGGCAAATTGATATGTGGAAGCCCATAGAGGGCTTTGGTGAAAAAGGAAATATCTTCCGTTCAAAACTGGAAACAAGCTTTCTGAGAAACTGCTCTGTGTTCTGTTAATTCATCTCACAGAGTTACATCTTTCCCTTCAAGAAGCCTTTCGCTAAGGCTGTTCTTGTGGAATTGGCAAAGGGATATTCAGAAGCCCATAGAGGGCTATGGTGAAAAAGGAAATATCTTCCGTTCAAAACTGGAAAGAAGCTTTCTGAGAAACCGCTCTGTGTTCTGTTAATTCATCTCACAGAGTTACATCTTTCCCTTCAAGAAGCCTTTCGCTAAGGCTGTTCTTGTGGAATTGGCAAAGGGGTATTTGGAAGCCCATAGAGGGCTATGGTGAAAAAGGAAATATCTTCCGTTCAAAACTGGAAACAAGCTTTCTGAGAAACTGCTCTGTGTTCTGTTAATTCATCTCACAGAGTTACATCTTTCCCTTCAAGAAATCTTTCGCTAAGGCTGTTCTTCTGGAATTGGCAAAGGTATATTTGGAAGCCCATAGAGGGCTATGGTGAAAAAGGAAATATCTTCCGTTCAAAACTGGAAACAAGCTTTCTGAGAAACTGCTCTGTGTTCTGTAAATTCATCTCACAGAGTTACATCTTTCCCTTCAAGAAGCCTTTCGCTAAGGCTGTTCTTGTGGAATTGGCAAAGGGATATTTGGAAGCCCATAGAAGGCTATGGTGAAAAAGGAAATATCTTACGTTCAAAACTGGAAAGAAGCTTTCTGAGAAACTGCTCTGTGTTCTGTTAATTCATCTCACAGAGTTACATCTTTCCCTTCAAGAAGCCTTTCGCTAAGGCTGTTCTTGTGGAAATGGCAAAGGGGTATTTGGAAGCCCATAGAGGGCTATGGTGAAAAAGGAAATATCTTCCGTTCAAAACTGGAAACAAGCTTTCTGAGAAACTGCTCTGTGTTCTGTTAATTCATCTCATAGAGTTACATCTTTCCCTTCAAGAAGTCTTTCGCTAAGGCTGTTCTTGTGGAATTGGCAAAGGGATATTTGGAAGCCCATAGAGGGCTATGGTGAAAAAGGATATATCTTCCGTTCAAAACTGGAAACAAGCTTTCTGAGAAACTGCTCTGTGTTGTGTAAATTCATCTCACAGAGTTACATCTTTCCCTTCAAGAAGCCTTTCGCTAAGGCTGTTCTTGTGGAATTGGCAAAGGGATATTTGGAAGCCCATAGAAGGCTATGGTGAAAAAGGAAATATCTTACGTTCAAAACTGGAAAGAAGCTTTCTGAGAAACTGCTCTGTGTTCTGTTAATTCATCTCACAGAGTTACATCTTTCCCTTCAAGAAGCCTTTCGCTAAGGCTGTTCTTGTGGAATTGGAAAAGGGATATTTGGAAGCCCATTGAGGGCTATGGTGAAAAAGGAAATATCTTCCGTTCAAAACTGGAAACAAGCTTTCTGAGAAACTGCTCTGTGTTCTGTTAATTCATCTCACAGAGTTACATCTTTCCCTTCAAGAAGCCTTTCGCTAAGGCTGTTCTTGTGGAATTGGCAAAGGGATATTCAGAAGCCCATAGAGGGCTATGGTGAAAAAGGAAATATCTTCCGTTCAAAACTGGAAAGAAGCTTTCTGAGAAACCGCTCTGTGTTCTGTTAATTCATCTCACAGAGTTACATCTTTCCCTTCAAGAATCCTTTCGCTAAGGCTGTTCTTGTGGAATTGGCAAAGGGGTATTTGGAAGCCCATAGAGGGCTATGGTGAAAAAGGAAATATCTTCCGTTCAAAACTGGAAACAAGCTTTCTGAGAAACTGCTCTGTGTTCTGTTAATTCATCTCACAGAGTTACATCTTTCCCTTCAAGAAATCTTTCGCTAAGGCTGTTCTTCTGGAATTGGCAAAGGTATATTTGGAAGCCCATAGAGGGCTATGGTGAAAAAGGAAATATCTTCCGTTCAAAACTGGAAAGAAGCTTTCTGAGAAACTGCTCTGTGTTCTGTTAATTCATCTCACAGAGTTACATCTTTCCCTTCAAGAAGCCTTTCGCTAAGGCTGTTCTTGTGGAATTGGCAAAGGGATATTTGGAAGCCCATAGAGGGCTATGGTGAAAAAGGAAATATCTTCCGTTCAAAACTGGAAACAAGCTTTCTGAGAAACTGCTCTGTGTTCTCTTAATTCATCTCACAGAGTTACATCTTTCCCTTCAAGAAGCCTTTTGCTAAGGCTGTTCCTGTGGAATTGGCAAAGGGATATTTGGAAGCCCATAGAGGGCTATGGTGAGAAAGGAAATATCTTCCGTTCAAAACTGGAAAGAAGCTTTCTGAGAAACTGCTCTGTGTTCTGTTACTGCATTTCACAGAGTTACATCTTACCCTTCAAGAAGCCTTTCGCTATGGCTGTTCTTGTGGAAATGGCAAAGGGATATTTGGAAGCCCCTAGAGGACTATGGTGAAAAAGGAAATATCTTCCGTTCAAAACTGGAAACAAGCTTTCTGAGAAACTGCTCTGTGTTCTGTTAATTCATCTCACAGAGTTACATCTTTCCCTTCAAGAAGTCTTTCGCTAAGGCTGTTCTTGTGGAATTGGCAAAGGGATATTTGGAAGCCCATAGAGGGCTATAGTGAAAAAGGAAATATCTTCCGTTCAAAACTGGAAAGAAGCTTTCTGAGAAACTTCTCTGTGTTCTGTTAATTCATCTCACAGAGTTACATCTTTCCCTTCAAGAAGCCTTTCGCTAAGGCTGTTCTTGTGGAATTGGCAAAGGGATATTTGGAAGCCCATAGAGGGCTATGGTGAAAAAGGAAATATCTTCCGTTGAAAACTGGAAACAAGCTTTCTGAGAAACTGCTCTGTGTTCTGTTAATTCATCTCGCAGAGTTACATCTTTCCCTTCAAGAAGCCTTTTGCTAAGGCTGTTCTTGTGGAATTTGCAAAGGGATATTTGGAAGCACATAGAGGGCTATGGTGAAAAAGGAAATATCTTCCGTTCAAAACTGGAAAGAAGCTTTCTGAGAAACTGCTCTGTGTTCTGTTAATTCATCTCACAGATTTACATCTTTCCCTTCAAGAAGCCTTTCCCTAAGGCTGTTCTTATGGAATTGGCAAAGGGATATTTGGAAGCCCATAGAGGGCTATGGTGAAAAAGGAAATATCTTCCGTTGAAAACTGGAAACAAGCCTTCTGAGAAACTGCTCTGTGTTCTGTTAATTCATCTCACAGAGTTACATCTTTCTCTTCAAGAAACCTTTCACTAAGGCTGTTCTTGTGGAATTGGCAAAGGGATATTTGGAAGCCCATAGAGGGCTATGGTGAAAAAGGAAATATCTTCCGTTCAAAACTGGAAAGAAGCTTTCTGAGAAACTGCTCTGTGTTCTGTTAATTCATCTCACAGAGTTACATCTTTCCCTTCAAGAAGCCTTTCGCTAAGGCTGTTCTTGTGGAATTGGCAAAGGGATATTTGGAAGCCCATAGAGGGCTATGGTGAAAAAGGAAATATCTTCCGTTCAAAACTGGAAAGAAGCTTTCTGAGAAACTGCTCTGTGTTCTGTTAATTCATCTCACAGAGTTACATCTTTCCCTTCAAGAAGCCTTTCGCTAAGGCTGTTCTTGTGGAATTGGAAAAGGGATATTTGGAAGCCCATAGAGGGCTATGGTGAAAAAGGAAATATCTTCCGTTCAAAACTGGAAAGAAGCTTTCTGAGAAAATGCTCTGTGTTCTGTTAATTCATCTCACAGAGTTACATCTTTCCCTTCAAGAAGCCTTTCGCTAAGGCTGTTCTTGTGGAATTGGCAAAGGGATATTTGGAAGCCCATAGAGGGCTATGGTGAAAAAGGAAATATCTTCCGTTCAAAACTGGAAGGAAGCTTTCTGAGAAACTGCTCTGTGTTCTGTTAATTCATCTCACAGAGTTACCTCTTTCCCTTCAAGAAGCCTTTCGCTAAGGCTGTTCTTGTGGAATTGGCAAAGGGGTATTTGGAAGCCCATAGAGGGCTATGGTGAAAAAGGAAATATCTTCCGTTCAAAACTGGAAAGAAGCTTTCTGAGAAACTGCTCTGTGTTCTCTTAATTCATCTCACAGAGTTACATCTTTCCCTTCAAGAAGCCTTTCGCTAATTCTGTTCTTGTGGAATTGGTAAGGGATGTTTGGAAGCCCATAGAGGGCTATGGTGAAAAAGTAAATAACTTCCGTTGAAAACTGGAAACAAGCCTTCTGAGAAACTGCTCTGTGTTCTGTTAATTCATCTCACAGAGTTACATCTTTCTCTTCAAGAAACCTTTCACTAAGGCTGTTCTTGTGGAATTGGCAAAGGGATATTTGGAAGCCCATAGAGGGCTACGGTGAAAAAGGAAATATCTTCCGTTCAAAACTGGAAAGAAGCTTTCTGAGAAACTGCTCCGTGTTCTGTTAATTCATCTCACAGAGTTACATCTTTCCCTTCAAGAAGCCTTTCGCTAAGGCTGTTCTTGTGGAATTGGCAAAGGGATATTTGGAAGCCCATAGAGGGCTATGGTGAGAAAGGAAATATCTTCCGTTCAAAACTGGAAAGAAGCTTTCTGAGAAACTGCTCTGTGTTCTCTTAATTCAACTCACAGAGTTACATCTTTCCCTTCAAGAAGCCTTTCGCTAATTCTGTTTTTGTGGAATTGGTAAGGGATGTTTGGAAGCCCATAGAGGGCTATGGTGAAAAAGGAAATATCTTCCGTTGAAAACTGGAAACAAGCCTTCTGAGAAACTGCTCTGTGTTCTGTTAATTCATCTCACAGAGTTACATCTTTCTCTACAAGAATCCTTTCGCTAAGGCTGTTCTTGTGGAATTGGCATTGGGATATTTGGAAGCCCATTGAGGGGTATGGTAAAAAAGGAAATATCTTCCGTTCAAAACTGGAAAGAAGCTTTCTGAGAAACTGCTCTGTGTTCTGTTAATTCATCTCACAGAGTTACATCTTTCCCTTCAAGAAGCCTTTCGCTAAGGCTGTTCTTGTGGAATTGGCAAAGGGGTATTTGGAAGCCCATAGAGGGCTATGGTGAAAAAGGAAATATCTTCCGTTGAAAACTGGAAACAAGCCTTCTGAGAAACTGCTCTGTGTTCTGTTAATTCATCTCACAGAGTTCCATCTTTCTCTACAAGAATCCTTTCGCTAAGGCTGTTCTTGTGGAATTGGCATTGGGATATTTGGAAGCCCATAGAGGGCTATGGTAAAAAAGGAAATATCTTCTGTTCAAAACTGGAAGGAAGCTTTCTGAGAAACTGCTCTGTGTTCTGTTAATTCATCTCACAGAGTTACATCTTTCCCTTCAAGAAGCCTTTCGCTAAGGCTGTTCTTATGGAATTGGCAAAGGGATATTTGGAAGCCCATAGAGGGCTATGGTGAAAAAGTAAATATCTTCCGTTGAAAACTGGAAACAAGCCTTCTGAGAAACTGCTCTGTGTTCTGTTAATTCATCTCACAGAGTTACATCTTTCTCTTCAAGAAACCTTTCACTAAGGCTGTTCTTGTGGAATTGGCAAAGGAATATTTGGAAGCCCATAGAGGGCTATGGTGAAAAAGGAAATATCTTCCGTTCAAAACTGGAAAGAAGCTTTCTGAGAATCTGCTCTGTGTTCTGTTAATTCATTTCACAGAGTTACATCTTTCCCTTCAAGAAGCCTTTCGCTAAGGCTGTTCTTTTGGAATTGGCAAAGGGATATTTGGAAGCCCATAGAGGGCTATGGTGAAAAAGGAAATATCCTCCGTTCAAAACTGGAAAGAAGCTTTCTGAGAAACTGCTCTGTGTTCTGTTAATTCATCTCACAGAGTTACAACTTTCCCTTCAAGAAGCCTTTCGCTAAGGCTGTTCTTGTGGAATTGGCAAAGGGATATTTGGAAGCCCATAGAGGGCTATGGTGAAAAAGGAAATATCTTCCGTTCAAAACTGGAAACAAGCTTTCTGAGAAACTGCTCTGTGTTCTGTTAATTCATCTCACAGAGTTACATCTTTCCCTTCAAGAAGCCTTTCGCTAAGGCTGTTCTTGTGGAATTGGCAAAGGGATATTTGGAAGCCATAGAGGGCTATGGTGAAAAAGGAAATATCTTCCGTTCAAAACTGGAAAGAAGCTTTCTGAGAAACTGCTCTGTGTTCTGTTAATTCATCTCACAGAGTTACATTTTTCCCTTCAAGAAGCCTTTCGCTAAGGCTGTTCTTGTGGAATTGGCACAGGGATATTCAGAAGCCCGTAGAGGGCTATGGTGAAAAAGGAAATATCTTCCGTTCAAAACTGGAAAGAAGCTTTCTGAGAAACTGCTCTGTGTTCTGTTAATTCATCTCACAGAGTTACATCTTTCCCTTCAAGAAGCCTTTCGCTAAGGCTGTTCTTGTGGAATTGGCAAAGGGATATTTGGAAGCCCATAGAGGGCTATGGTGAAAAAGGAAATTATCTTCCGTTCAAAACTGGAAAGAAGCTTTCTGAGAAACTGCTCTGTGTTCTGTTAATTCATCTCACAGAGTTACATCTTTCCCTTCAGGAAGCCTTTCGCTAAGGCTGTTCTTGTGGAATTGGCAAAGGGATATTTGGAAGCCCATACAGGGCTATGGTGAAAAAGGAAATATCTTCTGTTCAAAACTGGAAAGAAGCTTTCTGAGAAACTGCTCTGTGTTCTCTTAAGTCATCTCACAGAGTTACATCTTTCCCTTCAAGAAGCCTTTCGCCAAGGCTCTTCTTGTGGAATTGGAAAAGGGATATTTAGAAGCCCATATAGGGCTATGGTGAAAAAGGAAATATCTTCTGTTCAAAACTGGAAGGAAGCTTTCTGAGAAACTGCTCTATGTTCTATTAATTCATCTCACAGAGTTACATCTTTCCCTTCAAGAAGCCTTTCGCTAAGGCTGTTCTTGTGCAATTGGCAAAGGGATATTTGGAAGCCCATACAGGGCTATGGTAAAAAAGGACATATCTTCCGTTCAAAACTGGAAACAAGCTCTCTAAAAAACTGCACTGTGTTTTCTTAATTCATCTCACAGAGTTACATCTTTCCCTTCAAGAAGCCTTTCGCTAAGGCTGCTCTTGTGGAATTGGAAAAGGGATATTAAGAAGCCCATAGAGGGCTATGGTGATAAAGGAAATATCTTCTGTTCAAAACTGGAAAGAAGCTTTCTGAGAAACTGCTCTGTGTTCTGTTAATTCATCTCACAGAGTTACATCTTTCCCTTCAAGAAGCCTTTTGCTAAGGCTGTTCTTGTGGAATTGGCAAAGGGATATTTGGAAGCCCATAGAGGGCTATGGTGAGAAAGGAAATATCTTCCGTTCAAAACTGGAAAAAGCTTTCTGAGAAACTGCTCTGTGTTCTGTTACTTCATTTCACAGAGTTACATCTTACCCTTCAAGAAGCCTTTCGCTAAGGCTGTTCTTGTGGAATTGGCAAAGGGATATTTGGAAGCCCATAGTGGGCTATGGTGAAAATGGAAATATCTTCCGTTCAAAACTGGAAAGAAGCTTTCTGAGAAACTGCTCTGTGTTCTGTTAATTCATCTCACCGAGTTATATCTTTCCCTTCAAGAAGCCTTTCCCTAAGGCTGTTCTTATGGAATTGGCAAAGGGATATTTGGAAGCCCATAGAGGGCTATGGTGAAAAAGGAAATATCTTCCGTTGAAAACTGGAAACAAGCCTTCTGAGAAACTGCTCTGTGTTCTGTTAATTCATCTCACAGAGTTACATCTTTCTCTTCAAGAAACCTTTCACTAATGCTGTTCTTGTGGAATTGGCAAAGGGATATTTGGAAGCCCATAGAGGGCTATGGTGAAAAAGGAAATATCTTCCGTTCAAAACTGGAAAGAAGCTTTCTGAGAAACTGCTCTGTGTTCTGTAAATTCATCTCACAGAGTTACATCTTTCCCTTCAAGAAGCCTTTCGCTAAGGCTGTTCTTGTGGAATTGGCAAAGGGATATTTGGAAGCCCATAGAGGGCTATGGTGAAAAAGGAAATATCTTCCGTTCAAAACTGGAAAGAAGCTTTCTGAGAAACTGCTCTGTGTTCTGTTAATTCATCTCACAGAGTTACATCTTTCCCTTCAAGAAGCCTTTCGCTAAGGCTGTTCTTGTGGAATTGGCAAAGGGATATGTGGAAGCCCATAGAGGGCTATGATGAGAAAGGAAATATCTTCCGTTCAAAACTGGAAAGAAGCTTTCTGAGAAACTGCTCTGTGTTCTGTTACTTCATTTCACAGAGTTACATCTTACCCTTCAAGAAGCCTTTCGCTATGGCTGTTCTTGTGGAAATGGCAAAGGGATATTTGGAAGCCCCTAGAGGACTATGGTGAAAAAGGAAATATCTTCCGTTCAAAACTGGAAACAAGCTTTCTGAGAATCTGCTCTGTGTTCTGTTAATTCATCTCACAGAGTTACATCTTTCCCTTCAAGAAGTCTTTCGCTAAGGCTGTTCTTGTGGAATTGGCAAAGGGATATTTGGAAGCCCATAGAGGGCTATAGTGAAAAAGGAAATATCTTCCGTTCAAAACTGGAAAGAAGCTTTCTGAGAAACTTCTCTGTGTTCTGTTAATTCATCTCACAGAGTTACATCTTTCCCTTCAAGAAGCCTTTCGCTAAGGCTGTTCTTGTGGAATTGGCAAAGGGATATTTGGAAGCCCATAGAGGGCTATGGTGAAAAAGGAAATATCTTCCGTTGAAAACTGGAAACAAGCTTTCTGAGAAACTGCTCTGTGTTCTGTTAATTCATCTCGCAGAGTTACATCTTTCCCTTCAAGAAGCCTTTTGCTAAGGCTGTTCTTGTGGAATTAGCAAAGGGATATTTGGAAGCACATAGAGGGCTATGGTGAAAAAGGAAATATCTTCCGTTCAAAACTGGAAAGAAGCTTTCTGAGAAACTGCTCTGTGTTCTGTTAATTCATCTCACAGAGTTATATCTTTCCCTTCAAGAAGCCTTTCCCTAAGGCTGTTCTTATGGAATTGGCAAAGGGATATTTGGAGCCCATAGAGGGCTATGGTGAAAAAGGAAATATCTTCCGTTCAAAACTGTAAAGAAGCTTTCTGAGAAACTGCTCTGTGTTCTGTTAATTCATCTCACAGAGTTACATCTTTCCCTTCAAGAAGCCTTTCGCTAAGGCTGTTCTTGTGGAATTGGCAAAGGGATATTTGGAAGCCCATAGAGGGCTATGGTGAAAAAGGAAATATCTTCCGTTCAAAACTGGAAAGAAGCTTTCTGAGAAACTGCTCTGTGTTCTGTTAATTCATCTCACAGAGTTACATCTTTCCCTTCAAGAAGCCTTTCGCTAAGGCTGTTCTTGTGGAATTGGAAAAGGGATATTTGGAAGCCCATAGAGGGCTATGGTGAAAAAGGAAATATCTTCCGTTCAAAACTGGAAAGAAGTTTTCTGAGAAAATGTTCTGTGTTCTGTTAATTCATCTCACAGAGTTACATCTTTCCCTTCAAGAGGCCTTTCGCTAAGGCTGTTCTTGTGGAATTGGCAAAGGGATATTTGGAAGCCCATAGAGTGCTATGGTGAAAAAGGAAATATCTTCCCTTCAAAACTGGAAGGAAGCTTTCTGAGAAACTGCTCTGTGTTCTGTTAATTCATCTCACAGAGTTACATCTTTCCCTTCAAGAAGCCTTTCGCTAAGGCTGTTCTTGTGGAATTGGCAAAGGGGTATTTGGAAGCCCATAGAGGGCTACGGTGAAAAAGGAAATATCTTCCGTTCAAAACTGGAAAGAAGCTTTCTGAGAAACTGCTCTGTGTTCTGTTAATTCATCTCACAGAGTTACATCTTTCCCTTCAAGAAGCCTTTTGCTAAGGCTGTTCTTGTGGAATTGGCAATGGGATATTTGGAAGCCCATAGAGGGCTATGGTGAAAAAGGAAATATCTTCCGTTCAAAACTGGAAAGAAGCTTTCTGAGAAACTGCTCTGTGTTCTGTTAATTCATCTCACAGAGTTACATCTTTCTCTACAAGAATCCTTTCGCTAAGGCTGTTCTTGTGGAATTGGCATTGGGATATTTGGAAGCCCATAGAGGGCTATGGTAAAAAAGGAAATATCTTCCGTTCAAAACTGGAAAGAATCTTTCTGAGAAACTGCTCTGTGTTCTGTTAATTCATCTCACAGAGTTACATCTTTCAATTCAAGAAGCCTTTCGCTAAGGCTGTTCTTATGGAATTGGCAAAGGGATATTTGGAAGCCCATAGAGGGCTATGGTGAAAAAGTAAATATCTTCCGTTCAAAACTGGAAACAAGCCTTCTGAGAAACTGCTCTGTGTTCTGTTAATTCATCTCACAGAGTTACATCTTTCTCTTCAAGAAACCTTTCACTAAGGCTGTTCTTGTGGAATTTGCAAAGGAATATTTGGAAGCCCATAGAGGGCTAGGGTGAAAAAGGAAATATCTTCCGTTCAAAACTGGAAAGAAGCTTTCTGAGAATCTGCTCTGTGTTCTGTTAATTCATTTCACAGAGTTACATCTTTCCCTTCAAGAAGCCTTTCGCTAAGGCTGTTCTTTTGGAATTGGCAAAGGGATATTTGGAAGCCCATAGAGGGCTATGGTGAAAAATTAAATATCCTCCGTTCAAAACTGGAAAGAAGCTTTCTGAGAAACTGCTCTGTGTTCTGTTAATTCATCTCATAGAGTTACATCTTTCCCTTCAAGAAGCCTTCCGCTAAGGCTGTTCTTGTGGAATTGGCAAAGGGATATTTGGAAGCCCATAGAGGGCTATGGTGAGAAAGGAAATATCTTCCGTTCAAAACTGGAAAGAAGCTTTCTGAGAAACTGCTCTGTGTTCTGTTACTTCATTTCACAGAGTTACATCTTACCCTTCAAGAAGCCCTTCGCTAAGGCTGTTCTTGTGGAATTGGCAAAGGGATATTTGGAAGCCCATAGTGGGCTATGGTGAAAAAGGAAATATCTTCCGTTCAAAACTGGAAAGAAGCTTTCTGAGAAACTGCTCTGTGTTCTGTTAATTCATCTCACCGAGTTACATCTTTCCCTTCAAGAAGCCTTTCGCTAAGGCTGTTCTTGTGGAAATGGCAAAGGGATATTTGGAAGCCCCTAGAGGACTATGGTGAAAAAGGAAATATCTTCCGTTCAAAACTGGAAAGAAGCTTTCTGAGAAACTGCTCTGTGTTCTGTTAATTCATCTCACAGAGTTACATCTTTCCCTTCAAGAAGTCTTTCGCTAAGGCTGTTCTTGTGGAATTGGCAAAGGGATATTTGGAAGCCCATAGAGGGCTATGGTGAAAAAGGAAATATCTTCCGTTCAAAACTGGAAAGAAGCTTTCTGAGAAACTTCTCTGTGTTCTGTTAATTCATCTCACAGAGTTACATCTTTCCCTTCAAGAAGCCTTTCGCTAAGGCTGTTCTTGTGGAATTTGCAAAGGGATATTTGGAAGCCCATAGAGGGCTATGGTGAAAAAGGAAATATCTTCCGTTGAAAACTGGAAACAAGCTTTCTGAGAAACTGCTCTGTGTTCTCTTAATTCATCTCGCAGAGTTACATCTTTCCCTTCAAGAAGCATTTTGCTAAGGCTGTTCTTGTGGAATTGGCAAAGGGATATTTGGAAGCCCATAGAGGGCTATGGTGTAAAAGGAAATATCTTCCGTTCAAAACTGGAAAGAAGCTTTCTGAGAAACTGCTCTGTGTTCTGTTAATTCATCTCACAGAGTTACATCTTGCCCTTCAAGAAGCCTTTCGCTAAGGCTGTTCTTGTGGAATTGGCAAAGGGATATTTGGAAGCCCCTAGAGGGCTATGGTGAAAAAGGAAATATCTTCCGTTCAAAACTGGAAAGAAGCTTTCTGAGAAACTGCTCTGTGTTCTGTTAATTCATCTCACAGAGTTACATCTTTCCCTTCAAGAAGCCTTTCGCTAAGGCTGTTCTTGTGGAATTGGCAAAGGGATATTTGGAAGCCCATAGAGGGCTATGGTGAAAAAGGAATTATCTTCCGTTCAAAACTGGAAAGAAGCTTTCTGAGAAACTGCTCTGTGTTCTGTTAATTCATCTCACAGAGTTACATCTTTCCCTTCAGGTAGCCTTTCGCTAAGGCTGTTCTTGTGGAATTGGCAAAGGGATATTTGGAAGCCCATACAGGGCTATGGTGAAAAAGGAAATATCTTCTGTTCAAAACTGGAAAGAAGCTTTCTGAGAAACTGCTCTGTGTTCTCTTAAGTCATCTCACAGAGTTACATCTTTCCCTTCAAGAAGCCTTTCGCTAAGGCTCTTCTTGTGGAATTGGAAAAGGGATATTTAGAAGCCCATAGAGGGCTATGGTGAAAAAGGAAATATCTTCTGTTCAAAACTGGAAAGAAGCTTTCTGAGAAACTGCTCTATGTTCTGTTAATTCATCTCACAGAGTTACATCTTTACCTTCAAGAAGCCTTTCGCTAAGGCTGTTGTTGTGGAATTGGCAAAGGGATATTTGGAAGCCCATAGAGGGCTATGGTGAAAAAGGAAATATCTTCCGTTCAAAACTGGAAAGAAGCTTTCTGAGAAACTGCTCTGTTTTCTGTTAATTCATCTCACAGAGTTACATCTTTCCCTTCAAGAAGCCTTTCGCTAAGGCTGTTCTTGTGGAATTGGCAAAGGGATATTTGGAAGCCTATAGAGGGCTATGGTGAAAAAGGAATTATCTTCCGTTCAAAACTGGAAAGAAGCTTTCTGAGAAACTGCTCTGTGTTCTGTTAATTCATCTCACAGAGTTACATCTTTCCCTTCAAGAAGCCTTTCGCTAAGGCTGTTCTTGTGGAATTGGCAAAGGGATATTTGGAAGCCCATAGAGGGCTATGGTGAAAAAGGAAATATCTTCCGTTCAAAACTGGAAACCAGCTTTCTGAGAAACTGCTCTGTGTTCTGTTAATTCATCTCACAGAGTTACATCTTTCCCTTCAAGAAGTCTTTCGCTAAGGCTGTTCTTGTGGAATTGGCAAAGGGATATTTGGAAGCCCATAGAGGGCTATGGTGAAAAAGGAAATATCTTCCGTTCAAAACTGGAAACAAGCTTTCTGAGAAACTGCTCTGTGTTCTGTTAACTCATCTCACAGAGTTACATCTTTCCCTTCAAGAAGCCTTTCGCTAAGGCTGTTCTTGTGGAATTGGCAAAGGGGTATTTGAAGCCCATAGAGGGCTATGGTGAAAAAGGAAATATCTTCCGTTCAAAACTGGAAACAAGCTTTCTGAGAAACTGCTCTGTGTTCTGTTAATTCATCTCACAGAGTTACATCGTTCCCTTCAAGAAGTCTTTAGCTAAGGCTGTTCTTGTGGAATTGGCAAAGGGATATTTGGAAGCCGATAGAGGGCTATGGTGAAAAAGGAAATATCTTCCGTTCAAAACTGGAAAGAAGCTTTCTGAGAAACTGCTGTGTGTTCTGTTAATTCATCTCACAGAGTTACATCTTTCCCTTCAAGAAGCCTTTCGCTAAGGGTGCTCTTGTGGAATTGGCAAAGGGATATTTGGAAGCCCATAGAGGGCTATGGTGAAAAAGGAAATATCTTCCGTTCAAAACTGGAAACAAGCTTTCTGAGAAACTGCTCTGTGTTCTGTTAATTCATCTCACAGAGATATATCTTTCCCTTCAAGAAGCCTTTCGCTAAGTCTGTTGTTGTGGAATTGGCAAAGGGATATTTGGAAGCCCATAGAGGGCTATGGTGAGAAAGGAAATATCTTCCGTTCAAAACTGGAAAGAAGCTTTCTGAGAAACTGCTCTGTGTTCTTTTACTTCATCTCACAGAGTTACATCTTTCCCTTCAAGAAGCCTTTCGCTAAGGCTGTTCTTGTGCAATTGGCAAAGAGATATTTGGAAGCCCATAGTGGGCTATGGTGAAAAAGGAAACATCTTCCGTTCAAAACTGGAAAGAAGCTTTCTGAGAAACTGCTCTGTGTTCTGTTAATTCATCTCACAGAGTTACATCTTTCCCTTCAAGAAGCCTTTCCCTAAGGCTGTTCTTATGGAATTGGAAAAGGGATATTTGGAAGCCCATAGAGGGCTATGGTGAAAAAGGAAATATCTTCCGTTGAAAACTGGAAACAAGCCTTCTCAGAAACTGCACTGTGTTCTGTTAATTCATCTCACAGAGTTACATCTTTCTCTTCAAGAAACCTTTCACTAAGGCTGTTCTTGTGGAATTGGCAAAGGGATATTTGGAAGCCCATAGAGGGCTATGGTGAAAAAGGAAGTATCTTCCGTTCAAAACTGGAAAGAAGCTTTCTGAGAATCTGCTCTGTGTTCTGTTAATTCATTTCACAGAGTTACATCTTTCCCTTCAAGATGCCTTTCGCTAAGGCTGTTCTTGTGGAATTGGAAAAGCGATATTTGGAAGCCCATAGAGGGCTATGGTGAAAAAGGAAATATCTTCCGTTGAAAACTGGAAAGAAGCTTTCTGAGAAACTGCTCTGTGTGCTGTTAATTCATCTCACAGAGTTACATCTTTCCCTTCAAGAAGCCTTTCGCTAAGGCTGTTTTTGTGGAATTGGCAAAGGGATATTTGGAAGCCCATAGAGGGCTATGGTGAAAAAGGAAATATCTTCCGTTCAAAACTGGAAAGAAGCTTTCTGAGAAACTGCTCTGTGTTCTGTTAATTCATCTCACAGAGTTACATCTTTCCCTTCAAGAAGCCGATCGCTAAGGCTGTTCTTGTGGAATTAGGAAAGGGATATTTGGAAGCCCATAGAGGGCTATGGTGAAAAAGGAAATATCTTCCGTTCAAAACTGGAAAGAAGCTTTCTGAGAAACTGCTCTGTGTTCTGTTAATTCATCTCACAGAGTTACATTTTTCCCTTCAAGAAGCCTTTCGCTAAGGCTGTTCTTGTGCAATTGGCAAAGGGATATTTGGAAGCCCATACAGGGCTATGGTAAAAAAGGACATATCTTCCGTTCAAAACTGGAAACAAGCTTTCTGAGAAACTGCTCTGTGTTCTCTTAATTCATCTCACAGAGTTCCATCTTTCCCTTCAAGAAGCCTTTCGCTAAGGCTATTCTTGTGGAATTGGAAAAGGGATATTTGGAAGCCCATAGATGGCTATTGTGAAAAAGCAAATATCTTCCGTTCAAAACTGGAAAGAAGCTTTCTGAGAAACCTCTCTGTGTTCTGTTAATTCATCTCACAGAGTTACATCTTTCCCTTCAAAAGCCTTTCGCTAAGGCTGTTCTTGTGCAATTGGCAACGGGATATTTGGAAGCCCATAGAGGGCTATGGTGAAAAAGGAAATATCTTCCGTTGAAAACTGGAAAGAAGCTTTCTGAGAAACTGCTCTGTGTTCTGTTAATTCATCTCACAGAGTTACATCTTTCCCTTCAAGAAGCCTTTCGCTAAGGCTGTTCTTATGAAATTGGCAAAGGGATATTTGGAAGCCCATAGAGGGCTATGGTGAAAAAGGAAATATCTTCCGTTGAAAACTGGAAACAAGCCTTCTGAGAAACTGCTCTGTGTTCTGTTAATTCATCTCACAGAGTTACATCTTTCTCTTCAAGAATCCTTTCACTAAGGCTGTTCTTGTGGAATTGGCAAAGGGATATTTGGAAGCCCATAGAGGGCTATGGTGAAAGAGGAAATATCTTCCGTTCAAAACTGGAAAGAAGCTTTCTGAGAAACTGCTCTGTGTTCTGTTAATTCATCTCACAGAGTTACATCTTTCCCTTGAAGAAGCCTTTCGCTAAGGCTGTTCTTGTGGAATTGGCAAAGGGATATTTGGAAGCCCATAGAGGGCTATGGTGAAAAAGGAAATATCTTCCGTTCAAAACTGGAAAGAAGCTTTCTGAGAAACTGCTCTGTGTTCTGTTAATTCATCTCACAGAGTTACATCTTTCCCTTCAAGAAGCCTTTCGCTAAGGCTGTTCTTGTGGAATTGGCAACGGGATATTTGGAAGCCCTTAGAGGGCTATGGTGAAAAAGGAAATATCCTCCGTTCAAAACTGGAAAGAAGCTTTCTGAGAAACTGCTCTGTGTTCTGTTAATTCATCTCACAGAGTTACATCTTTCCCTTCAAGAAGCCTTTCGCTAAGGCTGTTCTTATGAAATTGGCAAAGGGATATTTGGAAGCCCATAGAGGGCTATGGTGAAAAAGGAAATATCTTCCGTTGAAAACTGGAAACAAGCCTTCTGAGAAACTGCTCTGTGTTCTGTTAATTCATCTCACAGAGTTACATCTTTCTCTTCAAGAAACTTTTCACTAAGGCTGTTCTTGTGGAACTGGCAAAGGGATATTTGGAAGCCCATAAAGGGCTATGGTGAAAGAGGAAATATCTTCCGTTCAAAACTGGAAAGAAGCTTTCTGAGAAACTGCTCTGTGTTCTGTTAATTCATCTCACAGAGTTACATCTTTCCCTTCAAGAAGCCTTTCGCTAAGGCTGTTCTTATGAAATTGGCAAAGGGATATTTGGAAGACCATAGAGGGCTATGGTGAAAAAGGAAATATCTTCCGTTGAAAACTGGAAACAAGCCTTCTGAGAAACTGCTCTGTGTTCTGTTAATTCATCTCACAGAGTTACATCTTTCTCTTCAAGAAACTTTTCACTAAGGCTGTTCTTGTGGAACTGGCAAAGGGATATTTGGAAGCCCATAAAGGGCTATGGTGAAAGAGGAAATATCTTCCGTTCAAAACTGGAAAGAAGCTTTCTGAGAAACTGCTCTGTGTTCTGTTAATTCATCTCACAGAGTTACATCTTTCCCTTGAAGAAGCCTTTCGCTAAGGCTGTTCTTGTGGAATTGGCAAAGGGATATTTGGAAGCCCATAGAGGGCTATGGTGAAAAAGGAAATATCTTCCGTTCAAAACTGGAAAGAAGCTTTCTGAGAAACTGCTCTATGTTCTGTTAATTCATCTCACAGAGTTACATCTTTCTCTTCAAGAAGCCTTTCGCTAAGGCTGTTCTTGTGGAATTGGCAACGGGATATTTGGAAGACCATAGAGGGCTATGGTGAAAAAGGAAATATCCTCCGTTCAAAACTGGAAAGAAGCTTTCTGAGAAACTGCTCTGTGTTCTGTTAATTCATCTCACAGAGTTACATCTTTCCCTTCAAGAAGCCTTTCGCTAAGGCTGTTCTTATGAAATTGGCAAAGGGATATTTGGAAGCCCATAGAGGGCTATGGTGAAAAAGGAAATATCTTCCGTTGACAACTGGAAACAAGCCTTCTGAGAAACTGCTCTGTGTTCTGTTAATTCATCTCACAGAATTACATCTTTCTCTTCAAGAAACCTTTCACTAAGGCTGTTCTTGTGGAATTGGCAAAGGGATATTTGGAAGCCCATAGAGGGCTATGGTGAAAAAGGAAATATCTTCCGTTCAATACTGGAAAGAAGCTTTCTGAGAATCTGCTCTGTGTTCTGTTAATTCATCTCACAGAGTTACATCTTTCCCTTCAAGAAGCCTTTCGCTAAGGCTGTTCTTTTGGAATTGGCAAAGGGATATTTGGAAACCCATAGAGGGCTATGGTGAAAAAGGAAATATCTTCCGTTCAAAACTGGAAAGAAGCTTTCTGAGAAACTGCTCTGTGTTCTGTTAATTCATCTCACAGAGTTACATCTTTACCTTCAAGAAGCCTTTCGCTAAGGCTGTTCTTGTGGAATTGGCAAAGGGATATTTGGAAGCCCATAGAGGGCTATGGTGAAAAAGGAAATATCTTCCGTTCAAAACTGGAAAGAAGCTTTCTGAGAAACTGCTCTGTGTTCTGTTAATTCATCTCACAGAGTTACATCTTTCCCTTCAAGAAGCCTTTCGCTAAGGCTGTTCTTATGAAATTGACAAAGGGATATTTGGAAGCCCATAGAGGGCTATGGTGAAAAAGGAAATATCTTCCGTTGAAAACTGGAAACAAGCCTTCTGAGAAACTGCTCTGTGTTCTGTTAATTCATCTCACAGAGTTACATCTTTCTCTTCAAGAAACTTTTCACTAAGGCTGTTCTTGTGGAACTGGCAAAGGGATATTTGGAAGCCCATAAAGGGCTATGGTGAAAGAGGAAATATCTTCCTTTCAAAACTGGAAAGAAGCTTTCTGAGAAACTGCTCTGTGTTCTGTTAATTCATCTCACAGAGTTACATCTTTCCCTTGAAGAAGCCTTTCGCTAAGGCTGTTCTTGTGGAATTGGCAAAGGGATATTTGGAAGCCCATAGAGGGCTATGGTGAAAAAGGAAATATCTTCCGTTCAAAACTGGAAAGAAGCTTTCTGAGAAACTGCTCTATGTTCTGTTAATTCATCTCACAGAGTTACATCTTTCTCTTCAAGAAGCCTTTCGCTAAGGCTGTTCTTGTGGAATTGGCAACGGGATATTTGGAAGCCCATAGAGGGCTATGGTGAAAAAGGAAATATCTTCCGTTGAAAACTGGAAACAAGCCTTCTCAGAAACTGCACTGTGTTCTGTTAATTCATCTCACAGAGTTACATCTTTCTCTTCAAGAAACCTTTCACTAAGGCTGTTCTTGTGGAATTGGCAAAGGGATATTTGGAAGCCCATAGAGGGCTATGGTGAAAAAGGAAGTATCTTCCGTTCAAAACTGGAAAGAAGCTTTCTGAGAATCTGCTCTGTGTTGTGTTAATTCATTTCACAGAGTTACATCTTTCCCTTCAAGATGCCTTTCGCTAAGGCTGTTCTTGTGGAATTGGAAAAGCGATATTTGGAAGCCCATAGAGGGCTATGGTGAAAAAGGAAATATCTTCCGTTCAAAACTGGAAAGAAGCTTTCTGAGAAACTGCTCTGTGTTCTGTTAATTCATCTCACAGAGTTACATCTTTCCCTTCAAGAAGCCTTTCGCTAAGGCTGTTCTTGTGGAATTGGCAAAGGGATATTTGGAAGCCCATAGAGGGCTATGGTGAAAAAGGAAATATCTTCCGTTCAAAGCTGGAAAGAAGCTTTCTGAGAAACTGCTCTGTGTTCTGTTAATTCATCTCACAGAGTTACATCTTTCCCTTCAAGAAGCCGATCGCTAAGGCTGTTCTTGTGGAATTAGCAAAGGGATATTTGGAAGCCCATAGAGGGCTATGGTGAAAAAGGAAATATCTTCCGTTCAAAACTGGAAAGAAGCTTTCTGAGAAACTGCTCTGTGTTCTGTTAATTCATCTCACAGAGTTACATTTTTCCCTTCAAGAAGCCTTTCGCTAAGGCTGTTCTTGTGCAATTGGCAAAGGGATATTTGGAAGCCCATACAGGGCTATGGTAAAAAAGGACATATCTTCCGTTCAAAACTGGAAAAAAGCTTTCTGAGAAACTGCTCTGTGTTCTCTTAATTCATCTCACAGAGTTCCATCTTTCCCTTCAAGAAGCCTTTCGCTAAGGCTGTTCTTGTGGAATTGGAAAAGGGATATTTAGAAGCCCATAGAGGGCTATGGTGAAAAAGGAAATATCTTCTGTTCAAAACTGGAAAGAAACTTTCTGAGAAACTGCTCTGTGTTCTGTTAATTCATCTCACAGAGTTACATCTTTCCCTTCAAGAAGCCTTTCGCTAAGGCTGTTCTTGTGGAATTGGCAAAGGGATATTTGGAAGCCCATAGAGGGCTATGGTGAAAAAGGAAATATCTTCCGTTCAAAACTGGAAACAAGCTTTCTGAGAAACTGCTCTGTGTTCTGTTAATTCATCTCACAGAGTTACATCTTTCCCTTCAAGAAGCCTTTCGCTAAGGCTGTTCTTGTGGAATTGGCAAAGGGATATTTGGAAGCCCATAGAGGGCTATGGTGAAAAAGGAAATATCTTCCGTTCAAAACTGGAAAGAAGCTTTCTGAGAAACTGCTCTGTGTTCTGTTAATTCATCTCACAGAGTTACATCTTTCCCTTGAAGAAGCCTTTCGCTAAGGCTGTTCTTGTGGAATTGGAAAAGGGATATTTGGAAGCCCATAGAGGGCTATGGTGAAAAAGGAAATATCTTCCGTTCAAAACTGGAAAGAAGCTTTCTGAGAAACTGCTCTATGTTCTGTTAATTCATCTCACAGAGTTACATCTTTCTCTTCAAGAAGCCTTTCGCTAAGGCTGTTCTTGTGGAATTGGCAACGGGATATTTGGAAGCCCATAGAGGGCTATGGTGAAAAAGGAAATATCCTCCGTTCAAAACTGGAAAGAAGCTTTCTGAGAAACTGCTCTGTGTTCTGTTAATTCATCTCACAGAGTTACATCTTTCCCTTCAAGAAGCCTTTCGCTAAGGCTGTTCTTATGAAATTGGCAAAGGGATATTTGGAAGCCCATAGAGGGCTATGGTGAAAAAGGAAATATCTTCCGTTGAAAACTGGAAACAAGCCTTCTGAGAAACTGCTCTGTGTTCTGTTAATTCATCTCACAGAGT
Source organism: Chlorocebus sabaeus (assembly GCF_047675955.1). Taxonomy (NCBI): domain Eukaryota; kingdom Metazoa; phylum Chordata; class Mammalia; order Primates; family Cercopithecidae; genus Chlorocebus; species Chlorocebus sabaeus. Next base: position 100,675 of record NW_027327517.1, read on the forward strand.
TACATCTTTCTCTTCAAGAAACCTTTCACTAAGGCTGTTCTTGTGGAATTGGCAAAGGGATATTTGGAAGCCCATAGAGGGCTATGGTGAAAAAGGAAATATCTTCCGTTCAATACTGGAAAGAAGCTTTCTGAGAATCTGCTCTGTGTTCTGTTAATTCATCTCACAGAGTTACATCTTTCCCTTCAAGAAGCCTTTCGCTAAGGCTGTTCTTTTGGAATTGGCAAAGGGATATTTGGAAACCCATAGAGGGCTATGGTGAAAAAGGAAATATCTTCCGTTCAAAACTGGAAAGAAGCTTTCTGAGAAACTGCTCTGTGTTCTGTTAATTCATCTCACAGAGTTACATCTTTACCTTCAAGAAGCCTTTCGCTAAGGCTGTTCTTGTGGAATTGGCAAAGGGATATTTGGAAGCCCATAGAGGGCTATGGTGAAAAAGGAAATATCTTCCGTTCAAAACTGGAAAGAAGCTTTCTGAGAATCTGCTCTGAGTTCTGTTAATTCATTTCACAGAGTTACATCTTTCCCTTCAAGAAGCCTTTCGCTAAGGCTGTTCTTTTGGAATTGGCAAAGGGATATTTGGAAACCCATAGAGGGCTATGGTGAAAAAGGAAATATCTTCCGTTCAAAACTGGAAAGAAGCTTTCTGAGAAACTGCTCTGTGTTCTGTTAATTCATCTCACAGAGTTACATCTTTCCCTTCAAGAAGCCTTTCGCGAAGGCTGTTCTTGTGGAATTGGCAAAGGGATATTTGGAAGCCCATAGAGGGCTATGGTGAAAAAGGAAATATCTTCCGTTCAAAACTGGAAACAAGCTTTCTGAAAAACTGCTCTGTGTTCTGTTAATTCATCTCACAGAGTTACATCTTTCCCTTCAAGAATCCTTTCGCTAAGGCTGTTCTTGTGGAATTGGCAAAGGGATATTTGGAAGCCCATGGAGGCCTATGGTGAAAAAGGAAATATCTTCCGTTCAAAACTGGAAAGAAGCTTTCTGAGAAACTGCTCTGTGTTCTGTTAATTCATCTCACAGAGTTACATCTTTCCCTTCAAGAAGCCTTTCGCTAAGGCTGTTCTTGTGGAATTGGCAAAGGGATATTTGGAAGCCCATAGAGGGCTATGGTGAAAAAGGAAATATCTTCCGTTCAAAACTGGAAAGAAGCTTTCTGAGAAACTGCTCTGTGTTCTGTTAATTCATCTCACAGAGTTACATCTTTCCCTTCAAGAAGCCTTTCGCTAAGGCTGTTCTTGTGCAATTGGCAACGGGATATTTGGAAGCCCATAGAGGGCTATGGTGAAAAAGGAAATATCTTCCATTCAAAACTGGAAAGAAGCTTTCTGAGAAACTGCTCTGTGTTCTGTTAATTCATTTCACAGAGTTACATCTTTCCCTTCAAGAAGTCTTTCGCTAAGGCTGTTCTTATGAAATTGGCAAAGGGATATTTGGAAGCCCATAGAGGGCTATGGTGAAAAAGGAAATATCTTCCGTTGAAAACTGGAAACAAGCCTTCTGAGAAACTGCTCTGTGTTCTGTTAATTCATCTCACAGAGTTACATCTTTCTCTTCAAGAAACTTTTCACTAAGGCTGTTCTTGTGGAACTGGCAAAGGGATATTTGGAAGCCCATAAAGGGCTATGGTGAAAGAGGAAATATCTTCCGTTCAAAACTGGAAAGAAGCTTTCTGAGAAACTGCTCTGTGTTCTGTTAATTCATCTCACAGAGTTACATCTTTCCCTTGAAGAAGCCTTTCGCTAAGGCTGTTCTTGTGGAATTGGCAAAGGGATATTTGGAAGCCCATAGAGGGCTATGGTGAAAAAGGAAATATCTTCCGTTCAAAACTGGAAAGAAGCTTTCTGAGAAACTGCTCTATGTTCTGTTAATTCATCTCACAGAGTTACATCTTTCTCTTCAAGAAGCCTTTCGCTAAGGCTGTTCTTGTGGAATTGGCAACGGGATATTTGGAAGCCCATAGAGGGCTATGGTGAAAAAGGAAATATCCTCCGTTCAAAACTGGAAAGAAGCTTTCTGAGAAACTGCTCTGTGTTCTGTTAATTCATCTCACAGAGTTACATCTTTCCCTTCAAGAAGCCTTTCGCTAAGGCTGTTCTTATGAAATTGGCAAAGGGATATTTGGAAGCCCATAGAGGGCTATGGTGAAAAAGGAAATATCTTCCGTTGAAAACTGGAAACAAGCCTTCTGAGAAACTGCTCTGTGTTCTGTTAATTCATCTCACAGAGTTACATCTTTCTCTTCAAGAAACCTTTCACTAAGGCTGTTCTTGTGGAATTGGCAAAGGGATATTTGGAAGCCCATAGAGGGCTATGGTGAAAAAGGAAATATCTTCCGTTCAATACTGGAAAGAAGCTTTCTGAGAATCTGCTCTGTGTTCTGTTAATTCATCTCACAGAGTTACATCTTTCCCTTCAAGAAGCCTTTCGCTAAGGCTGTTCTTTTGGAATTGGCAAAGGGATATTTGGAAACCCATAGAGGGCTATGGTGAAAAAGGAAATATCTTCCGTTCAAAACTGGAAAGAAGCTTTCTGAGAAACTGCTCTGTGTTCTGTTAATTCATCTCACAGAGTTACATCTTTACCTTCAAGAAGCCTTTCGCTAAGGCTGTTCTTGTGGAATTGGCAAAGGGATATTTGGAAGCCCATAGAGGGCTATGGTGAAAAAGGAAATATCTTCCGTTCAAAACTGGAAAGAAGCTTTCTGAGAAACTGCTCTGTGTTCTGTTAATTCATCTCACAGAGTTACATCTTTCCCTTCAAGAAGCCTTTCGCTAAGGCTGTTCTTATGAAATTGACAAAGGGATATTTGGAAGCCCATAGAGGGCTATGGTGAAAAAGGAAATATCTTCCGTTGAAAACTGGAAACAAGCCTTCTGAGAAACTGCTCTGTGTTCTGTTAATTCATCTCACAGAGTTACATCTTTCTCTTCAAGAAACCTTTCACTAAGGCTGTTCTTGTGGAATTGGCAAAGGGATATTTGGAAGCCCATAGAGGGCTATGGTGAAAAAGGAAATATCTTCCGTTCAAAACTGGAAAGAAGCTTTCTGAGAATCTGCTCTGTGTTCTGTTAATTCATTTCACAGAGTTACATCTTTCCCTTCAAGAAGCCTTTCGCTAAGGCTGTTCTTTTGGAATTGGCAAAGGGATATTTGGAAACCCATAGAGGGCTATGGTGAAAAAGGAAATATCTTCCGTTCAAAACTGGAAAGAAGCTTTCTGAGAAACTGCTCTGTGTTCTGTTAATTCATCTCACAGAGTTACATCTTTCCCTTCAAGAATCCTTTCGCTAAGGCTGTTCTTGTGGAATTGGCAAAGGGATATTGGGAAGCCCATAGAGGGCTATGGTGAAAAAGGAAATATCTTCCGTTCAAAACTGGAAACAAGCTTTCTGAGAAACTGCTCTGTGTTCTGTTAATTCATCTCACAGAGTTACATCTTTCCCTTCAAGAATCCTTTCGCTAAGGCTGTTCTTGTGGAATTGGCAAAGGGATATTTGGAAGCCCCTACAGGGCTATGGTGAAAAAGGAAATATCTTCCGTTCAAAACTGGAAAGAAGCTTTCTGAGAAACTGCTCTGTGTTCTGTTAATTCATCTCACAGAGTTACATCTTTCCCTTCAAGAAGCCTTTCGCTAAGGCTGTTCTTGTGGAATTGGCAAAGGGATATTTGGAAGCCCATAGAGGGCTATGGTGAAAAAGGAAATATCTTCCGTTCAAAACTGGAAAGAAGCTTTCTGAGAAACTGCTCTGTGTTCTGTTAATTCATCTCACAGAGTTACATCTTTCCCTTCAAGAAGCCTTTCGCTAAGGCTGTTCTTGTGGAATTTAAAAGGGATATTTAGAAGCCCATAGAGGGCTATGGTGAAAAAGGAAATATCTTCTGTTCAAAACTGGTAAGAAACTTTCTGAGAAACTGCTCTGTGTTCTGTTAATTCATCTCACAGAGTTACATCTTTCCCTTCAAGAAGTCTTTCGCTAAGGCTGTTCTTGTGGAATTGGCAAAGGGATATTTGGAAGCCCATAGAGGGCTATGGTGAAAAAGGAAATACCTTCCGTTCAAAACTGGAAAGAAGCCTTCTGAGAAACTGCTCTATGTTCTGTTAATTCATCTCACAGAGTTACATCGTTCCCTTCAAGAAGCCTTTCGCTAAGGCTGTTCTTGTGGAATTGGCAAAGGGATATTTGGAAGCCCATAGAGGGCTATGGTGAAAAAGGAAATATCTTCCGTTCAAAACTGGAAAGAAGCTTTCTGAGAAACTGCTCTGTGTTCTGTTAATTCATCTCACAGAGTTACATCTTTCCCTTCAAGAAACCTTTCGCTAAGGCTATTCTTGTGGAATTGGAAAAGGGATATTTGCAAGCCCATAGAGGGCTATGGTGAAAAAGGAAATATCTTCCGTTCAAAACTGGAAAGAAGCCTTCTGAGAAACTGCTCTATGTTCTGTTAATTCATCTCACAGAGTTACATCGTTCCCTTCAAGAAGCCTTTCGCTAAGGCTGTTCTTGTGGAATTGGCAAAGGGATATTTGGAAGATCATAGAGGGCTATGGTGAAAAAGGAAATATCTTCCGTTCAAAACTGGAAAGAATCCTTCTGAGAAACTGCTCTATGTTCTGTTAATTCATCTCACAGAGTTACATCTTTCCCTTCAAGAAGCCTTTCGCTAATTCTGTTGTTGTGGAATTGGTAAGGGATATTTGGAAGCCCATAGAGGGCTATGGTGAAAAAGGAAATATCTTCTGTTCAAAACTGGAAAGAAACTTTCTGAGAAACTGCTCTGTGTTCTGTTAATTCATCTCACAGAGTTACATCTTTCCCTTCAAGAAGTCTTTCGCTAAGGCTGTTCTTGTGGAATTGGCAAAGGGATATTTGGAAGCCCATAGAGGGCTATGGTGAAAAAGGAAATACCTTCCTTTCAAAACTGGAAAGAAGCCTTCTGAGAAACTGCTCTATGTCTGTTAATTCATCTCACAGAGTTACATCGTTCCCTTCAAGAAGCCTTTCGCTAAGGCTGTTCTTCTGGAATTGGCAAAGGGATATTTGGAAGATCATAGAGGGCTATGGTGAAAAAGGAAATATCTTCCGTTCAAAACTGGAAAGAATCTTTCTGAGAAACTGCTCTGTGTTCTGTTAATTCATCTCACAGAATTACATCTTTCCCTTCAAGAAGCCTTTCGCTAATTCTGTTCTTGTGGAATTGGTAAGGGATATTTGGAAGCCCATAGAGGGCTATGTTGAAAAAGGAAATATCTTCCGTTGAAAACTGGAAACAAGCCTTCTGAGAAACTGCTCTGTGTTCTGTTAATTCATCTCACAGAGTTACATCTTTCTCTTCAAGAAGCCTTTCGCTAAGGCTGTTCTTGTGGAATTGGCAACGGGATATTTGGAAGCCCATAGAGGGCTATGGTGAAAAAGGAAATATCTTCCGTTCAAAACTGGAAAGAAGCTTTCTGAGAAACTGCTCTGTGTTCTGTTAATTCATCTCACAGAGTTACATCTTTCCCTTCAAGAAGCCTTTCGCTAAGGCTGTTCTTATGAAATTGGCAGGGGTATTTTGGAAGCCCATAGAGGGCTATGGTGAAAAAGGAAATATCTTCCGTTGAAAACTGGAAACAAGCCTTCTGAGAAACTGCTCTGTGTTCTGTTAATTCATCTCACAGAGTTACATCTTTCTCTTCAAGAAACCTTTCACTAAGGCTGTTCTTGTGGAATTGGCAAAGGGATATTTGGAAGCCCAAAGAGGGCTATGGTGAAAAAGGAAATATCTTCCGTTCAAAACGGGAAAGAAGCTTTCTGAGAATCTGCTCTGTGTTCTGTTAATTCATTTCACAGAGTTACATCTTTCCCTTCAAGAAGCCTTTCGCTAAGGCTGTTCTTTTGGAATTGGCAAAGGGATATTTGGAAACCCATAGAGGGCTATGGTGAAAAAGGAAATATCTTCCGTTCAAAACTGGAAAGAAGCTTTCTGAGAAACTGCTCTGTGTTCTGTTAATCCATCTCACAGAGTTACAACTTTCCCTTCAAGAAGCCTTTCGCTAAGGCTGTTCTTGTGGAATTGGCAAAGGGATATTTGGAAGCCCATAGAGGGCTATGGTGAAAAAGGAAATATCTTCCGTTCAAAACTGGAAAGAAGCTTTCTGAGAAACTGCTTTGTGTTCTGTTAATTCATCTCACAGAGTTACATCTTTCCCTTCAAGAAGCCTTTCGCTAAGGCTGTTCTTGTGGAATTGGCAAAGGGATATTTGGAAGCCCATAGAGGGCTATGGTGAAAAAGGAAATATCTTCCGTTGAAAACTGGAAACAAGCCTTCTGAGAAACTGCTCTGTGTTCTGTTAATTCATCTCACAGAGTTACATCTTTCTCTTCAAGAAACTTTTCACTAAGGCTGTTCTTGTGGAACTGGCAAAGGGATATTTGGAAGCCCATAAAGGGCTATGGTGAAAGAGTAAATATCTTCCGTTCAAAACTGGAAAGAAGCTTTCTGAGAAACTGCTCTGTATTCTGTTAATTCATCTCACAGAGTTACATCTTTCCCTTGAAGAAGCCTTTCGCTAAGGCTGTTCTTGTGGAATTGGCAAAGGGATATTTGGAAGCCCATAGAGGGCTATGGTGAAAAAGGAAATATCTTCCGTTCAAAACTGGAAAGAAGCTTTCTGAGAAACTGCTCTATGTTCTGTTAATTCATCTCACAGAGTTACATCTTTCTCTTCAAGAAGCCTTTCGCTAAGGCTGTTCTTGTGGAATTGGCAACGGGATATTTGGAAGCCCATAGAGGGCTATGGTGAAAAAGGAAATATCCTCCGTTCAAAACTGGAAAGAAGCTTTCTGAGAAACTGCTCTGTGTTCTGTTAATTCATCTCACAGAGTTACATCTTTCCCTTCAAGAAGCCTTTCGCTAAGGCTGTTCTTATGAAATTGGCAAAGGGATATTTGGAAGCCCATAGACGGCTATGGTGAAAAAGGAAATATCTTCCGTTGAAAACTGGAAACAAGCCTTCTGAGAAACTGCTCTGTGTTCTGTTAATTCATCTCACAGAGTTACATCTTTCTCTTCAAGAAACCTTTCACTAAGGCTGTTCTTGTGGAATTGGCAAAGGGATATTTGGAAGCCCATAGAGGGCTATGGTGAAAAAGGAAATATCTTCCGTTCAATACTGGAAAGAAGCTTTCTGAGAATCTGCTCTGTGTTCTGTTAATTCATCTCACAGAGTTACATCTTTCCCTTCAAGAAGCCTTTCGCTAAGGCTGTTCTTTTGGAATTGGAAAAGGGATATTTGGAAACCCATAGAGGGCTATGGTGAAAAAGGAAATATCTTCCGTTCAAAACTGGAAAGAAGCTTTCTGAGAAACTGCTCTGTGTTCTGTTAATTCATCTCACAGAGTTACATCTTTCCCTTCAAGAAGCCTTTCGCTAAGGCTGTTCTTGTGGAATTGGCAAAGGGATATTTGGAAGCCCATAGAGGGCTATGGTGAAAAAGGAAATATCTTCCGTTCAAAACTGGAAAGAAGCTTTCTGAGAAACTGCTCTGTGTTCTGTTAATTCATCTCACAGAGTTACATCTTCCCCTTCAAGAAGCCTTTCGCTAAGGCTGTTCTTGTGGAATTGGCAAAGGGATATTTGGAAGCCCATAGAGGGCTATGGTGAAAAAGGAAATATCTTCCGTTCAAAACTGGAAAGAAGCTCTCTGAGAAACTGCTCTGTGTTCTGTTAATTCATCTCACAGAGTTACATCTTTCCCTTCAAGAAGCCTTTCGCTAAGGCTGTTCTTGTGGAATTGGCAAAGGGATATTTGGAAGCCCATAGAGGGCTATGGCGAAAAAGGAAAAATCTTCCGTTCAAAACTGGAAAGAAGCTTTCTGAGAAACTGCTCTGTGTTCACTTAATTCATCTCACAGAGTTACATCTTTCCCTTCAAGAAGCCTTTCGCTAAGGTTGTTCTTGTGGAATTGGAAAAGGGATATTTAGAAGCCCATAGAGGGCTATGGTTAAAAAGGAAATATCTTCTGTTCAAAACTGGAAAGAAACTTTCTGAGAAACTGCTCTGTGTTCTGTTAATTCATCTCACAGAGTTACATCTTTCCCTTCAAGAAGTCTTTCTCTAAGGCTGTTCTTGTGAAATTGGCAAAGGGATATTTGGAAGCCCATAGAGGGCTATGGTGAAAAAGGAAATACCTTCCGTTCAAAACTGGAAAGAAGCTTTCTGAGAAACTGCTCTATGTACTGTTAATTCATCTCACAGAGTTACATCGTTCCCTTCAAGAAGCCTTTCGCTAAGGCTGTTCTTGTGGAATTGGCAAAGGGATATTTGGAAGCCCATAGAGGGCTATGGTGAAAAAGGAAATATCTTCCGTTCAAAACTGGAAAGAAGCTTTCTGAGAAACTGCTCTGTGTTCTGTTAATACATCTCACAGAGTTACATCTTTCCCTTCAAGAAACCTTATCCTAAGGCTATTCTTGTGGAATTGGAAAAGGGATATTTGGAAGACCATAGAGGGCTATGGTGAAAAAGGAAATATCTTCCGTTCAAAACTGGAAAGAAGCTTTCTGAGAAACCTCTCTGTGTTCTGTTAATTCATCTAACAGAGTTACATCTTTCCCTTCAAGAAGCCTTTCGCTAAGGCTGTTCTTGTGGAATTGGCAAAGGGATATTTGGAAGCCCTTAGAGGGCTATGGTGAAAAAGGAAATATCTTCCGTTCAAAACTGGAAAGAAGCTTTCTGAGAAACTGCTCTGTGTTCTGTTAATTCACCTCACAGAGTTACATCTTTCCCTTCAAGAAGCCTTTCGCTAAGGCTGTTCTTGTGGATTTGGAAAAGGGATATTTGGAAGCCCATAGAGGGCTATGGTGAAAAAGGAAATATCTTCCGTTCAAAACTGGAAAGAAGCTTTCTGAGAAACTGCTCTGTGTTCTGTTAATTCATCTCAAAGAGTTACATCTTTCCCTTCAAGAAGCCTTTCGCTAAGGCTGTTCTTGTGGAATTGGAAAAGGGATATTTGGAAGCCCATAGAGGGCTATGTTGAAAAAGGAATTATTTTCCGTTCAAAACTGGAAAGAAGCTTTCTGAGAAACTACTCTGTGTTCTGTTAATTCATCTCACAAAGTTACATCTTTCCCTTCAAGAAGCCTTTCGCTAAGGCTGTTCTTGTGGAATTGGCAAAGGGATATTTGGAAGCCCATAGAGGGCTACGGTGAAAAAGGAAATATCTTCCGTTCAAAACTGGAAAGAAGCTTTCTGAGAAACTGCTCTGTGTTCTGTTAATTCATCTCACAGAGTTACATCTATCCCTTCAAGAAGACTTTCACTAAGGCTGTTCTTGTGGAATTGGCAAAGGGATATTTGGAAGCCCATAGAGGGCTATGGTCAAAAAGGAAATATCTTCCGTTCAAAACTGGAAAGAAGCTTTCTGAGAAACTGCTATGTGTTCTGTTAATTCATCTCACAGAGTTACATCTTTCCCTTCAAGAAGCCTTTCGTTAAGGCTGTTCTTGTGGAATTGGAAAAGGGATATTTGGAAGCCCATAGAGGGCTATGGTGAAAAAGGAAATATCTTCCGTTCAAAACTGGAAAGAAGCTTTCTGAGAAACTGCTCTGTGTTCTCTTATTTCATCTCACAGAGTTACATCTTTCCCTTCAAGAAGCCTTTCACTAAGGTTGTTCTTGTGGAATTGGCAAAGGGATATTTGGAAGCCCAAAGAGGGCTATGGTGAAAAAGGAAATATCTTCCGTTCAAAACTGGAAAGAAGCTTTCTGAGAAACTGCTCTGTGTTCTGTTAATTCATCTCACAGAGTTACATCTTTCCCTTCAAGAAGCCTTTCACTAAGGCTGTTCTTGTGGAATTGGCAAAGGGATATTTGGAAGCCCATAGAGGATTATGGTGAAAAAGGAAATATCTTCCGTTCAAAACTGGAAAGAAGCTTTCTGAGAAACTGCTCTGTGTTCTGTTAATTCATCTCACAGAGTTACATCTTTCCCTTCAAGAAGCCTTTCGCTAAGGCTGTTCTTGTGGAATTGGCAAAGGGATATTTGGAAGCCCATAGAGGGCTCTGGTGAAAAAGAAAATATCTTCCGTTCAAAACTGGAAAGAAGCTTTCTGAGAATCTGCTCTGTGTTCTCTTAATTCATCTCACAGAGTTACATCTTTCCCTTCAAGAAGCCTTTCGCTAAGGCTGTTCTTATGGAATTGGAAAAGGGATATTTGGAAGCCCATAGAGGGCTATGGTGAAAAAGGAAATATCTTCCGTTGAAAACTGGAAACAAGCCTTCTGAGAAACTGCTCTGTGTTCTGTTAATTCATCTCACAGAGTTACATCTTTCCCTTCAAGAAGCCTTTCGCTAAGGCTGTTCTTGTGGAATTGGCAACGGGATATTTGGAAGCCCATAGAGGGCTATGGTGAAAAAGGAAATATCCTCCGTTCAAAACTGGAAAGAAGCTTTCTGAGAAACTGCTCTGTGTTCTGTTAATTCATCTCACAGAGTTACATCTTTCCCTTCAAGAAGCCTTTCGCTAAGGCTGTTCTTATGAAATTGGCAAAGGGATATTTGGAAGCCCATAGAGGGCTATGGTGAAAAAGGAAATATCTTCCGTTGAAAACTGGAAACAAGCCTTCTGAGAAACTGCTCTGTGTTCTGTTAATTCATCTCACAGAGTTACATCTTTCTCTTCAAGAAACCTTTCACTAAGGCTGTTCTTGTGGAATTGGCAAAGGGATATTTGGAAGCCCATAGAGGGCTATGGTGAAAAAGGAAATATCTTCCGTTCAATACTGGAAAGAAGCTTTCTGAGAATCTGCTCTGTGTTCTGTTAATTCATCTCACAGAGTTACATCTTTCCCTTCAAGAAGCCTTTCGCTAAGGCTGTTCTTTTGGAATTGGCAAAGGGATATTTGGAAACCCATAGAGGGCTATGGTGAAAAAGGAAATATCTTCCGTTCAATACTGGAAAGAAGCTTTCTGAGAAACTGCTCTGTGTTCTATTAATTCATCTCACAGAGTTACATCTTTACCTTCAAGAAGCCTTTCGCTAAGGCTGTTCTTGTGGAATTGGCAAAGGGATATTTGGAAGCCCATAGAGGGCTATGGTGAAAAAGGAAATATCTTCCGTTCAAAACTGGAAAGAAGCTTTCTGAGAAACTGCTCTGTGTTCTGTTAATTCATCTCACAGAGTTACATCTTTCCCTTCAAGAAGCCTTTCGCTAAGGCTGTTCTGATGAAATTGACAAAGGGATATTTGGAAGCCCATAGAGGGCTATGGTGAAAAAGGAAATATCTTCCGTTGAAAACTGGAAACAAGCCTTCTGAGAAACTGCTCTGTGTTCTGTTAATTCATCTCACAGAGTTACATCTTTCTCTTCAAGAAACCTTTCACTAAGGCTGTTCTTGTGGAATTGGCAAAGGGATATTTGGAAGCCCATAGAGGGCTATGGTGAAAAAGGAAATATCTTCCGTTCAAAACTGGAAAGAAGCTTTCTGAGAATCTGCTCTGTGTTCTGTTAATTCATTTCACAGAGTTACATCTTTCCCTTCAAGAAGCCTTTCGCTAAGGCTGTTCTTTTGGAATTGGCAAAGGGATATTTGGAAACCCATAGAGGGCTATGGTGAAAAAGGAAATATCTTCCGTTCAAAACTGGAAAGAAGCTTTCTGAGAAACTGCTCTGTGTTCTGTTAATTCATCTCACAGAGTTACATCTTTCCCTTCAAGAATCCTTTCGCTAAGGCTGTTCTTGTGGAATTGGCAAAGGGATATTTGGAAGCCCATAGAGGGCTATGGTGAAAAAGGAAATATCTTCCGTTCAAAACTGGAAACAAGCTTTCTGAGAAACTGCTCTGTGTTCTGTTAATTCATCTCACAGAGTTACATCTTTCCCTTCAAGAAGCCTTTCGCTAATTCTGTTCTTGTGGAATTGGTAAGGGATATTTGGAAGCCCATAGAGGGCTATGGTGAAAAAGGAAATATCTTCCGTTGAAAACTGGAAACAAGCCTTCTGAGAAACTGCTCTGTGTTCTGTTAATTCATCTCACAGAGTTACATCTTACTCTTCAGGAAGCCTTTCGCTAAGGCTGTTCTTGTGGAATTGGCAACGGGATATTTGGAAGCCCATAGAGGGCTATGGTGAAAAAGGAAATATCTTCCGTTCAAAACTGGAAAGAAGCTTTCTGAGAAACTGCTCTGTGTTCTGTTAATTCATCTCACAGAGTTACATCTTTCCCTTCAAGAAGCCTTTCGCTAAGGCTGTTCTTATGAAATTGGCAAAGGGATATTTGGAAGCCCATAGAGGGCTATGGTGAAAAAGGAAATATCTTCCGTTGAAAACTGGAAACAAGCCTTCTGAGAAACTGCTCTGTGTTCTGTTAATTCATCTCACAGAGTTACATCTTTCTCTTCAAGAAACCTTTCACTAAGGCTGTTCTTGTGGAATTGGCAAAGGGATATTTGGAAGCCCAAAGAGGGCTATGGTGAAAAAGGAAATATCTTCCGTTCAAAACTGGAAAGAAGCTTTCTGAGAATCTGCTCTGTGTTCTGTTAATTCATTTCACAGAGTTACATCTTTCCCTTCAAGAAGCCTTTCGCTAAGGCTGTTCTTTTGGAATTGGCAAAGGGATATTTGGAAACCCATAGAGGGCTATGGTGAAAAAGGAAATATCTTCCGTTCAAAACTGGAAACAAGCTTTCTGAGAAACTGCTCTGTGTTCTGTTAATTCATCTCACAGAGTTACATCTTTCCCTTCAAGAAGCCTTTCGCTAAGGCTGTTCTTGTGGAATTGGCTAAGGGATATTTGGAAGCCCATAGAGGGCTATGGTGAAAAAGGAAATATCTTCCGTTCAAAACTGGAAAGAAGCTTTCTGAGAAACTGCTCTGTGTTCTGTTAATTCATCTCACAGAGTTACATCTTTCCCTTCAAGAAGCCTTTCGCTAAGGCTGTTCTTGTGGAATTGGCAAAGGGATATTTGGAAGCCCATAGAGGGCTATGGTGAAAAAGGAAATTTCTTCCGTTCAAAACTGGAAAGAAGCTTTCTGAGAAACTGCTCTGTGTCCTCTTAATTCATCTCACAGAGTTACATCTTTCCCTTCAAGAAGCTTTTCGCTAAGGCTGCTCTTGTGGAATTGGAAAAGGGATATTTAGAAGCCCATAGAGGGCTATGGTGAAAAAGGAAATATCTTCTGTTCAAAACTGGAAAGAAACTTTCTGAGAAACTGCTCTGTGTTCTGTTAATTCATCTCACAGAGTTACATCTTTCCCTTCAAGAAGTCTTTCGCTAAGGCTGTTCTTGTGGAATTGGCAAAGGGATATTTGGAAGCCCATAGAGGGCTATGGTGAAAAAGGAAATACCTTCCGTTCAAAACTGGAAAGAAGCCTTCTGAGAAACTGCTCTATGTTCTGTTAATTCATCTCACAGAGTTACATCGTTCCCTTCAAGAAGCCTTTCGCTAAGGCTGTTCTTGTGGAATTGGCAAAGGGATATTTGGAAGATCATAGAGGGCTATGGTGAAAAAGGAAATATCTTCCGTTCAAAACTGGAAAGAATCTTTCTGAGAAACTGCTCTGTGTTCTGTTAATTCATCTCACAGAGTTACATCTTTCCCTTCAAGAAGCCTTTCGCTAATTCTGTTGTTGTGGAATTGGTAAGGGATATATGGAAGCCCATAGAGGGCTATGGTGAAAAAGGAAATATCTTCTGTTCAAAACTGGAAAGAAACTTTCTGAGAAACTGCTCTGTGTTCTGTTAATTCATCTCACAGAGTTACATCTTTCCCTTCAAGAAGTCTTTCGCTAAGGCTGTTCTTGTGGAATTGGCAAAGGGATATTTGGAAGCCCATAGAGGGCTATGGTGAAAAAGGAAATACCTTCCGTTCAAAACTGCAAAGAAGCCTTCTGAGAAACTGCTCTATGTTCTGTTAATTCATCTCACAGAGTTACATCATTCCCTTCAAGAAGCCTTTCGCTAAGGCTGTTCTTCTGGAATTGTCAAAGGGATATTTGGAAGATCATAGAGGGCTATGGTGAAAAAGGAAATATCTTCCGTTCAAAACTGGAAAGAAGCTTTCTGAGAAACTGCTCTGTGTTCTGTTAATTCATCTCACAGAGTTACATCTTTCCCTTCAAGAAGCCTTTCGCTAATTCTGTTCTTGTGGAATTGGTAAGGGATATTTGGAAGACCATAGAGGGCTATGTTGAAAAAGGAAATATCTTCCGTTGAAAACTGGAAACAAGCCTTCTGAGAAACTGCTCTGTGTTCTGTTAATTCATCTCACAGAGTTACATCTTTCTCTTCAAGAAGCCTTTCGCTAAGGCTGTTCTTGTGGAATTGGCAACGGGATATTTGGAAGCCCATAGAGGGCTATGGTGAAAAAGGAAATATCTTCCGTTCAAAACTGGAAAGAAGCTTTCTGAGAAACTTCTCTGTGTTCTGTTAATTCATCTCACAGAGTTACATCTTTCCCTTCAAGAAGCCTTTCGCTAAGGCTGTTCTTATGAAATTGGCAAAGGGATATTTGGAAGCCCATAGAGGGCTATGGTGAAAAAGGAAATATCTTCCGTTGAAAACTGGAAACAAGCCTTCTGAGAAACTGCTCTGTGTTCTGTTAATTCATCTCACAGAGTTACATCTTTCTCTTCAAGAAACCTTTCACTAAGGCTGTTCTTGTGGAATTGGCAAAGGGATATTTGGAAGCCCAAAGAGGGCTATGGTGAAAAAGGAAATATCTTCCGTTCAAAACTGGAAAGAAGCTTTCTGAGAATCTGCTCTGTGTTCTGTTAATTCATTTCACAGAGTTACATCTTTCCCTTCAAGAAGCCTTTCGCTAAGGCTGTTCTTTTGGAATTGGCAAAGGGATATTTGGAAACCCATAGAGGGCTATGGTGAAAAAGGAAATATCTTCCGTTCAAAACTGGAAACAAGCTTTCTGAGAAACTGCTCTGTGTTCTGTTAATTCATCTCACAGAGTTACATCTTTCCCTTCAAGAAGCCTTTCGTTAAGGCTGTTCTTGTGGAATTGGCAAAGGGATATTTGGAAGCCCATAGAGGGCTATGGTGAAAAAGGAAATATCTTCCGTTCAAAACTGGAAAGAAGCTTTCTGAGAAACTGCTCTGTGTTCTGTTAATTCATCTCACAGAGTTACATCTTTCCCTTCAAGAAGCCTTTCGCTAAGGCTGTTCTTGTGGAATTGGCAAAGGGATATTTGGAAGCCCATAGAGGGCTATGGTGAAAAAGGAAATTTCTTCCGTTCAAAACTGGAAAGAAGCTTTCTGAGAAACTGCTCTGTGTTCTCTTAATTCATCTCACAGAGTTACATCTTTCCCTTCAAGAAGCCTTTCGCTAAGGCTGCTATTGTGGAATTGGAAAAGGGATATTTAGAAGCCCATAGAGGGCTATGGTGAAAAAGGAAATATCTTCTGTTCAAAACTGGAAAGAAACTTTCTGAGAAACTGCTCTGTGTTCTGTTAATTCATCTCACAGAGTTACATCTTTCCCTTCAAGAAGTCTTTCGCTAAGGCTGTTCTTGTGGAATTGGCAAAGGGATATTTGGAAGCCCATAGAGGGCTATGGTGAAAAAGGAAATACCTTCCGTTCAAAACTGGAAAGAAGCCTTCTGAGAAACTGCTCTATGTTCTGTTAATTCATCTCACAGAGTTACATCGTTCCCTTCAAGAAGCCTTTCGCTAAGGCTGTTCTTGTGGAATTGGCAAAGGGATATTTGGAAGATCATAGAGGGCTATGGTGAAAAAGGAAATATCTTCCGTTCAAAACTGGAAAGAATCTTTCTGAGAAACTGCTCTGTGTTCTGTTAATTCATCTCACAGAGTTACATCTTTCCCTTCAAGAAGCCTTTCGCTAATTCTGTTGTTGTGGAATTGGTAAGGGATATTTGGAAGCCCATAGAGGGCTATGGTGAAAAAGGAAATATCTTCTGTTCAAAACTGGAAGGAAACTTTCTGAGAAACTGCTCTGTGTTCTGTTAATTCATCTCACAGAGTTACATCTTTCCCTTCAAGAAGTCTTTCGCTAAGGCTGTTCTTGTGGAATTGGCAAATGGATATTTGGAAGCCCATAGAGGGCTATGGTGAAAAAGGAAATACCTTCCGTTCAAAACTGGAAAGAAGCCTTCTGAGAAACTGCTCTATGTTCTGTTAATTCATCTCACAGAGTTACATCGTTCCCATCAAGAAGCCTTTCGCTAAGGCGGTTCTTGTGGAATTGGCAAAGGGATATTTGGAAGATCATAGAGGGCTATGGTGAAAAAGGAAATATCTTCCGTTCAAAACTGGAAAGAGGCTTTCTGAGAAACTGCTCTGTGTTCTGTTAATTCATCTCACAGAGTTACATCTTTCCCTTCAAGAAGCCTTTCGCTAATTCTGTTCTTGTGGAATTGGTAAGGGATATTTGGAAGCCCATAGAGGGCTATGTTGAAAAAGGAAATATCTTCCGTTGAAAACTGGAAACAAGCCTTCTGAGAAACTGCTCTGTGTTCTGTTAATTCATCTCACAGAGTTACATCTTTCTCTTCAAGAAGCCTTTCGCTAAGGCTGTTCTTGTGGAATTGGCAACGGGATATTTGGAAGCCCATAGAGGGCTATGGTGAAAAAGGAAATATCTTCCGTTCAAAACTGGAAAGAAGCTTTCTGAGAAACTGCTCTGTGTTCTGTTAATTCATCTCACAGAGTTACATCTTTCCCTTCAAGAAGCCTTTCGCTAAGGCTGTTCTTATGAAATTGGCAGGGGTATTTTGGAAGCCCATAGAGGGCTATGGTGAAAAAGGAAATATCTTCCGTTGAAAACTGGAAACAAGCCTTCTGAGAAACTGCTCTGTGTTCTGTTAATTCATCTCACAGAGTTACATCTTTCTCTTCAAGAAACCTTTCACTAAGGCTGTTCTTGTGGAATTGGCAAAGGGATATTTGGAAGCCCAAAGAGGGCTATGGTGAAAAAGGAAATATCTTCCGTTCAAAACGGGAAAGAAGCTTTCTGAGAAACTGCTCTGTGTTCTGTTAATCCATCTCACAGAGTTACAACTTTCCCTTCAAGAAGCCTTTCGCTAAGGCTGTTCTTGTGGAATTGGCAAAGGGATATTTGGAAGCCCATAGAGGGCTATGGTGAAAAAGGAAATATCTTCCGTTCAAAACTGGAAAGAAGCTTTCTGAGAAACTGCTTTGTGTTCTGTTAATTCATCTCACAGAGTTACATCTTTCCCTTCAAGAAGCCTTTCGCTAAGGCTGTTCTTGTGGAATTGGCAAAGGGATATTTGGAAGCCCATAGAGGGCTATGGTGAAAAAGGAAATATCTTCCGTTCAAAACTGGAAAGAAGCTTTCTGAGAAACTGCTCTGTGTTCTCTTAATTCATCTCACAGAGTTACATCTTTCCCTTCAAGAAGCCTTTCGCTAAGGCTGCTCTTGTGGAATTGGAAAAGGGATATTTAGAAGCCCATAGAGGGCTATGGTGAAAAAGGAAATATCTTCTGTTCAAAACTGGAAAGAAACTTTCTGAGAAACTGCTCTGTGTTCTGTTAATTCATCTCACAGAGTTACATCTTTCCCTTCAAGAAGTCTTTCGCTAAGGCTGTTCTTGTGGAATTGGCAAAGGGATATTTGGAAGCCCATAGAGGGCTATGGTGAAAAAGGAAATACCTTCCGTTCAAAACTGGAAAGAAGCCTTCTGAGAAACTGCTCTATGTTCTGTTAATTCATCTCACAGAGTTACATCGTTCCCTTCAAGAAGCCTATCGCTAAGGCTGTTCTTGTGGAATTGGCAACGGGATATTTGGAAGATCATAGTGGGCTATGGTGAAAAAGGAAATATCTTCCGTTCAAAACTGGAAAGAAGCTTTCTGAGAAACTGCTCTGTGTTCTGTTAATTCATGTCACAGAGTTACATCTTTCCCTTCAAGAAACCTTTCGCTAAGGCTATTCTTGTGGAATTGGAAAAGGGATATTTGGAAGCCCATAGAGGGCTATGGTGAAAAAGCAAATATCTTCCGTTCAAAACTGGAAAGAAGCTTTCTGAGAAACCTCTCTGTGTTCTGTTAATTCATCTCACAGAGTTACATCTTTCCCTTCAAGAAGCCTTTCGCTAAGGCTGTTCTTGTGGAATTGGCAAAGGGATATTTGGAAGCCCATAGAGGGCTATGGTGAAAAAGGAAATATCTTCCGTTCAAAACTGGAAAGAATCTTTCTGAGAAACTGCTCTGTGTTCTGTTTATTCATCTCACAGAGTTACATCTTTCCCTTCAAGAAGCCTTTCGCTAATTCTGTTCTTGTGGAATTTGGTAAGGGATAGTTGGAAGCCCATAGAGGGCTATGGTGAAAAAGGAAATATCTTCCGTTGAAAACTGGAAACAAGCCTTCTGAGAAACTGCTCTGTGTTCTGTTAATTCATCTCACAGAGTTACATCTTTCTCTTCAAGAAGCCTTTCGCTAAGGCTGTTCTTGTGGAATTGGCAACGGGATATTTGGAAGCCCATAGAGGGCTATGGAGAAAAAGGAAATATCTTCCGTTGAAAACTGGAAACAAGCCTTCTGAGAAACTGCTCTGTGTTCTGTTAATTCATCTCACAGAGTTACATCTTTCTCTTCAAGAAACCTTTCACTAAGGCTGTTCTTGTGGAATTGGCAAAGGGATATTTGGAAGCCCATAGAGGGCTATGGTGAAAGAGGAAATATCTTCCGTTCAAAACTGCAAAGAAGCTTTCTGAGAAACTGCTCTGTGTTCTGTTAAGTCATCTCACAGAGTTACATCTTTCCCTTCAAGAAGCCTTTCGCTAAGGCTGTTCTTGTGGAATTGGCAAAGGGATATTTGGAAGCCCATAGAGGGCTATGGTGAAAAAGGAAATATCTTCCGTTCAAAACTGGAAAGAAGCTTTCTGAGAAACTGCTGTGTGTTCTGTTAATTCATCTTACAGAGTTACATCTTCCCCTTCAAGAAGCCTTTCGCTAAGGCTGTTCTTGTGGAATTGGCAAAGGGATATTTGGAAGCCCATAGAGGGCTATGGTGAAAAAGGAAATATCTTCCCTTCAAAACTGGAAAGAAGCTCTCTGAGAAACTGCTCTGTGTTCTGTTAATTCATCTCACAGAGTTACATCTTTCCCTTCAAGAAGCCTTTCGCTAAGGCTGTTCTTGTGGAATTGGCAAAGGGATATTTGGAAGCCCATAGAGGGCTATGGTGAAAAAGGAAAAATCTTCCGTTCAAAACTGGAAAGAAGCTTTCTGAGAAACTGCTCTGTGTTCACTTAATTCATCTCACAGAGTTACATCTTTCCCTTCAAGAAGCCTTTCGCTAAGGTTGTTCTTGTGGAATTGGAAAAGGGATATTTAGAAGCCCATAGAGGGCTATGGTGAAAAAGGAAATATCTTCCGTTCAAAACTGGAAAGCAGCTTTCTGAGAAACTGCTCTGTGTTCTGTTAATTCATCTCACAGAGTTACATCTTTCCCTTCAAGAAGCCTTTCGCTAAGGCTGTTCTTATGAAATTGACAAAGGGATATTTGGAAGCCCATAGAGGGCTATGGTGAAAAAGGAAATATCTTCCGTTGAAAACTGGAAACAAGCCTTCTGAGAAACTGCTCTGTGTTCTGTTAATTCATCTCACAGAGTTACATCTTTCTCTTCAAGAAACCTTTCACTAAGGCTGTTCTTGTGGAATTGGCAAAGGGATATTTGGAAGCCCATAGAGGGCTATGGTGAAAAAGGAAATATCTTCCGTTCAAAACTGGAAAGAAGCTTTCTGAGAATCTGCTCTGTGTTCTGTTAATTCATTTCACAGAGTTACATCTTTCCCTTCAAGAAGCCTTTCGCTAAGGCTGTTCTTTTGGAATTGGCAAAGGGATATTTGGAAACCCATAGAGGGCTATGGTGAAAAAGGAAATATCTTCCGTTCAAAACTGGAAAGAAGCTTTCTGAGAAACTGCTCTGTGTTCTGTTAATTCATCTCACAGAGTTACATCTTTCCCTTCAAGAAGCCTTTCGCTAAGGCTGTTCTTGTGGAGTTGGCAAAGGGATATTTGGAAGCCCATAGAGGGCTATGGTGAAAAAGGAAATATCTTCCGTTCAAAACTGGAAAGAAGCTTTCTGAGAAACTGCTCTGTGTTCTGTTAATTCATCTCACAGAGTTACATCTTTCCCTTCAAGAAGCCTTTCGCTAAGGCTGTTCTTGTGGAATTTAAAAGGGATATTTAGAAGCCCATAGAGGGCTATGGTGAAAAAGGAAATATCTTCTGTTCAAAACTGGAAAGAAACTTTCTGAGAAACTGCTCTGTGTTCTGTTAATTCATCTCACAGAGTTACATCTTTCCCTTCAAGAAGTCTTTCGCTAAGGCTGTTCTTGTGGAATTGGCAAAGGGATATTTGGAAGCCCATAGAGGGCTATGGTGAAAAAGGAAATACCTTCCGTTCAAAACTGGAAAGAAGCCTTCTGAGAAACTGCTCTATGTTCTGTTAATTCATCTCACAGAGTTACATCGTTCCCTTCAAGAAGCCTTTCGCTAAGGCTGTTCTTGTGGAATTGGCAAAGGGATATTTGGAAGCCCATAGAGGGCTATGGTGAAAAAGGAAATATCTTCCGTTCAAAACTGGAAAGAAGCTTTCTGAGAAACTGCTCTGTGTTCTGTTAATTCATGTCACAGAGTTACATCTTTCCCTTCAAGAAACCTTTCGCTAAGGCTATTCTTGTGGAATTGGAAAAGGGATATTTGCAAGCCCATAGAGGGCTATGGTGAAAAAGGAAATATCTTCCGTTCAAAACTGGAAAGAAGCCTTCTGAGAAACTGCTCTATGTTCTGTTAATTCAACTCACAGAGTTACATCGTTCCCTTCAAGAAGCCTTTCGCTAAGGCTGTTCTTGTGGAATTGGCAAAGGGATATTTGGAAGATCATAGAGGGCTATGGTGAAAAAGGAAATATCTTCCGTTCAAAACTGCAAAGAATCTTTCTGAGAAACTGCTCTGTGTTCTGTTAATTCATCTCACAGAGTTACATCTTTCCCTTCAAGAAGCCTTTCGCTAATTCTGTTCTTGTGGAATTGGTAAGGGATATTTGGAAGCTCATAGAGGGCTATGGTGAAAAAGGAAATATCTTCCGTTGAAAACTGGAAACAAGCCTTCTGAGAAACTGCTCTGTGTTCTGTTAATTCATCTCACAGAGTTACATCTTTCTCTTCAAGAAGCCTTTCGCTAAGGCTGTTCTTGTGGAATTGGCAACGGGATATTTGGAAGCCCATAGAGAGCTATGGTGAAAAAGGAAATATCTTCCGTTCAAAACTGGAAAGAAGCTTTCTGAGAAACTGCTCTGTGTTCTGTTAATTCATCTCACAGAGTTACATCTTTCCCTTCAAGAAGCCTTTCGCTAAGGCTGTTCTTGTGGAATTGGCAAAGGGATATTTGGAAGCCCATAGAGGGCTATGGTGAAAAAGGAAATTTCTTCCGTTCAAAACTGGAAAGAAGCTTTCTGAGAAACTGCTCTGTGTTCTCTTAATTCATCTCACAGAGTTACATCTTTCCCTTCAAGAAGCCTTTCGCTAAGGCTGCTCTTGTGGAATTGGAAAAGGGATATTTAGAAGCCCATAGAGGGCTATGGTGAAAAAGGAAATATCTTCTGTTCAAAACTGGAAAGAAACTTTCTGAGAAACTGCTCTGTATTCTGTTAATTCATCTCACAGAGTTACATCTTTCCCTTCAAGAAGTCTTTCGCTAAGGCTGTTCTTGTGGAATTGGCAAAGGGATATTTGGAAGCCCATAGAGGGCTATGGTGAAAAAGGAAATACCTTCCGTTCAAAACTGGAAAGAAGCCTTCTGAGAAACTGCTCTATGTTCTGTTAATTCATCTCACAGAGTTACATCGTTCCCTTCAAGAAGCCTTTCGCTAAGGCTGTTCTTGTGGAATTGGCAAAGGGATATTTGGAAGATCATAGTGGGCTATGGTGAAAAAGGAAATATCTTCCGTTCAAAACTGGAAAGAATCTTTCTGAGAAACTGCTCTGTGTTCTGTTAATTCATCTCACAGAGTTACATCTTTCCCTTCAAGAAGCCTTTCGCTAATTCTGTTGTTGTGGAATTGGTAAGGGATATATGGAAGCCCATAGAGGGCTATGGTGAAAAAGGAAATATCTTCTGTTCAAAACTGGAAAGAAACTTTCTGAGAAACTGCTCTGTGTTCTGTTAATTCATCTCACAGAGTTACATCTTTCCCTTCAAGAAGTCTTTCGCTAAGGCTGTTCTTGTGGAATTGGCAAAGGGATATTTGGAAGCCCATAGAGGGCTATGGTGAAAAAGGAAATACCTTCCGTTCAAAACTGCAAAGAAGCCTTCTGAGAAACTGCTCTATGTTCTGTTAATTCATCTCACAGAGTTACATCGTTCCCTTCAAGAAGCCTTTCGCTAAGGCTGTTCTTCTGGAATTGGCAAAGGGATATTTGGAAGATCATAGAGGGCTATGGTGAAAAAGGAAATATCTTCCGTTCAAAACTGGAAACAAGCCTTCTGAGAAACTGCTCTGTGTTCTGTTAATTCATCTCACAGAGTTACATCTTTCTCTTCAAGAAGCCTTTCGCTAAGGCTGTTCTTGTGGAATTGGCAACGGGATATTTGGAAGCCCATAGAGGGCTATGGTGAAAAAGGAAATATCTTCCGTTCAAAACTGGAAAGAAGCTTTCTGAGAAACTTCTCTGTGTTCTGTTAATTCATCTCACAGAGTTACATCTTTCCCTTCAAGAAGCCTTTCGCTAAGGCTGTTCTTATGAAATTGGCAAAGGGATATTTGGAAGCCCATAGAGGGCTATGGTGAAAAAGGAAATATCTTCCGTTGAAAACTGGAAACAAGCCTTCTGAGAAACTGCTCTGTGTTCTGTTAATTCATCTCACAGAGTTACATCTTTCTCTTCAAGAAACCTTTCACTAAGGCTGTTCTTGTGGAATTGGCAAAGGGATATTTGGAAGCCCAAAGAGGGCTATGGTGAAAAAGGAAATATCTTCCGTTCAAAACTGGAAAGAAGCTTTCTGAGAATCTGCTCTGTGTTCTGTTAATTCATTTCACCGAGTTACATCTTTCCCTTCAAGAAGCCTTTCGCTAAGGCTGTTCTTTTGGAATTGGCAAAGGGATATTTGGAAACCCATAGAGGGCTATGGTGAAAAAGGAAATATCTTCCGTTCAAAACTGGAAACAAGCTTTCTGAGAAACTGCTCTGTGTTCTGTTAATTCATCTCACAGAGTTACATCTTTCCCTTCAAGAAGCCTTTCGTTAAGGCTGTTCTTGTGGAATTGGCAAAGGGATATTTGGAAGCCCATAGAGGGCTATGGTGAAAAAGGAAATATCTTCCGTTCAAAACTGGAAAGAAGCTTTCTGAGAAACTGCTCTGTGTTCTCTTAATTCATCTCACAGAGTTACATCTTTCCCTTCAAGAAGCCTTTCGTTAAGGCTGTTCTTGTGGAATTGGCAAAGGGATATTTGGAAGCCCATAGAGGGCTATGGTGAAAAAGGAAATTTCTTCCGTTCAAAACTGGAAAGAAGCTTTCTGAGAAACTGCTCTGTGTTCTCTTAATTCATCTCACAGAGTTACATCTTTCCCTTCAAGAAGCCTTTCGCTAAGGCTGCTCTTGTGGAATTGGAAAAGGGATATTTAGAAGCCCATAGAGGGCTATGGTGAAAAAGGAAATATCTTCTGTTCAAAACTGGAAAGAAACTTTCTGAGAAACTGCTCTGTGTTCTGTTAATTCATCTCACAGAGTTACATCTTTCCCTTCAAGAAGTCTTTCGCTAAGGCTGTTCTTGTGGAATTGGCAAAGGGATATTTGGAAGCCCATAGAGGGCTATGGTGAAAAAGGAAATACCTTCCGTTCAAAACTGGAAAGAAGCCTTCTGAGAAACTGCTCTATGTTCTGTTAATTCATCTCACAGAGTTACATCGTTCCCTTCAAGAAGCCTTTCGCTAAGGCTGTTCTTGTGGAATTGGCAAAGGGATATTTGGAAGACCATAGAGGGCTATGGTGAAAAAGGAAATATCTTCCGTTCAAAACTGGAAAGAATCTTTCTGAGAAACTGCTCTGTGTTCTGTTAATTCATCTCACAGAGTTACATCTTTCCCTTCAAGAAGCCTTTCGCTAAGGCTGTTCTTATGAAATTGGCAGGGGTATTTTGGAAGCCCATAGAGGGCTATGGTGAAAAAGGAAATATCTTCCGTTGAAAACTGGAAACAAGCCTTCTGAGAAACTGCTCTGTGTTCTGTTAATTCATCTCACAGAGTTACATCTTTCTCTTCAAGAAACCTTTCACTAAGGCTGTTCTTGTGGAATTGGCAAAGGGATATTTGGAAGCCCAAAGAGGGCTATGGTGAAAAAGGAAATATCTTCCGTTCAAAACGGGAAAGAAGCTTTCTGAGAATCTGCTCTGTGTTCTGTTAATTCATTTCACAGAGTTACATCTTTCCCTTCAAGAAGCCTTTCGCTAAGGCTGTTCTTTTGGAATTGGCAAAGGGATATTTGGAAACCCATAGAGGGCTATGGTGAAAAAGGAAATATCTTCCGTTCAAAACTGGAAAGAAGCTTTCTGAGAAACTGCTCTGTGTTCTGTTAATCCATCTCACAGAGTTACAACTTTCCCTTCAAGAAGCCTTTCGCTAAGGCTGTTCTTGTGAAATTGGCAAAGGGATATTTGGAAGCCCATAGAGGGCTATGGTGAAAAAGGAAATATCTTCCGTTCAAAACTGGAAAGAAGCTTTCTGAGAAACTGCTTTGTGTTCTGTTAATTCATCTCACAGAGTTACATCTTTCCCTTCAAGAAGCCTTTCGCTAAGGCTGTTCTTGTGGAATTGGCAAAGGGATATTTGGAAGCCCATAGAGGGCTATGGTGAAAAAGGAAATATCTTCCGTTCAAAACTGGAAAGAAGCTTTCTGAGAAACTGCTCTGTGTTCTCTTAATTCATCTCACAGAGTTACATCTTTCCCTTCAAGAAGCCTTTCGCTAAGGCTGCTCTTGTGGAATTGGAAAAGGGATATTTAGAAGCCCATAGAGGGCTATGGTGAAAAAGGAAATATCTTCTGTTCAAAACTGGAAAGAAACTTTCTGAGAAACTGCTCTGTGTTCTGTTAATTCATCTCACAGAGTTACATCTTTCCCTTCAAGAAGTCTTTCGCTAAGGCTGTTCTTGTGGAATTGGCAAAGGGATATTTGGAAGCCCATAGAGGGCTATGGTGAAAAAGGAAATACCTTCCGTTCAAAACTGGAAAGAAGCCTTCTGAGAAACTGCTCTATGTTCTGTTAATTCATCTCACAGAGTTACATCGTTCCCTTCAAGAAGCCTATCGCTAAGGCTGTTCTTGTGGAATTGGCAACGGGATATTTGGAAGATCATAGAGGGCTATGGTGAAAAAGGAAATATCTTCCGTTCAAAACTGGAAAGAAGCTTTCTGAGAAACTGCTCTGTGTTCTGTTAATTCATGTCACAGAGTTACATCTTTCCCTTCAAGAAACCTTTCGCTAAGGCTATTCTTGTGGAATTGGAAAAGGGATATTTGGAAGCCCATAGAGGGCTATGGTGAAAAAGCAAATATCTTCCGTTCAAAACTGGAAAGAAGCTTTCTGAGAAACCTCTCTGTGTTCTGTTAATTCATCTCACAGAGTTACATCTTTCCCTTCAAGAAGCCTTTCGCTAAGGCTGTTCTTGTGGAATTGGCAAAGGGATATTTGGAAGCCCATAGAGGGCTATGGTGAAAAAGGAAATATCTTCCGTTCAAAACTGGAAAGAATCTTTCTGAGAAACTGCTCTGTGTTCTGTTTATTCATCTCACAGAGTTACATCTTTCCCTTCAAGAAGCCTTTCGCTAATTCTGTTCTTGTGGAATTTGGTAAGGGATATTTGGAAGCCCATAGAGGGCTATGGTGAAAAAGAAAATATCTTCCGTTGAAAACTGGAAACAAGCCTTCTGAGAAACTGCTCTGTGTTCTGTTAATTCATCTCACAGAGTTACATCTTTCTCTTCAAGAAGCCTTTCGCTAAGGCTGTTCTTGTGGAATTGGCAACGGGATATTTGGAAGCCCATAGAGGGCTATGGTGAAAAGGAAATATCTTCCGTTGAAAACTGGAAACAAGCCTTCTGAGAAACTGCTCTGTGTTCTGTTAATTCATCTCACAGAGTTACATCTTTCTCTTCAAGAAACCTTTCACTAAGGCTGTTCTTGTGGAATTGGCAAAGGGATATTTGGAAGCCCATAGAGGGCTATGGTGAAAGAGGAAATATCTTCCGTTCAAAACTGGAAAGAAGCTTTCTGAGAAACTGCTCTGTGTTCTGTTAAGTCATCTCACAGAGTTACATCTTTCCCTTCAAGAAGCCTTTCGCTAAGGCTGTTCTTGTGGAATTGGCAAAGGGATATTTGGAAGCCCATAGAGGGCTATGGTGAAAAAGGAAATATCTTCCGTTCAAAACTGGAAAGAAGCTTTCTGAGAAACTGCTGTGTGTTCTGTTAATTCATCTTACAGAGTTACATCTTCCCCTTCAAGAAGCCTTTCGCTAAGGCTGTTCTTGTGGAATTGGCAAAGGGATATTTGGAAGCCCATAGAGGGCTATGGTGAAAAAGGAAATATCTTCCATTCAAAACTGGAAAGAAGCTCTCTGAGAAACTGCTCTGTGTTCTGTTAATTCATCTCACAGAGTTACATCTTTCCCTTCAAGAAGCCTTTCGCTAAGGCTGTTCTTGTGGAATTGGCAAAGGGATATTTGGAAGCCCATAGAGGGCTATGGTGAAAAAGGAAAAATCTTCCGTTCAAAACTGGAAAGAAGCTTTCTGAGAAACTGCTCTGTGTTCACTTAATTCATCTCACAGAGTTACATCTTTCCCTTCAAGAAGCCTTTCGCTAAGGTTGTTCTTGTGGAATTGGAAAAGGGATATTTAGAAGCCCATAGAGGGCTATGGTTAAAAAGGAAATATCTTCTGTTCAAAACTGGAAAGAAACTTTCTGAGAAACTGCTCTGTGTTCTGTTAATTCATCTCACAGAGTTACATCTTTCCCTTCAAGAAGTCTTTCTCTAAGGCTGTTCTTGTGGAATTGGCAAAGGGATATTTGGAAGCCCATAGAGGGCTATGGTGAAAAAGGAAATACCTTCCGTTCAAAACTGGAAAGAAGCTTTCTGAGAAACTGCTCTATGTACTGTTAATTCATCTCACAGAGTTACATCGTTCCCTTCAAGAAGCCTTTCGCTAAGGCTGTTCTTGTGGAATTGGCAAAGGGATATTTGGAAGCCCATAGAGGGCTATGGTGAAAAAGGAAATATCTTCCGTTCAAAACTGGAAAGAAGCTTTCTGAGAAACTGCTCTGTGTTCTGTTAATTCATCTCACAGTGTTACATCTTTCCCTTCAAGAAACCTTTTCCTAAGGCTATTCTTGTGGAATTGGAAAAGGGATATTTGGAAGACCATAGAGGGCTATGGTGAAAAAGGAAATATCTTCCGTTCAAAACTGGAAAGAAGCTTTCTGAGAAACCTGTCTGTGTTCTGTTAATTCATCTAACAGAGTTACATCTTTCCCTTCAAGAAGCCTTTCGCTAAGGCTGTTCTTGTGGAATTGGCAAAGGGATATTTGGAAGCCCATAGAGGGCTATGGTGAAAAAGGAAATATCTTCCGTTCAAAACTGGAAAGAAGCTTTCTGAGAAACTGCTCTGTGTTCTGTTAATTCACCTCACAGAGTTACATCTTTCCCTTCAAGAAGCCTTTCGCTAAGGCTGTTCTTGTGGATTTGGAAAAGGGATATTTGGAAGCCCATAGAGGGCTATGGTGAAAAAGGAAATATCTTCCGTTCAAAACTGGAAAGAAGCTTTCTGAGAAACTGCTCTGTGTTCTGTTAATTCATCTCAAAGAGTTACATCTTTCCCTTCAAGAAGCCTTTCGCTAAGGCTGTTCTTGTGGAATTGGAAAAGGGATATTTGGAAGCCCATAGAGGGCTATGTTGAAAAAGGAATTATTTTCCGTTCAAAACTGGAAAGAAGCTTTCTGAGAAACTGCTCTGTGTTCTGTTAATTCATCTCACAAAGTTACATCGTTCCCTTCAAGAAGCCTTTCGCTAAGGCTGTTCTTGTGCAATTGGCAAAGGGATATTTGGAAGCCCATACAGGGCTATGGTAAAAAAGGACATATCTTCCGTTCAAAACTGGAAACAAGCTTTCTGAGAAACTGCTCTGTGTTCTGTTAATTCATCTCACAGAGTTACATCTTTCCCTTCAAGAAGCCTTTCGCTAAGGCTGTTCTTGTGGAATTGGCAAAGGGATATTTGGAAGCCCATAGAGGGCTATGGTGAAAAAGGAAATATCTTCCGTTCAAAACTGGAAAGAAGCTTTCTGAGAAACTGCTCTGTGTTCTGTTAATTCATCTCACAGAGTTACATCTTTCCCTTGAAGAAGCCTTTCGCTAAGGCTGTTCTTGTGGAATTGGAAAAGGGATATTTGGAAGCCCATAGAGGGCTATGGCGAAAAAGGAAATATCTTCCGTTCAAAACTGGAAAGAAGCTTTCTGAGAAACTGCTCTATGTTCTGTTAATTCATCTCACAGAGTTACATCTTTCTCTTCAAGAAGCCTTTCGCTAAGGCTGTTCTTGTGGAATTGGCAACGGGATATTTGGAAGCCCAGAGAGGGCTATGGTGAAAAAGGAAATATCCTCCGTTCAAAACTGGAAAGAAGCTTTCTGAGAAACTGCTCTGTGTTCTGTTAATTCATCTCACAGAGTTACATCTTTCCCTTCAAGAAGCCTTTCGCTAAGGCTGTTCTTATGAAATTGGCAAAGGGATATTTGGAAGCCCATAGAGGGCTATGGTGAAAAAGGAAATATCTTCCGTTGAAAACTGGAAACAAGCCTTCTGAGAAACTGCTCTGTGTTCTGTTAATTCATCTCACAGAGTTACATCTTTCTCTTCAAGAAACCTTTCACTAAGGCTGTTCTTGTGGAATTGGCAAAGGGATATTTGGAAGCCCATAGAGGGCTATGGTGAAAAAGGAAATATCTTCCGTTCAATACTGGAAAGAAGCTTTCTGAGAATCTGCTCTGTGTTCTGTTAATTCATCTCACAGAGTTACATCTTTCCCTTCAAGAAGCCTTTCGCTAAGGCTGTTCTTTTGGAATTGGCAAAGGGATATTTGGAAACCCATAGAGGGCTATGGTGAAAAAGGAAATATCTTCCGTTCAAAACTGGAAAGAAGCTTTCTGAGAAACTGCTCTGTGTTCTGTTAATTCATCTCACAGAGTTACATCTTTACCTTCAAGAAGCCTTTCGCTAAGGCTGTTCTTGTGGAATTGGCAAAGGGATATTTGGAAGCCCATAGAGGGCTATGGTGAAAAAGGAAATATCTTCCGTTCAAAACTGGAAAGAAGCTTTCTGAGAATCTGCTCTGAGTTCTGTTAATTCATTTCACAGAGTTACATCTTTCCCTTCAAGAAGCCTTTCGCTAAGGCTGTTCTTTTGGAATTGGCAAAGGGATATTTGGAAACCCATAGAGGGCTATGGTGAAAAAGGAAATATCTTCCGTTCAAAACTGGAAAGAAGCTTTCTGAGAAACTGCTCTGTGTTGTGTTAATTCATCTCACAGAGTTACATCTTTCCCTTCAAGAAGCCTTTCGCTAAGGCTGTTCTTGTGGAATTGGCAAAGGGATATTTGGAAGCCCATAGAGGGCTATGGTGAAAAAGGAAATATCTTCCGTTCAAAACTGGAAACAAGCTTTCTGAAAAACTGCTCTGTGTTCTGTTAATTCATCTCACAGAGTTACATCTTTCCCTTCAAGAATCCTTTCGCTAAGGCTGTTCTTGTGGAATTGGCAAAGGGATATTTGGAAGCCCATGGAGGCCTATGGTGAAAAAGGAAATATCTTCCGTTCAAAACTGGAAAGAAGCTTTCTGAGAAACTGCTCTGTGTTCTGTTAATTCATCTCACAGAGTTACATCTTTCCCTTCAAGAAGCCTTTCGCTAAGGCTGTTCTTGTGGAATTGGCAAAGGGATATTTGGAAGCCCATAGAGGGCTATGGTGAAAAAGGAAATATCTTCCGTTCAAAACTGGAAAGAAGCTTTCTGAGAAACTGCTCTGTGTTCTGTTAATTCATCTCACAGAGTTACATCTTTCCCTTCAAGAAGCCTTTCGCTAAGGCTGTTCTTGTGCAATTGGCAACGGGATATTTGGAAGCCCATAGAGGGCTATGGTGAAAAAGGAAATATCTTCCATTCAAAACTGGAAAGAAGCTTTCTGAGAAACTGCTCTGTGTTCTGTTAATTCATCTCACAGAGTTACATCTTTCCCTTCAAGAAGTCTTTCGCTAAGGCTGTTCTTATGAAATTGGCAAAGGGATATTTGGAAGCCCATAGAGGGCTATGGTGAAAAAGGAAATATCTTCCGTTGAAAACTGGAAACAAGCCTTCTGAGAAACTGCTCTGTGTTCTGTTAATTCATCTCACAGAGTTACATCTTTCTCTTCAAGAAACTTTTCACTAAGGCTGTTCTTGTGGAACTGGCAAAGGGATATTTGGAAGCCCATAAAGGGCTATGGTGAAAGAGGAAATATCTTCCGTTCAAAACTGGAAAGAAGCTTTCTGAGAAACTGCTCTGTGTTCTGTTAATTCATCTCACAGAGTTACATCTTTCCCTTGAAGAAGCCTTTCGCTAAGGCTGTTCTTGTGGAATTGGCAAAGGGATATTTGGAAGCCCATAGAGGGCTATGGTGAAAAAGGAAATATCTTCCGTTCAAAACTGGAAAGAAGCTTTCTGAGAAACTGCTCTATGTTCTGTTAATTCATCTCACAGAGTTACATCTTTCTCTTCAAGAAGCCTTTCGCTAAGGCTGTTCTTGTGGAATTGGCAACGGGATATTTGGAAGCCCATAGAGGGCTATGGTGAAAAAGGAAATATCCTCCGTTCAAAACTGGAAAGAAGCTTTCTGAGAAACTGCTCTGTGTTCTGTTAATTCAACTCACAGAGTTACATCTTTCCCTTCAAGAAGCCTTTCGCTAAGGCTGTTCTTATGAAATTGGCAAAGGGATATTTGGAAGCCCATAGAGGGCTATGGTGAAAAAGGAAATATCTTCCGTTGAAAACTGGAAACAAGCCTTCTGAGAAACTGCTCTGTGTTCTGTTAATTCATCTCACAGAGTTACATCTTTCTCTTCAAGAAACCTTTCACTAAGGCTGTTCTTGTGGAATTGGCAAAGGGATATTTGGAAGCCCATAGAGGGCTATGGTGAAAAAGGAAATATCTTCCGTTCAATACTGGAAAGAAGCTTTCTGAGAATCTGCTCTGTGTTCTGTTAATTCATCTCACAGAGTTACATCTTTCCCTTCAAGAAGCCTTTCGCTAAGGCTGTTCTTTTGGAATTGGCAAAGGGATATTTGGAAACCCATAGAGGGCTATGGTGAAAAAGGAAATATCTTCCGTTCAAAACTGGAAAGAAGCTTTCTGAGAAACTGCTCTGTGTTCTGTTAATTCATCTCACAGAGTTACATCTTTACCTTCAAGAAGCCTTTCGCTAAGGCTGTTCTTGTGGAATTGGCAAAGGGATATTTGGAAGCCCATAGAGGGCTATGGTGAAAAAGGAAATATCTTCCGTTCAAAACTGGAAAGAAGCTTTCTGAGAAACTGCTCTGTGTTCTGTTAATTCATCTCACAGAGTTACATCTTTCCCTTCAAGAAGCCTTTCGCTAAGGCTGTTCTTATGAAATTGACAAAGGGATATTTGGAAGCCCATAGAGGGCTATGGTGAAAAAGGAAATATCTTCCGTTGAAAACTGGAAACAAGCCTTCTGAGAAACTGCTCTGTGTTCTGTTAATTCATCTCACAGAGTTACATCTTTCTCTTCAAGAAACCTTTCACTAAGGCTGTTCTTGTGGAATTGGCAAAGGGATATTTGGAAGCCCATAGAGGGCTATGGTGAAAAAGGAAATATCTTCCGTTCAAAACTGGAAAGAAGCTTTCTGAGAATCTGCTCTGTGTTCTGTTAATTCATTTCACAGAGTTACATCTTTCCCTTCAAGAAGCCTTTCGCTAAGGCTGTTCTTTTGGAATTGGCAAAGGGATATTTGGAAACCCATAGAGGGCTATGGTGAAAAAGGAAATATCTTCCGTTCAAAACTGGAAAGAAGCTTTCTGAGAAACTGCTCTGTGTTCTGTTTATTCATCTCACAGAGTTACATCTTTCCCTTCAAGAATCCTTTCGCTAAGGCTGTTCTTGTGGAATTGGCAAAGGGATATTGGGAAGCCCATAGAGGGCTATGGTGAAAAAGGAAATATCTTCCGTTCAAAACTGGAAACAAGCTTTCTGAGAAACTGCTCTGTGTTCTGTTAATTCATCTCACAGAGTTACATCTTTCCCTTCAAGAATCCTTTCGCTAAGGCTGTTCTTGTGGAATTGGCAAAGGGATATTTGGAAGCCCCTACAGGGCTATGGTGAAAAAGGAAATATCTTCCGTTCAAAACTGGAAAGAAGCTTTCTGAGAAACTGCTCTGTGTTCTGTTAATTCATCTCACAGAGTTACATCTTTCCCTTCAAGAAGCCTTTCGCTAAGGCTGTTCTTGTGGAATTGGCAAAGGGATATTTGGAAGCCCATAGAGGGCTATGGTGAAAAAGGAAATATCTTCCGTTCAAAACTGGAAAGAAGCTTTCTGAGAAACTGCTCTGTGTTCTGTTAATTCATCTCACAGAGTTACATCTTTCCCTTCAAGAAGCCTTTCGCTAAGGCTGTTCTTGTGGAATTTAAAAGGGATATTTAGAAGCCCATAGAGGGCTATGGTGAAAAAGGAAATATCTTCTGTTCAAAACTGGAAAGAAACTTTCTGAGAAACTGCTCTGTGTTCTGTTAATTCATCTCACAGAGTTACATCTTTCCCTTCAAGAAGTCTTTCGCTAAGGCTGTTCTTGTGGAATTGGCAAAGGGATATTTGGAAGCCCATAGAGGGCTATGGTGAAAAAGGAAATACCTTCCGTTCAAAACTGGAAAGAAGCCTTCTGAGAAACTGCTCTATGTTCTGTTAATTCATCTCACAGAGTTACATCGTTCCCTTCAAGAAGCCTTTCGCTAAGGCTGTTCTTGTGGAATTGGCAAAGGGATATTTGGAAGCCCATAGAGGGCTATGGTGAAAAAGGAAATATCTTCCGTTCAAAACTGGAAAGAAGCTTTCTGAGAAACTGCTCTGTGTTCTGTTAATTCATCTCACAGAGTTACATCTTTCCCTTCAAGAAACCTTTCGCTAAGGCTATTCTTGTGGAATTGGAAAATTGATATTTGCAAGCCCATAGAGGGCTATGGTGAAAAAGGAAATATCTTCCGTTCAAAACTGGAAAGAAGCCTTCTGAGAAACTGCTCTATGTTCTGTTAATTCATCTCACAGAGTTACATCGTTCCCTTCAAGAAGCCTTTCGCTAAGGCTGTTCTTGTGGAATTGGCAAAGGGATATTTGGAAGATCATAGAGGGCTATGGTGAAAAAGGAAATATCTTCCGTTCAAAACTGGAAAGAATCCTTCTGAGAAACTGCTCTATGTTCTGTTAATTCATCTCACAGAGTTACATCTTTCCCTTCAAGAAGCCTTTCGCTAATTCTGTTGTTGTGGAATTGGTAAGGGATATTTGGAAGCCCATAGAGGGCTATGGTGAAAAAGGAAATATCTTCTGTTCAAAACTGGAAAGAAACTTTCTGAGAAACTGCTCTGTGTTCTGTTAATTCATCTCACAGAGTTACATCTTTCCCTTCAAGAAGTCTTTCGCTAAGGCTGTTCTTGTGGAATTGGCAAAGGGATATTTGGAAGCCCATAGAGGGCTATGGTGAAAAAGGAAATACCTTCCTTTCAAAACTGGAAAGAAGCCTTCTGAGAAACTGCTCTATGTCTGTTAATTCATCTCACAGAGTTACATCGTTCCCCTCAAGAAGCCTTTCGCTAAGGCTGTTCTTCTGGAATTGGCAAAGGGATATTTGGAAGATCATAGAGGGCTATGGTGAAAAAGGAAATATCTTCCGTTCAAAACTGGAAAGAATCTTTCTGAGAAACTGCTCTGTGTTCTGTTAATTCATCTCACAGAATTACATCTTTCCCTTCAAGAAGCCTTTCGCTAATTCTGTTCTTGTGGAATTGGTAAGGGATATTTGGAAGCCCATAGAGGGCTATGTTGAAAAAGGAAATATCTTCCGTTGAAAACTGGAAACAAGCCTTCTGAGAAACTGCTCTGTGTTCTGTTAATTCATCTCACAGAGTTACATCTTTCTCTTCAAGAAGCCTTTCGCTAAGGCTGTTCTTGTGGAATTGGCAACGGGATATTTGGAAGCCCATAGAGGGCTATGGTGAAAAAGGAAATATCTTCCGTTCAAAACTGGAAAGAAGCTTTCTGAGAAACTGCTCTGTGTTCTGTTAATTCATCTCACAGAGTTACATCTTTCCCTTCAAGAAGCCTTTCGCTAAGGCTGTTCTTATGAAATTGGCAGGGGTATTTTGGAAGCCCATAGAGGGCTATGGTGAAAAAGGAAATATCTTCCGTTGAAAACTGGAAACAAGCCTTCTGAGAAACTGCTCTGTGTTCTGTTAATTCATCTCACAGAGTTACATCTTTCTCTTCAAGAAACCTTTCACTAAGGCTGTTCTTGTGGAATTGGCAAAGGGATATTTGGAAGCCCAAAGAGGGCTATGGTGAAAAAGGAAATATCTTCCGTTCAAAACGGGAAAGAAGCTTTCTGAGAATCTGCTCTGTGTTCTGTTAATTCATTTCACAGAGTTACATCTTTCCCTTCAAGAAGCCTTTCGCTAAGGCTGTTCTTTTGGAATTGGCAAAGGGATATTTGGAAACCCATAGAGGGCTATGGTGAAAAAGGAAATATCTTCCGTTCAAAACTGGAAAGAAGCTTTCTGAGAAACTGCTCTGTGTTCTGTTAATCCATCTCACAGAGTTACAACTTTCCCTTCAAGAAGCCTTTCGCTAAGGCTGTTCTTGTGGAATTGGCAAAGGGATATTTGGAAGCCCATAGAGGGCTATGGTGAAAAAGGAAATATCTTCCGTTCAAAACTGGAAAGAAGCTTTCTGAGAAACTGCTTTGTGTTCTGTTAATTCATCTCACAGAGTTACATCTTTCCCTTCAAGAAGCCTTTCGCTAAGGCTGTTCTTGTGGAACTGGCAAAGGGATATTTGGAAGCCCATAAAGGGCTATGGTGAAAGAGTAAATATCTTCCGTTCAAAACTGGAAAGAAGCTTTCTGAGAAACTGCTCTGTGTTCTGTTAATTCATCTCACAGAGTTACATCTTTCCCTTGAAGAAGCCTTTCGCTAAGGCTGTTCTTGTGGAATTGGCAAAGGGATATTTGGAAGCCCATAGAGGGCTATGGTGAAAAAGGAAATATCTTCCGTTCAAAACTGGAAAGAAGCTTTCTGAGAAACTGCTCTATGTTCTGTTAATTCATCTCACAGAGTTACATCTTTCTCTTCAAGAAGCCTTTCGCTAAGGCTGTTCTTGTGGAATTGGCAACGGGATATTTGGAAGCCCATAGAGGGCTATGGTGAAAAAGGAAATATCCTCCGTTCAAAACTGGAAAGAAGCTTTCTGAGAAACTGCTCTGTGTTCTGTTAATTCATCTCACAGAGTTACATCTTTCCCTTCAAGAAGCCTTTCGCTAAGGCTGTTCTTATGAAATTGGCAAAGGGATATTTGGAAGCCCATAGACGGCTATGGTGAAAAAGGAAATATCTTCCGTTGAAAACTGGAAACAAGCCTTCTGAGAAACTGCTCTGTGTTCTGTTAATTCATCTCACAGAGTTACATCTTTCTCTTCAAGAAACCTTTCACTAAGGCTGTTCTTGTGGAATTGGCAAAGGGATATTTGGAAGCCCATAGAGGGCTATGGTGAAAAAGGAAATATCTTCCGTTCAATACTGGAAAGAAGCTTTCTGAGAATCTGCTCTGTGTTCTGTTAATTCATCTCACAGAGTTACATCTTTCCCTTCAAGAAGCCTTTCGCTAAGGCTGTTCTTTTGGAATTGGCAAAGGGATATTTGGAAACCCATAGAGGGCTATGGTGAAAAAGGAAATATCTTCCGTTCAAAACTGGAAAGAAGCTTTCTGAGAAACTGCTCTGTGTTCTGTTAATTCATCTCACAGAGTTACATCTTTCCCTTCAAGAAGCCTTTCGCTAAGGCTGTTCTTGTGGAATTGGCAAAGGGATATTTGGAAGCCCATAGAGGGCTATGGTGAAAAAGGAAATATCTTCCGTTCAAAACTGGAAAGAAGCTTTCTGAGAAACTGCTCTGTGTTCTGTTAATTCATCTCACAGAGTTACATCTTCCCCTTCAAGAAGCCTTTCGCTAAGGCTGTTCTTGTGGAATTGGCAAAGGGATATTTGGAAGCCCATAGAGGGCTATGGTGAAAAAGGAAATATCTTCCGTTCAAAACTGGAAAGAAGCTCCCTGAGAAACTGCTCTGTGTTCTGTTAATTCATCTCACAGAGTTACATCTTTCCCTTCAAGAAGCCTTTCGCTAAGGCTGTTCTTGTGGAATTGGCAAAGGGATATTTGGAAGCCCATAGAGGGCTATGGTGAAAAAGGAAAAATCTTCCGTTCAAAACTGGAAAGAAGCTTTCTGAGAAACTTCTCTGTGTTCACTTAATTCATCTCACAGAGTTACATCTTTCCCTTCAAGAAGCCTTTCGCTAAGGTTGTTCTTGTGGAATTGGAAAAGGGATATTTAGAAGCCCATAGAGGGCTATGGTTAAAAAGGAAATATCTTCTGTTCAAAACTGGAAAGAAACTTTCTGAGAAACTGCTCTGTGTTCTGTTAATTCATCTCACAGAGTTACATCTTTCCCTTCAAGAAGTCTTTCTCTAAGGCTGTTCTTGTGAAATTGGCAAAGGGATATTTGGAAGCCCATAGAGGGCTATGGTGAAAAAGGAAATACCTTCCGTTCAAAACTGGAAAGAAGCTTTCTGAGAAACTGCTCTATGTACTGTTAATTCATCTCACAGAGTTACATCGTTCCCTTCAAGAAGCCTTTCGCTAAGGCTGTTCTTGTGGAATTGGCAAAGGGATATTTGGAAGCCCATAGAGGGCTATGGTGAAAAAGGAAATATCTTCCGTTCAAAACTGGAAAGAAGCTTTCTGAGAAACTGCTCTGTGTTCTGTTAATTCATCTCACAGAGTTACATCTTTCCCTTCAAGAAGCCTTTCGCTAAGGCTGTTCTTATGAAATTGGCAGGGGTATTTTGGAAGCCCATAGAGGGCTATGGTGAAAAAGGAAATATCTTCCGTTGAAAACTGGAAACAAGCCTTCTGAGAAACTGCTCTGTGTTCTGTTAATTCATCTCACAGAGTTACATCTTTCTCTTCAAGAAACCTTTCACTAAGGCTGTTCTTGTGGAATTGGCAAAGGGATATTTGGAAGCCCAAAGAGGGCTATGGTGAAAAAGGAAATATCTTCCGTTCAAAACGGGAAAGAAGCTTTCTGAGAATCTGCTCTGTGTTCTGTTAATTCATTTCACAGAGTTACATCTTTCCCTTCAAGAAGCCTTTCGCTAAGGCTGTTCTTTTGGAATTGGCAAAGGGATATTTGGAAACCCATAGAGGGCTATGGTGAAAAAGGAAATATCTTCCGTTCAAAACTGGAAAGAAGCTTTCTGAGAAACTGCTCTGTGTTCTGTTAATCCATCTCACAGAGTTACAACTTTCCCTTCAAGAAGCCTTTCGCTAAGGCTGTTCTTGTGGAATTGGCAAAGGGATATTTGGAAGCCCATAGAGGGCTATGGTGAAAAAGGAAATATCTTCCGTTCAAAACTGGAAAGAAGCTTTCTGAGAAACTGCTTTGTGTTCTGTTAATTCATCTCACAGAGTTACATCTTTCCCTTCAAGAAGCCTTTCGCTAAGGCTGTTCTTGTGGAACTGGCAAAGGGATATTTGGAAGCCCATAAAGGGCTATGGTGAAAGAGTAAATATCTTCCGTTCAAAACTGGAAAGAAGCTTTCTGAGAAACTGCTCTGTGTTCTGTTAATTCATCTCACAGAGTTACATCTTTCCCTTGAAGAAGCCTTTCGCTAAGGCTGTTCTTGTGGAATTGGCAAAGGGATATTTGGAAGCCCATAGAGGGCTATGGTGAAAAAGGAAATATCTTCCGTTCAAAACTGGAAAGAAGCTTTCTGAGAAACTGCTCTATGTTCTGTTAATTCATCTCACAGAGTTACATCTTTCTCTTCAAGAAGCCTTTCGCTAAGGCTGTTCTTGTGGAATTGGCAACGGGATATTTGGAAGCCCATAGAGGGCTATGGTGAAAAAGGAAATATCCTCCGTTCAAAACTGGAAAGAAGCTTTCTGAGAAACTGCTCTGTGTTCTGTTAATTCATCTCACAGAGTTACATCTTTCCCTTCAAGAAGCCTTTCGCTAAGGCTGTTCTTATGAAATTGGCAAAGGGATATTTGGAAGCCCATAGACGGCTATGGTGAAAAAGGAAATATCTTCCGTTGAAAACTGGAAACAAGCCTTCTGAGAAACTGCTCTGTGTTCTGTTAATTCATCTCACAGAGTTACATCTTTCTCTTCAAGAAACCTTTCACTAAGGCTGTTCTTGTGGAATTGGCAAAGGGATATTTGGAAGCCCATAGAGGGCTATGGTGAAAAAGGAAATATCTTCCGTTCAATACTGGAAAGAAGCTTTCTGAGAATCTGCTCTGTGTTCTGTTAATTCATCTCACAGAGTTACATCTTTCCCTTCAAGAAGCCTTTCGCTAAGGCTGTTCTTTTGGAATTGGCAAAGGGATATTTGGAAACCCATAGAGGGCTATGGTGAAAAAGGAAATATCTTCCGTTCAAAACTGGAAAGAAGCTTTCTGAGAAACTGCTCTGTGTTCTGTTAATTCATCTCACAGAGTTACATCTTTCCCTTCAAGAAGCCTTTCGCTAAGGCTGTTCTTGTGGAATTGGCAAAGGGATATTTGGAAGCCCATAGAGGGCTATGGTGAAAAAGGAAATATCTTCCGTTCAAAACTGGAAAGAAGCTTTCTGAGAAACTGCTCTGTGTTCTGTTAATTCATCTCACAGAGTTACATCTTCCCCTTCAAGAAGCCTTTCGCTAAGGCTGTTCTTGTGGAATTGGCAAAGGGATATTTGGAAGCCCATAGAGGGCTATGGTGAAAAAGGAAATATCTTCCGTTCAAAACTGGAAAGAAGCTCCCTGAGAAACTGCTCTGTGTTCTGTTAATTCATCTCACAGAGTTACATCTTTCCCTTCAAGAAGCCTTTCGCTAAGGCTGTTCTTGTGGAATTGGCAAAGGGATATTTGGAAGCCCATAGAGGGCTATGGTGAAAAAGGAAAAATCTTCCGTTCAAAACTGGAAAGAAGCTTTCTGAGAAACTTCTCTGTGTTCACTTAATTCATCTCACAGAGTTACATCTTTCCCTTCAAGAAGCCTTTCGCTAAGGTTGTTCTTGTGGAATTGGAAAAGGGATATTTAGAAGCCCATAGAGGGCTATGGTTAAAAAGGAAATATCTTCTGTTCAAAACTGGAAAGAAACTTTCTGAGAAACTGCTCTGTGTTCTGTTAATTCATCTCACAGAGTTACATCTTTCCCTTCAAGAAGTCTTTCTCTAAGGCTGTTCTTGTGAAATTGGCAAAGGGATATTTGGAAGCCCATAGAGGGCTATGGTGAAAAAGGAAATACCTTCCGTTCAAAACTGGAAAGAAGCTTTCTGAGAAACTGCTCTATGTACTGTTAATTCATCTCACAGAGTTACATCGTTCCCTTCAAGAAGCCTTTCGCTAAGGCTGTTCTTGTGGAATTGGCAAAGGGATATTTGGAAGCCCATAGAGGGCTATGGTGAAAAAGGAAATATCTTCCGTTCAAAACTGGAAAGAACCTTTCTGAGAAACTGCTCTGTGTTCTGTTAATTCATCTCACAGAGTTACATCTTTCCCTTCAAGAAACCTTATCCTAAGGCTATTCTTGTGGAATTGGAAAAGGGATATTTGGAAGACCATAGAGGGCTATGGTGAAAAAGGAAATATCTTCCGTTCAAAACTGGAAAGAAGCTTTCTGAGAAACCTCTCTGTGTTCTGTTAATTCATCTAACAGAGTTACATCTTTCCCTTCAAGAAGCCTTTCGCTAAGGCTGTTCTTGTGGAATTGGCAAAGGGATATTTGGAAGCCCTTAGAGGGCTATGGTGAAAAAGGAAATATCTTCCGTTCAAAACTGGAAAGAAGCTTTCTGAGAAACTGCTCTGTGTTCTGTTAATTCACCTCACAGAGTTACATCTTTCCCTTCAAGAAGCCTTTCGCTAAGGCTGTTCTTGTGGATTTGGAAAAGGGATATTTGGAAGCCCATAGAGGGCTATGGTGAAAAAGGAAATATCTTCCGTTCAAAACTGGAAAGAAGCTTTCTGAGAAACTGCTCTGTGTTCTGTTAATTCATCTCAAAGAGTTACATCTTTCCCTTCAAGAAGCCTTTCGCTAAGGCTGTTCTTGTGGAATTGGAAAAGGGATATTTGGAAGCCCATAGAGGGCTATGTTGAAAAAGGAATTATTTTCCGTTCAAAACTGGAAAGAAGCTTTCTGAGAAACTACTCTGTGTTCTGTTAATTCATCTCACAAAGTTACATCTTTCCCTTCAAGAAGCCTTTCGCTAAGGCTGTTCTTGTGGAATTGGCAAAGGGATATTTGGAAGCCCATAGAGGGCTACGGTGAAAAAGGAAATATCTTCCGTTCAAAACTGGAAAGAAGCTTTCTGAGAAACTGCTCTGTGTTCTGTTAATTCATCTCACAGAGTTACATCTATCCCTTCAAGAAGACTTTCACTAAGGCTGTTCTTGTGGAATTGGCAAAGGGATATTTGGAAGCCCATAGAGGGCTATGGTCAAAAAGGAAATATCTTCCGTTCAAAACTGGAAAGAAGCTTTCTGAGAAACTGCTATGTGTTCTGTTAATTCATCTCACAGAGTTACATCTTTCCCTTCAAGAAGCCTTTCGTTAAGGCTGTTCTTGTGGAATTGGAAAAGGGATATTTGGAAGCCCATAGAGGGCTATGGTGAAAAAGGAAATATCTTCCGTTCAAAACTGGAAAGAAGCTTTCTGAGAAACTGCTCTGTGTTCTGTTAATTCATCTCACAGAGTTACATCTTTCCCTTCAAGAAGCCTTTCGCTAAGGCTGTTCTTATGAAATTGGCAAAGGGATATTTGGAAGCCCATAGAGGGCTATGGTGAAAAAGGAAATATCTTCCGTTGAAAACTGGAAACAAGCCTTCTGAGAAACTGCTCTGTGTTCTGTTAATTCATCTCACAGAGTTACATCTTTCTCTTCAAGAAACCTTTCACTAAGGCTGTTCTTGTGGAATTGGCAAAGGGATATTTGGAAGCCCATAGAGGGCTATGGTGAAAAAGGAAATATCTTTCGTTCAATACTGGAAAGAAGCTTTCTGAGAATCTGCTCTGTGTTCTGTTAATTCATCTCACAGAGTTACATCTTTCCCTTCAAGAAGCCTTTCGCTAAGGCTGTTCTTTTGGAATTGGCAAAGGGATATTTGGAAACCCATAGAGGGCTATGGTGAAAAAGGAAATATCTTCCGTTCAATACTGGAAAGAAGCTTTCTGAGAAACTGCTCTGTGTTCTATTAATTCATCTCACAGAGTTACATCTTTACCTTCAAGAAGCCTTTCGCTAAGGCTGTTCTTGTGGAATTGGCAAAGGGATATTTGGAAGCCCATAGAGGGCTATGGTGAAAAAGGAAATATCTTCCGTTCAAAACTGGAAAGAAGCTTTCTGAGAAACTGCTCTGTGTTCTGTTAATTCATCTCACAGAGTTACATCTTTCCCTTCAAGAAGCCTTTCGCTAAGGCTGTTCTGATGAAATTGACAAAGGGATATTTGGAAGCCCATAGAGGGCTATGGTGAAAAAGGAAATATCTTCCGTTGAAAACTGGAAACAAGCCTTCTGAGAAACTGCTCTGTGTTCTGTTAATTCATCTCACAGAGTTACATCTTTCTCTTCAAGAAACCTTTCACTAAGCCTGTTCTTGTGGAATTGGCAAAGGGATATTTGGAAACCCATAGAGGGCTATGGTGAAAAAGGAAATATCTTCCGTTCAAAACTGGAAAGAAGCTTTCTGAGAAACTGCTCTGTGTTCTGTTAATTCATCTCACAGAGTTACATCTTTCCCTTCAAGAATCCTTTCGCTAAGGCTGTTCTTGTGGAATTGGCAAAGGGATATTTGGAAGCCCATAGAGGGCTATGGTGAAAAAGGAAATATCTTCCGTTCAAAACTGGAAACAAGCTTTCTGAGAAACTGCTCTGTGTTCTGTTAATTCATCTCACAGAGTTACATCTTTCCCTTCAAGAAGCCTTTCGCTAATTCTGTTCTTGTGGAATTGGTAAGGGATATTTGGAAGCCCATAGAGGGCTATGGTGAAAAAGGAAATATCTTCCGTTGAAAACTGGAAACAAGCCTTCTGAGAAACTGCTCTGTGTTCTGTTAATTCATCTCACAGAGTTACATCTTTCTCTTCAAGAAGCCTTTCGCTAAGGCTGTTCTTGTGGAATTGGCAACGGGATATTTGGAAGCCCATAGAGGGCTATGGTGAAAAAGGAAATATCTTCCGTTCAAAACTGGAAAGAAGCTTTCTGAGAAACTGCTCTGTGTTCTGTTAATTCATCTCACAGAGTTACATCTTTCCCTTCAAGAAGCCTTTCGCTAAGGCTGTTCTTATGAAATTGGCAAGGGGATATTTCGAAGCCCATAGAGGGCTATGGTGAAAAAGGAAATATCTTCCGTTGAAAACTGGAAACAAGCCTTCTGAGAAACTGCTCTGTGTTCTGTTAATTCATCTCACAGAGTTACATCTTTCTCTTCAAGAAACCTTTCACTAAGGCTGTTCTTGTGGAATTGGCAAAGGGATATTTGGAAGCCCAAAGAGGGCTATGGTGAAA
This sequence comes from Chlorocebus sabaeus, assembly GCF_047675955.1. Lineage (NCBI taxonomy): Eukaryota > Metazoa > Chordata > Mammalia > Primates > Cercopithecidae > Chlorocebus > Chlorocebus sabaeus. The sequence continues at coordinate 143,572 of NW_027327517.1, forward strand.
AAGGAAATATCTTCCGTTCAAAACTGGAAAGAAGCTTTCTGAGAATCTGCTCTGTGTTCTGTTAATTCATTTCACAGAGTTACATCTTTCCCTTCAAGAAGCCTTTCGCTAAGGCTGTTCTTTTGGAATTGGCAAAGGGATATTTGGAAACCCATAGAGGGCTATGGTGAAAAAGGAAATATCTTCCGTTCAAAACTGGAAACAAGCTTTCTGAGAAACTGCTCTGTGTTCTGTTAATTCATCTCACAGAGTTACATCTTTCCCTTCAAGAAGCCTTTCGCTAAGGCTGTTCTTGTGGAATTGGCTAAGGGATATTTGGAAGCCCATAGAGGGCTATGGTGAAAAAGGAAATATCTTCCGTTCAAAACTGGAAAGAAGCTTTCTGAGAAACTGCTCTGTGTTCTGTTAATTCATCTCACAGAGTTACATCTTTCCCTTCAAGAAGCCTTTCGCTAAGGCTGTTCTTGTGGAATTGGCAAAGGGATATTTGGAAGCCCATAGAGGGCTATGGTGAAAAAGGAAATTTCTTCCGTTCAAAACTGGAAAGAAGCTTTCTGAGAAACTGCTCTGTGTCCTCTTAATTCATCTCACAGAGTTACATCTTTCCCTTCAAGAAGCCTTTCGCTAAGGCTGCTCTTGTGGAATTGGAAAAGGGATATTTAGAAGCCCATAGAGGGCTATGGTGAAAAAGGAAATATCTTCTGTTCAAAACTGGAAAGAAACTTTCTGAGAAACTGCTCTGTGTTCTGTTAATTCATCTCACAGAGTTACATCTTTCCCTTCAAGAAGTCTTTCGCTAAGGCTGTTCTTGTGGAATTGGCAAAGGGATATTTGGAAGCCCATAGAGGGCTATGGTGAAAAAGGAAATACCTTCCGTTCAAAACTGGAAAGAAGCCTTCTGAGAAACTGCTCTATGTTCTGTTAATTCATCTCACAGAGTTACATCGTTCCCTTCAAGAAGCCTTTCGCTAAGGCTGTTCTTGTGGAATTGGCAAAGGGATATTTGGAAGATCATAGAGGGCTATGGTGAAAAAGGAAATATCTTCCGTTCAAAACTGGAAAGAATCTTTCTGAGAAACTGCTCTGTGTTCTGTTAATTCATCTCACAGAGTTACATCTTTCCCTTCAAGAAGCCTTTCGCTAATTCTGTTGTTGTGGAATTGGTAAGGGATATATGGAAGCCCATAGAGGGCAATGGTGAAAAAGGAAATATCTTCTGTTCAAAACTGGAAAGAAACTTTCTGAGAAACTGCTCTGTGTTCTGTTAATTCATCTCACAGAGTTACATCTTTCCCTTCAAGAAGTCTTTCGCTAAGGCTGTTCTTGTGGAATTGGCAAAGGGATATTTGGAAGCCCATAGAGGGCTATGGTGAAAAAGGAAATACCTTCCGTTCAAAACTGCAAAGAAGCCTTCTGAGAAACTGCTCTATGTTCTGTTAATTCATCTCACAGAGTTACATCGTTCCCTTCAAGAAGCCTTTCGCTAAGGCTGTTCTTCTGGAATTGTCAAAGGGATATTTGGAAGATCATAGAGGGCTATGGTGAAAAAGGAAATATCTTCCGTTCAAAACTGGAAAGAAGCTTTCTGAGAAACTGCTCTGTGTTCTGTTAATTCATCTCACAGAGTTACATCTTTCCCTTCAAGAAGCCTTTCGCTAATTCTGTTCTTGTGGAATTGGTAAGGGATATTTGGAAGACCATAGAGGGCTATGTTGAAAAAGGAAATATCTTCCGTTGAAAACTGGAAACAAGCCTTCTGAGAAACTGCTCTGTGTTCTGTTAATTCATCTCACAGAGTTACATCTTTCTCTTCAAGAAGCCTTTCGCTAAGGCTGTTCTTGTGGAATTGGCAACGGGATATTTGGAAGCCCATAGAGGGCTATGGTGAAAAAGGAAATATCTTCCGTTCAAAACTGGAAAGAAGCTTTCTGAGAAACTTCTCTGTGTTCTGTTAATTCATCTCACAGAGTTACATCTTTCCCTTCAAGAAGCCTTTCGCTAAGGCTGTTCTTATGAAATTGGCAAAGGGATATTTGGAAGCCCATAGAGGGCTATGGTGAAAAAGGAAATATCTTCCGTTGAAAACTGGAAACAAGCCTTCTGAGAAACTGCTCTGTGTTCTGTTAATTCATCTCACAGAGTTACATCTTTCTCTTCAAGAAACCTTTCACTAAGGCTGTTCTTGTGGAATTGGCAAAGGGATATTTGGAAGCCCAAAGAGGGCTATGGTGAAAAAGGAAATATCTTCCGTTCAAAACTGGAAAGAAGCTTTCTGAGAATCTGCTCTGTGTTCTGTTAATTCATTTCACCGAGTTACATCTTTCCCTTCAAGAAGCCTTTCGCTAAGGCTGTTCTTTTGGAATTGGCAAAGGGATATTTGGAAACCCATAGAGGGCTATGGTGAAAAAGGAAATATCTTCCGTTCAAAACTGGAAACAAGCTTTCTGAGAAACTGCTCTGTGTTCTGTTAATTCATCTCACAGAGTTACATCTTTCCCTTCAAGAAGCCTTTCGTTAAGGCTGTTCTTGTGGAATTGGCAAAGGGATATTTGGAAGCCCATAGAGGGCTATGGTGAAAAAGGAAATATCTTCCGTTCAAAACTGGAAAGAAGCTTTCTGAGAAACTGCTCTGTGTTCTGTTAATTCATCTCACAGAGTTACATCTTTCCCTTCAAGAAGCCTTTCGCTAAGGCTGTTCTTGTGGAATTGGCAAAGGGATATTTGGAAGCCCATAGAGGGCTATGGTGAAAAAGGAAATTTCTTCCGTTCAAAACTGGAAAGAAGCTTTCTGAGAAACTGCTCTGTGTTCTCTTAATTCATCTCACAGAGTTACATCTTTCCCTTCAAGAAGCCTTTCGCTAAGGCTGCTATTGTGGAATTGGAAAAGGGATATTTAGAAGCCCATAGAGGGCTATGGTGAAAAAGGAAATATCTTCTGTTCAAAACTGGAAAGAAACTTTCTGAGAAACTGCTCTGTGTTCTGTTAATTCATCTCACAGAGTTACATCTTTCCCTTCAAGAAGTCTTTCGCTAAGGCTGTTCTTGTGGAATTGGCAAAGGGATATTTGGAAGCCCATAGAGGGCTATGGTGAAAAAGGAAATACCTTCCGTTCAAAACTGGAAAGAAGCCTTCTGAGAAACTGCTCTATGTTCTGTTAATTCATCTCACAGAGTTACATCGTTCCCTTCAAGAAGCCTTTCGCTAAGGCTGTTCTTGTGGAATTGGCAAAGGGATATTTGGAAGATCATAGAGGGCTATGGTGAAAAAGGAAATATCTTCCGTTCAAAACTGGAAAGAATCTTTCTGAGAAACTGCTCTGTGTTCTGTTAATTCATCTCACAGAGTTACATCTTTCCCTTCAAGAAGCCTTTCGCTAATTCTGTTGTTGTGGAATTGGTAAGGGATATTTCGAAGCCCATAGAGGGCTATGGTGAAAAAGGAAATATCTTCTGTTCAAAACTGGAAGGAAACTTTCTGAGAAACTGCTCTGTGTTCTGTTAATTCATCTCACAGAGTTACATCTTTCCCTTCAAGAAGTCTTTCGCTAAGGCTGTTCTTGTGGAATTGGCAAATGGATATTTGGAAGCCCATAGAGGGCTATGGTGAAAAAGGAAATACCTTCCGTTCAAAACTGGAAAGAAGCCTTCTGAGAAACTGCTCTATGTTCTGTTAATTCATCTCACAGAGTTACATCGTTCCCATCAAGAAGCCTTTCGCTAAGGCGGTTCTTGTGGAATTGGCAAAGGGATATTTGGAAGATCATAGAGGGCTATGGTGAAAAAGGAAATATCTTCCGTTCAAAACTGGAAAGAAGCTTTCTGAGAAACTGCTCTGTGTTCTGTTAATTCATCTCACAGAGTTACATCTTTCCCTTCAAGAAGCCTTTCGCTAATTCTGTTCTTGTGGAATTGGTAAGGGATATTTGGAAGCCCATAGAGGGCTATGTTGAAAAAGGAAATATCTTCCGTTGAAAACTGGAAACAAGCCTTCTGAGAAACTGCTCTGTGTTCTGTTAATTCATCTCACAGAGTTACATCTTTCTCTTCAAGAAGCCTTTCGCTAAGGCTGTTCTTGTGGAATTGGCAACGGGATATTTGGAAGCCCATAGAGGGCTATGGTGAAAAAGGAAATATCTTCCGTTCAAAACTGGAAAGAAGCTTTCTGAGAAACTGCTCTGTGTTCTGTTAATTCATCTCACAGAGTTACATCTTTCCCTTCAAGAAGCCTTTCGCTAAGGCTGTTCTTATGAAATTGGCAGGGGTATTTTGGAAGCCCATAGAGGGCTATGGTGAAAAAGGAAATATCTTCCGTTGAAAACTGGAAACAAGCCTTCTGAGAAACTGCTCTGTGTTCTGTTAATTCATCTCACAGAGTTACATCTTTCTCTTCAAGAAACCTTTCACTAAGGCTGTTCTTGTGGAATTGGCAAAGGGATATTTGGAAGCCCAAAGAGGGCTATGGTGAAAAAGGAAATATCTTCCGTTCAAAACGGGAAAGAAGCTTTCTGAGAATCTGCTCTGTGTTCTGTTAATTCATTTCACAGAGTTACATCTTTCCCTTCAAGAAGCCTTTCGCTAAGGCTGTTCTTTTGGAATTGGCAAAGGGATATTTGGAAACCCATAGAGGGCTATGGTGAAAAAGGAAATATCTTCCGTTCAAAACTGGAAAGAAGCTTTCTGAGAAACTGCTCTGTGTTCTGTTAATCCATCTCACAGAGTTACAACTTTCCCTTCAAGAAGCCTTTCGCTAAGGCTGTTCTTGTGGAATTGGCAAAGGGATATTTGGAAGCCCATAGAGGGCTATGGTGAAAAAGGAAATATCTTCCGTTCAAAACTGGAAAGAAGCTTTCTGAGAAACTGCTTTGTGTTCTGTTAATTCATCTCACAGAGTTACATCTTTCCCTTCAAGAAGCCTTTCGCTAAGGCTGTTCTTGTGGAATTGGCAAAGGGATATTTGGAAGCCCATAGAGTGCTATGGTGAAAAAGGAAATATCTTCCGTTCAAAACTGGAAAGAAGCTTTCTGAGAAACTGCTCTGTGTTCTCTTAATTCATCTCACAGAGTTACATCTTTCCCTTCAAGAAGCCTTTCGCTAAGGCTGCTCTTGTGGAATTGGAAAAGGGATATTTAGAAGCCCATAGAGGGCTATGGTGAAAAAGGAAATATCTTCTGTTCAAAACTGGAAAGAAACTTTCTGAGAAACTGCTCTGTGTTCTGTTAATTCATCTCACAGAGTTACATCTTTCCCTTCAAGAAGTCTTTCGCTAAGGCTGTTCTTGTGGAATTGGCAAAGGGATATTTGGAAGCCCACAGAGGGCTATGGTGAAAAAGGAAATACCTTCCGTTCAAAACTGGAAAGAAGCCTTCTGAGAAACTGCTCTATGTTCTGTTAATTCATCTCACAGAGTTACATCGTTCCCTTCAAGAAGCCTATCGCTAAGGCTGTTCTTGTGGAATTGGCAACGGGATATTTGGAAGATCATAGAGGGCTATGGTGAAAAAGGAAATATCTTCCGTTCAAAACTGGAAAGAAGCTTTCTGAGAAACTGCTCTGTGTTCTGTTAATTCATGTCACAGAGTTACATCTTTCCCTTCAAGAAACCTTTCGCTAAGGCTATTCTTGTGGAATTGGAAAAGGGATATTTGGAAGCCCATAGAGGGCTATGGTGAAAAAGCAAATATCTTCCGTTCAAAACTGGAAAGAAGCTTTCTGAGAAACCTCTCTGTGTTCTGTTAATTCATCTCACAGAGTTACATCTTTCCCTTCAAGAAGCCTTTCGCTAAGGCTGTTCTTGTGGAATTGGCAAAGGGATATTTGGAAGCCCATAGAGGGCTATGGTGAAAAAGGAAATATCTTCCGTTCAAAACTGGAAAGAATCTTTCTGAGAAACTGCTCTGTGTTCTGTTTATTCATCTCACAGAGTTACATCTTTCCCTTCAAGAAGCCTTTCGCTAATTCTGTTCTTGTGGAATTTGGTAAGGGATATTTGGAAGCCCATAGAGGGCTATGGTGAAAAAGGAAATATCTTCCGTTGAAAACTGGAAACAAGCCTTCTGAGAAACTGCTCTGTGTTCTGTTAATTCATCTCACAGAGTTACATCTTTCTCTTCAAGAAGCCTTTCGCTAAGGCTGTTCTTGTGGAATTGGCAACGGGATATTTGGAAGCCCATAGAGGGCTATGGAGAAAAAGGAAATATCTTCCGTTGAAAACTGGAAACAAGCCTTCTGAGAAACTGCTCTGTGTTCTGTTAATTCATCTCACAGAGTTACATCTTTCTCTTCAAGAAACCTTTCACTAAGGCTGTTCTTGTGGAATTGGCAAAGGGATATTTGGAAGCCCATAGAGGGCTATGGTGAAAGAGGAAATATCTTCCGTTCAAAACTGGAAAGAAGCTTTCTGAGAAACTGCTCTGTGTTCTGTTAAGTCATCTCACAGAGTTACATCTTTCCCTTCAAGAAGCCTTTCGCTAAGGCTGTTCTTGTGGAATTGGCAAAGGGATATTTGGAAGCCCATAGAGGGCTATGGTGAAAAAGGAAATATCTTCCGTTCAAAACTGGAAAGAAGCTTTCTGAGAAACTGCTGTGTGTTCTGTTAATTCATCTTACAGAGTTACATCTTCCCCTTCAAGAAGCCTTTCGCTAAGGCTGTTCTTGTGGAATTGGCAAAGGGATATTTGGAAGCCCATAGAGGGCTATGGTGAAAAAGGAAATATCTTCCCTTCAAAACTGGAAAGAAGCTCTCTGAGAAACTGCTCTGTGTTCTGTTAATTCATCTCACAGAGTTACATCTTTCCCTTCAAGAAGCCTTTCGCTAAGGCTGTTCTTGTGGAATTGGCAAAGGGATATTTGGAAGCCCATAGAGGGCTATGGTGAAAAAGGAAAAATCTTCCGTTCAAAACTGGAAAGAAGCTTTCTGAGAAACTGCTCTGTGTTCACTTAATTCATCTCACAGAGTTACATCTTTCCCTTCAAGAAGCCTTTCGCTAAGGTTGTTCTTGTGGAATTGGAAAAGGGATATTTAGAAGCCCATAGAGGGCTATGGTGAAAAAGGAAATATCTTCCGTTCAAAACTGGAAAGAAGCTTTCTGAGAAACTGCTCTGTGTTCTGTTAATTCATCTCACAGAGTTACATCTTTCCCTTCAAGAAGCCTTTCGCTAAGGCTGTTCTTATGAAATTGACAAAGGGATATTTGGAAGCCCATAGAGGGCTATGGTGAAAAAGGAAATATCTTCCGTTGAAAACTGGAAACAAGCCTTCTGAGAAACTGCTCTGTGTTCTGTTAATTCATCTCACAGAGTTACATCTTTCTCTTCAAGAAACCTTTCACTAAGGCTGTTCTTGTGGAATTGGCAAAGGGATATTTGGAAGCCCATAGAGGGCTATGGTGAAAAAGGAAATATCTTCCGTTCAAAACTGGAAAGAAGCTTTCTGAGAATCTGCTCTGTGTTCTGTTAATTCATTTCACAGAGTTACATCTTTCCCTTCAAGAAGCCTTTCGCTAAGGCTGTTCTTTTGGAATTGGCAAAGGGATATTTGGAAACCCATAGAGGGCTATGGTGAAAAAGGAAATATCTTCCGTTCAAAACTGGAAAGAAGCTTTCTGAGAAACTGCTCTGTGTTCTGTTAATTCATCTCACAGAGTTACATCTTTCCCTTCAAGAAGCCTTTCGCTAAGGCTGTTCTTGTGGAGTTGGCAAAGGGATATTTGGAAGCCCATAGAGGGCTATGGTGAAAAAGGAAATATCTTCCGTTCAAAACTGGAAAGAAGCTTTCTGAGAAACTGCTCTGTGTTCTGTTAATTCATCTCACAGAGTTACATCTTTCCCTTCAAGAAGCCTTTCGCTAAGGCTGTTCTTGTGGAATTTAAAAGGGATATTTAGAAGCCCATAGAGGGCTATGGTGAAAAAGGAAATATCTTCTGTTCAAAACTGGAAAGAAACTTTCTGAGAAACTGCTCTGTGTTCTGTTAATTCATCTCACAGAGTTACATCTTTCCCTTCAAGAAGTCTTTCGCTAAGGCTGTTCTTGTGGAATTGGCAAAGGGATATTTGGAAGCCCATAGAGGGCTATGGTGAAAAAGGAAATACCTTCCGTTCAAAACTGGAAAGAAGCCTTCTGAGAAACTGCTCTATGTTCTGTTAATTCATCTCACAGAGTTACATCGTTCCCTTCAAGAAGCCTTTCGCTAAGGCTGTTCTTGTGGAATTGGCAAAGGGATATTTGGAAGCCCATAGAGGGCTATGGTGAAAAAGGAAATATCTTCCGTTCAAAACTGGAAAGAAGCTTTCTGAGAAACTGCTCTGTGTTCTGTTAATTCATGTCACAGAGTTACATCTTTCCCTTCAAGAAACCTTTCGCTAAGGCTATTCTTGTGGAATTGGAAAAGGGATATTTGCAAGCCCATAGAGGGCTATGGTGAAAAAGGAAATATCTTCCGTTCAAAACTGGAAAGAAGCCTTCTGAGAAACTGCTCTATGTTCTGTTAATTCATCTCACAGAGTTACATCGTTCCCTTCAAGAAGCCTTTCGCTAAGGCTGTTCTTGTGGAATTGGCAAAGGGATATTTGGAAGATCATAGAGGGCTATGGTGAAAAAGGAAATATCTTCCGTTCAAAACTGCAAAGAATCTTTCTGAGAAACTGCTCTGTGTTCTGTTAATTCATCTCACAGAGTTACATCTTTCCCTTCAAGAAGCCTTTCGCTAAGGCTGTTCTTGTGGAATTGGCAACGGGATATTTGGAAGCCCATAGAGGGCTATGGTGAAAAAGGAAATATCTTCCGTTCAAAACTGGAAAGAAGCTTTCTGAGAAACTGCTCTGTGTTCTGTTAATTCATCTCACAGAGTTACATCTTTCCCTTCAAGAAGCCTTTCGCTAAGGCTGTTCTTGTGGAATTGGCAAAGGGATATTTGGAAGCCCATAGAGGGCTATGGTGAAAAAGGAAATTTCTTCCGTTCAAAACTGGAAAGAAGCTTTCTGAGAAACTGCTCTGTGTTCTCTTAATTCATCTCACAGAGTTACATCTTTCCCTTCAAGAAGCCTTTCGCTAAGGCTGCTCTTGTGGAATTGGAAAAGGGATATTTAGAAGCCCATAGAGGGCTATGGTGAAAAAGGAAATATCTTCTGTTCAAAACTGGAAAGAAACTTTCTGAGAAACTGCTCTGTGTTCTGTTAATTCATCTCACAGAGTTACATCTTTCCCTTCAAGAAGTCTTTCGCTAAGGCTGTTCTTGTGGAATTGGCAAAGGGATATTTGGAAGCCCATAGAGGGCTATGGTGAAAAAGGAAATACCTTCCGTTCAAAACTGGAAAGAAGCCTTCTGAGAAACTGCTCTATGTTCTGTTAATTCATCTCACAGAGTTACATCGTTCCCTTCAAGAAGCCTTTCGCTAAGGCTGTTCTTGTGGAATTGGCAAAGGGATATTTGGAAGATCATAGAGGGCTATGGTGAAAAAGGAAATATCTTCCGTTCAAAACTGGAAAGAATCTTTCTGAGAAACTGCTCTGTGTTCTGTTAATTCATCTCACAGAGTTACATCTTTCCCTTCAAGAAGCCTTTCGCTAATTCTGTTGTTGTGGAATTGGTAAGGGATATATGGAAGCCCATAGAGGGCTATGGTGAAAAAGGAAATATCTTCTGTTCAAAACTGGAAAGAAACTTTCTGAGAAACTGCTCTGTGTTCTGTTAATTCATCTCACAGAGTTACATCTTTCCCTTCAAGAAGTCTTTCGCTAAGGCTGTTCTTGTGGAATTGGCAAAGGGATATTTGGAAGCCCATAGAGGGCTATGGTGAAAAAGGAAATACCTTCCGTTCAAAACTGCAAAGAAGCCTTCTGAGAAACTGCTCTATGTTCTGTTAATTCATCTCACAGAGTTACATCGTTCCCTTCAAGAAGCCTTTCGCTAAGGCTGTTCTTCTGGAATTGGCAAAGGGATATTTGGAAGATCATAGAGGGCTATGGTGAAAAAGGAAATATCTTCCGTTCAAAACTGGAAACAAGCCTTCTGAGAAACTGCTCTGTGTTCTGTTAATTCATCTCACAGAGTTACATCTTTCTCTTCAAGAAGCCTTTCGCTAAGGCTGTTCTTGTGGAATTGGCAACGGGATATTTGGAAGCCCATAGAGGGCTATGGTGAAAAAGGAAATATCTTCCGTTCAAAACTGGAAAGAAGCTTTCTGAGAAACTTCTCTGTGTTCTGTTAATTCATCTCACAGAGTTACATCTTTCCCTTCAAGAAGCCTTTCGCTAAGGCTGTTCTTATGAAATTGGCAAAGGGATATTTGGAAGCCCATAGAGGGCTATGGTGAAAAAGGAAATATCTTCCGTTGAAAACTGGAAACAAGCCTTCTGAGAAACTGCTCTGTGTTCTGTTAATTCATCTCACAGAGTTACATCTTTCTCTTCAAGAAACCTTTCACTAAGGCTGTTCTTGTGGAATTGGCAAAGGGATATTTGGAAGCCCAAAGAGGGCTATGGTGAAAAAGGAAATATCTTCCGTTCAAAACTGGAAAGAAGCTTTCTGAGAAACTGCTCTGTGTTCTGTTAATTCATCTCACAGAGTTACATCTTTCCCTTCAAGAAGCCTTTCGTTAAGGCTGTTCTTGTGGAATTGGCAAAGGGATATTTGGAAGCCCATAGAGGGCTATGGTGAAAAAGGAAATATCTTCCGTTCAAAACTGGAAAGAAGCTTTCTGAGAAACTGCTCTGTGTTCTCTTAATTCATCTCACAGAGTTACATCTTTCCCTTCAAGAAGCCTTTCGTTAAGGCTGTTCTTGTGGAATTGGCAAAGGGATATTTGGAAGCCCATAGAGGGCTATGGTGAAAAAGGAAATTTCTTCCGTTCAAAACTGGAAAGAAGCTTTCTGAGAAACTGCTCTGTGTTCTCTTAATTCATCTCACAGAGTTACATCTTTCCCTTCAAGAAGCCTTTCGCTAAGGCTGCTCTTGTGGAATTGGAAAAGGGATATTTAGAAGCCCATAGAGGGCTATGGTGAAAAAGGAAATATCTTCTGTTCAAAACTGGAAAGAAACTTTCTGAGAAACTGCTCTGTGTTCCGTTAATTCATCTCACAGAGTTACATCTTTCCCTTCAAGAAGTCTTTCGCTAAGGCTGTTCTTGTGGAATTGGCAAAGGGATATTTGGAAGCCCATAGAGGGCTATGGTGAAAAAGGAAATACCTTCCGTTCAAAACTGGAAAGAAGCCTTCTGAGAAACTGCTCTATGTTCTGTTAATTCATCTCACAGAGTTACATCGTTCCCTTCAAGAAGCCTTTCGCTAAGGCTGTTCTTGTGGAATTGGCAAAGGGATATTTGGAAGACCATAGAGGGCTATGGTGAAAAAGGAAATATCTTCCGTTCAAAACTGGAAAGAATCTTTCTGAGAAACTGCTCTGTGTTCTGTTAATTCATCTCACAGAGTTACATCTTTCCCTTCAAGAAGCCTTTCGCTAAGGCTGTTCTTATGAAATTGGCAGGGGTATTTTGGAAGCCCATAGAGGGCTATGGTGAAAAAGGAAATATCTTCCGTTGAAAACTGGAAACAAGCCTTCTGAGAAACTGCTCTGTGTTCTGTTAATTCATCTCACAGAGTTACATCTTTCTCTTCAAGAAACCTTTCACTAAGGCTGTTCTTGTGGAATTGGCAAAGGGATATTTGGAAGCCCAAAGAGGGCTATGGTGAAAAAGGAAATATCTTCCGTTCAAAACGGGAAAGAAGCTTTCTGAGAATCTGCTCTGTGTTCTGTTAATTCATTTCACAGAGTTACATCTTTCCCTTCAAGAAGCCTTTCGCTAAGGCTGTTCTTTTGGAATTGGCAAAGGGATATTTGGAAACCCATAGAGGGCTATGGTGAAAAAGGAAATATCTTCCGTTCAAAACTGGAAAGAAGCTTTCTGAGAAACTGCTCTGTGTTCTGTTAATCCATCTCACAGAGTTACAACTTTCCCTTCAAGAAGCCTTTCGCTAAGGCTGTTCTTGTGAAATTGGCAAAGGGATATTTGGAAGCCCATAGAGGGCTATGGTGAAAAAGGAAATATCTTCCGTTCAAAACTGGAAAGAAGCTTTCTGAGAAACTGCTTTGTGTTCTGTTAATTCATCTCACAGAGTTACATCTTTCCCTTCAAGAAGCCTTTCGCTAAGGCTGTTCTTGTGGAATTGGCAAAGGGATATTTGGAAGCCCATAGAGGGCTATGGTGAAAAAGGAAATATCTTCCGTTCAAAACTGGAAAGAAGCTTTCTGAGAAACTGCTCTGTGTTCTCTTAATTCATCTCACAGAGTTACATCTTTCCCTTCAAGAAGCCTTTCGCTAAGGCTGCTCTTGTGGAATTGGAAAAGGGATATTTAGAAGCCCATAGAGGGCTATGGTGAAAAAGGAAATATCTTCTGTTCAAAACTGGAAAGAAACTTTCTGAGAAACTGCTCTGTGTTCTGTTAATTCATCTCACAGAGTTACATCTTTCCCTTCAAGAAGTCTTTCGCTAAGGCTGTTCTTGTGGAATTGGCAAAGGGATATTTGGAAGCCCATAGAGGGCTATGGTGAAAAAGGAAATACCTTCCGTTCAAAACTGGAAAGAAGCCTTCTGAGAAACTGCTCTATGTTCTGTTAATTCATCTCACAGAGTTACATCGTTCCCTTCAAGAAGCCTATCGCTAAGGCTGTTCTTGTGGAATTGGCAACGGGATATTTGGAAGATCATAGAGGGCTATGGTGAAAAAGGAAATATCTTCCGTTCAAAACTGGAAAGAAGCTTTCTGAGAAACTGCTCTGTGTTCTGTTAATTCATGTCACAGAGTTACATCTTTCCCTTCAAGAAACCTTTCGCTAAGGCTATTCTTGTGGAATTGGAAAAGGGATATTTGGAAGCCCATAGAGGGCTATGGTGAAAAAGCAAATATCTTCCGTTCAAAACTGGAAAGAAGCTTTCTGAGAAACCTCTCTGTGTTCTGTTAATTCATCTCACAGAGTTACATCTTTCCCTTCACGAAGCCTTTCGCTAAGGCTGTTCTTGTGGAATTGGCAAAGGGATATTTGGAAGCCCATAGAGGGCTATGGTGAAAAAGGAAATATCTTCCGTTCAAAACTGGAAAGAATCTTTCTGAGAAACTGCTCTGTGTTCTGTTTATTCATCTCACAGAGTTACATCTTTCCCTTCAAGAAGCCTTTCGCTAATTCTGTTCTTGTGGAATTTGGTAAGGGATATTTGGAAGCCCATAGAGGGCTATGGTGAAAAAGAAAATATCTTCCGTTGAAAACTGGAAACAAGCCTTCTGAGAAACTGCTCTGTGTTCTGTTAATTCATCTCACAGAGTTACATCTTTCTCTTCAAGAAGCCTTTCGCTAAGGCTGTTCTTGTGGAATTGGCAACGGGATATTTGGAAGCCCATAGAGGGCTATGGAGAAAAAGGAAATATCTTCCGTTGAAAACTGGAAACAAGCCTTCTGAGAAACTGCTCTGTGTTCTGTTAATTCATCTCACAGAGTTACATCTTTCTCTTCAAGAAACCTTTCACTAAGGCTGTTCTTGTGGAATTGGCAAAGGGATATTTGGAAGCCCATAGAGGGCTATGGTGAAAGAGGAAATATCTTCCGTTCAAAACTGGAAAGAAGCTTTCTGAGAAACTGCTCTGTGTTCTGTTAAGTCATCTCACAGAGTTACATCTTTCCCTTCAAGAAGCCTTTCGCTAAGGCTGTTCTTGTGGAATTGGCAAAGGGATATTTGGAAGCCCATAGAGGGCTATGGTGAAAAAGGAAATATCTTCCGTTCAAAACTGGAAAGAAGCTTTCTGAGAAACTGCTGTGTGTTCTGTTAATTCATCTTACAGAGTTACATCTTCCCCTTCAAGAAGCCTTTCGCTAAGGCTGTTCTTGTGGAATTGGCAAAGGGATATTTGGAAGCCCATAGAGGGCTATGGTGAAAAAGGAAATATCTTCCGTTCAAAACTGGAAAGAAGCTCTCTGAGAAACTGCTCTGTGTTCTGTTAATTCATCTCACAGAGTTACATCTTTCCCTTCAAGAAGCCTTTCGCTAAGGCTGTTCTTGTGGAATTGGCAAAGGGATATTTGGAAGCCCATAGAGGGCTATGGTGAAAAAGGAAAAATCTTCCGTTCAAAACTGGAAAGAAGCTTTCTGAGAAACTGCTCTGTGTTCACTTAATTCATCTCACAGAGTTACATCTTTCCCTTCAAGAAGCCTTTCGCTAAGGTTGTTCTTGTGGAATTGGAAAAGGGATATTTAGAAGCCCATAGAGGGCTATGGTTAAAAAGGAAATATCTTCTGTTCAAAACTGGAAAGAAACTTTCTGAGAAACTGCTCTGTGTTCTGTTAATTCATCTCACAGAGTTACATCTTTCCCTTCAAGAAGTCTTTCTCTAAGGCTGTTCTTGTGGAATTGGCAAAGGGATATTTGGAAGCCCATAGAGGGCTATGGTGAAAAAGGAAATACCTTCCGTTCAAAACTGGAAAGAAGCTTTCTGAGAAACTGCTCTATGTACTGTTAATTCATCTCACAGAGTTACATCGTTCCCTTCAAGAAGCCTTTCGCTAAGGCTGTTCTTGTGGAATTGGCAAAGGGATATTTGGAAGCCCATAGAGGGCTATGGTGAAAAAGGAAATATCTTCCGTTCAAAACTGGAAAGAAGCTTTCTGAGAAACTGCTCTGTGTTCTGTTAATTCATCTCACAGAGTTACATCTTTCCCTTCAAGAAACCTTTTCCTAAGGCTATTCTTGTGGAATTGGAAAAGGGATATTTGGAAGACCATAGAGGGCTATGGTGAAAAAGGAAATATCTTCCGTTCAAAACTGGAAAGAAGCTTTCTGAGAAACCTGTCTGTGTTCTGTTAATTCATCTAACAGAGTTACATCTTTCCCTTCAAGAAGCCTTTCGCTAAGGCTGTTCTTGTGGAATTGGCAAAGGGATATTTGGAAGCCCATAGAGGGCTATGGTGAAAAAGGAAATATCTTCCGTTCAAAACTGGAAAGAAGCTTTCTGAGAAACTGCTCTGTGTTCTGTTAATTCACCTCACAGAGTTACATCTTTCCCTTCAAGAAGCCTTTCGCTAAGGCTGTTCTTGTGGATTTGGAAAAGGGATATTTGGAAGCCCATAGAGGGCTATGGTGAAAAAGGAAATATCTTCCGTTCAAAACTGGAAAGAAGCTTTCTGAGAAACTGCTCTGTGTTCTGTTAATTCATCTCAAAGAGTTACATCTTTCCCTTCAAGAAGCCTTTCGCTAAGGCTGTTCTTGTGGAATTGGAAAAGGGATATTTGGAAGCCCATAGAGGGCTATGTTGAAAAAGGAATTATTTTCCGTTCAAAACTGGAAAGAAGCTTTCTGAGAAACTGCTCTGTGTTCTGTTAATTCATCTCACAAAGTTACATCGTTCCCTTCAAGAAGCCTTTCGCTAAGGCTGTTCTTGTGGAATTGGCAAAGGGATATTTGGAAGCCCATAGAGGGCTACGGTGAAAAAGGAAATATCTTCCGTTCAAAACTGGAAAGAAGCTTTCTGAGAAACTGCTCTGTGTTCTGTTAATTCATCTCACAGAGTTACATCTATCCCTTCAAGAAGACTTTCACTAAGGCTGTTCTTGTGGAATTGGCAAAGGGATATTTGGAAGCCCATAGAGGGCTATGGTCAAAAAGGAAATATCTTCCGTTCAAAACTGGAAAGAAGCTTTCTGAGAAACTGCTCTGTGTTCTGTTAATTCATCTCACAGAGTTACATCTTTCCCTTCAAGAAGCCTTTCGCTAAGGCTGTTCTTGTGGAATTGGCAAAGGGATATTTGGAAGCCCATAGAGGATTATGGTGAAAAAGGAAATATCTTCCGTTCAAAACTGGAAAGAAGCTTTCTGAGAAACTGCTCTGTGTTCTGTTAATTCATCTCACAGAGTTACATCTTTCCCTTCAAGAAGCCTTTCGCTAAGGCTGTTCTTGTGGAATTGGCAAAGGGATATTTGGAAGCCCATAGAGGGCTGTGGTGAAAAAGAAAATATCTTCCGTTCAAAACTGGAAAGAAGCTTTCTGAGAATCTGCTCTGTGTTCTCTTAATTCATCTCACAGAGTTACATCTTTCCATTCAAGAAGCCTTTCGCTAAGGCTGTTCTTATGGAATTGGAAAAGGGATATTTGGAAGCCCATAGAGGGCTATGGTGAAAAAGGAAATATCTTCCGTTGAAAACTGGAAACAAGCCTTCTGAGAAACTGCTCTGTGTTCTGTTAATTCATCTCACAGAGTTACATCGTTCCCTTCAAGAAGCCTTTCGCTAAGGCTGTTCTTGTGGAATTGGCAACGGGATATTTGGAAGCCCATAGAGGGCTATGGTGAAAAAGGAAATATCCTCCGTTCAAAACTGGAAAGAAGCTTTCTGAGAAACTGCTCTGTGTTCTGTTAATTCATCTCACAGAGTTACATCTTTCCCTTCAAGAAGCCTTTCGCTAAGGCTGTTCTTATGAAATTGGCAAAGGGATATTTGGAAGCCCATAGAGGGCTATGGTGAAAAAGGAAATATCTTCCGTTGAAAACTGGAAACAAGCCTTCTGAGAAACTGCTCTGTGTTCTGTTAATTCATCTCACAGAGTTACATCTTTCTCTTCAAGAAACCTTTCACTAAGGCTGTTCTTGTGGAATTGGCAAAGGGATATTTGGAAGCCCATAGAGGGCTATGGTGAAAAAGGAAATATCTTCCGTTCAATACTGGAAAGAAGCTTTCTGAGAATCTGCTCTGTGTTCTGTTAATTCATCTCACAGAGTTACATCTTTCCCTTCAAGAAGCCTTTCGCTAAGGCTGTTCTTTTGGAATTGGCAAAGGGATATTTGGAAACCCATAGAGGGCTATGGTGAAAAAGGAAATATCTTCGGTTCAAAACTGGAAAGAAGCTTTCTGAGAAACTGCTCTGTGTTCTGTTAATTCATCTCACAGAGTTACATCTTTACCTTCAAGAAGCCTTTCGCTAAGGCTGTTCTTGTGGAATTGGCAAAGGGATATTTGGAAGCCCATAGAGGGCTATGGTGAAAAAGGAAATATCTTCCGTTCAAAACTGGAAAGAAGCTTTCTGAGAAACTGCTCTGTGTTCTGTTAATTCATCTCACAGAGTTACATCTTTCCCTTCAAGAAGCCTTTCGCTAAGGCTGTTCTTGTGGAATTGGCAAAGGGATATTTGGAAGCCCATAGTGGGCTATGGTGAAAAAGGAAATATCTTCCGTTCAAAACTGGAAAGAAGCTTTCTGAGAAACTGCTCAGTGTTCTTTTAATTCATCTCACAGAGTTACATCTTTCCCTTCAAAAGCCTTTTGCTAAGGCTGTTCTTGTGGAATTGGCAAGGGGATATTTGGAAGCCCAAAGAGGGCTATGGTGAAAAAGGAAATATCTTCCGTTCAAAACTGGAAAGAAGCTTTCTGAGAAACTGCTCTGTGTTCTGTTAATTCATCTCACAGAGTTACATCTTTCCCTTCAAGAAGCCTTTCGCTAAGGCTGTTCTTGTGGAATTGGCAAAGTGATATTTGGAAGCCAATAGAGGGCTATGGTGAAAAAGGAAATATCTTCCGTTCAAAACTGGAAAGAAGCTTTCTGAGAATCTACTCTGTGTTCTGTTAATTCATCTCATAGAGTTACATCTTTCCCTTCAAGAAGCCTTTCGCTAAGGCTGTTCTTGTGGAATTGGCAAAGGGATATTTGGAAGCCCATAGAGTGCTACGGTGAAAAAGGAGATATCTTCCGTTCAAAACTGGAAAGAAGCTTTCTGAGAAACTGCTCTGTGTTCTGTAAATTCAACTCACAGAGTTACATCTTTCCCTTCAAGTAGCCTTTCGCTAAGGCTGTTCTTGTGGAATTGGCAAAGGGATATTTGTAAGCCCATAGAGTGCTATGGTGAAAAAGGAAATATCTTCCGTTCAAAACTGGAAAGAAGCTTTCTGAGAAACTGCTCTGCGTTCTGTTAATTCATCTCACAGAGTTACATCTTTCCCTTCAAGAAGCCTTTCGCTAAGGCTGTTTTTATGGAATTGGCAAAGGGATATTTGGAAGCCCATAGAGGGCTGTGGTGAAAAAGGAAATATCTTCCGTTCAAAACTGGAAAGAAGCTTTCTGAGAAACTGCTCTGTGTTCTGTTAATTCATCTCACAGAGTTACATCTTTCCCTTCAAGAAGCCTTTCGCTAAGACTGTTCTTGTGGAATTGGAAAAGGGATATTTGGAAGCCCAAAGATGGCTATGGTGAAAAAGGAAATATCTTCCGTTCAAAACTGGAAGGAAGCTTTCTGAGAAACTGCTCTGTGTTCTGTTAATTCATCTCACAGAGTTACATCTTTCACTTCAAGAAGTCTTTCACTAAGGCTGTTCTTGTGGAATTGGAAAAGAGATATTTGGAAGCCCATAGAGGGCTATGATGAAAAAGGAAATATCTTCCGTTCAAAACTGAAAAGAAGCTTTCTGAGAAACTGCTCTGTGTTCTGTTAATTCATCTCACAGAGTTACATCTTTCCCTTCAAGAAGCCTTTCGCTAAAGCTGTTCTTGTGGAATTGGCAAAGGGATATTTGGAAGCCCATAAAGGGCTATGGTGAAAAAGGAAATATCTTCCGTTCAAAACGGGAAACAAGCTTTCTAGGAAAATGCTCTGTGTTCTCTTAATTCATCTAACAGAGTTACATCTTTCCCTTCAAGAAGCCTTTTGCTAAGGCTGTTCTTGTGGAATTGGCAAAGGGATATTTGGAAGCCCATAGAGAGCTATGGTGAAAAAGGAAATATCTTCCGTTCAAAACTGGAAAGAAGCTTTCTGAGAAACTGCTCTGTGTTCTGTTAATTCATCTCATAGAGTTACATCTTTCCCTTCAAGAAGCCTTTCGCTAAGGCTGCTCTTGTGGAATTGGAAAAGGGATATTTAGAAGCCCATAGAGGGCTATGGTGAAAAAGGAAATATCTTCTGTTCAAAACTGGAAAGAAACTTTCTGAGAAACTGCTCTGTGTTCTGTTAATTCATCTCACAGAGTTACATCTTTCCCTTCAAGAAGCCTTTCGCTAAGGCTGCTCTTGTGGAATTGGAAAAGGGATATTTAGAAGCCCATAGAGGGCTATGGTGAAAAAGGAAATATCTTCTGTTCAAAACTGGAAAGAAACTTTCTGAGAAACTGCTCTGTGTTCTGTTAATTCATCTCACAGAGTTACATCTTTCCCTTCAAGAAGTCATTCGCTAAGGCTGTTCTTGTGGAATTGGCAAAGGGATATTTGGAAGCCCATAGAGGGCTATGGTGAAAAAGGAAATACCTTCCGTTCAAAACTGGAAAGAAGCCTTCTGAGAAACTGCTCTATGTTCTGTTAATTCATCTCACAGAGTTACATCGTTCCCTTCAAGAAGCCTATCGCTAAGGCTGTTCATGTGGAATTGGCAAAGGGATATTTGGAAGATCATAGAGGGCTATGGTGAAAAAGGAAATATCTTCCGTTCAAAACTGGAAAGAAGCTTTCTGAGAAACTGCTCTGTTTTCTGTTAATTCATGTCACAGAGTTACATCTTTCCCTTCAAGAAACCTTTCGCTAAGGCTATTCTTGTGGAATTGGAAAAGGGATATTTGGAAGCCCATAGAGGGCTATGGTGAAAAAGCAAATATCTTCCGTTCAAAACTGGAAAGAAGCTTTCTGAGAAACCTCTCTGTGTTCTGTTAATTCATCTCACAGAGTTACATCTTTCCCTTCAAGAAGCCTTTCGCTAAGGCTGTTCTTGTGGAATTGGCAAAGGGATATTTGGAAGCCCATAGAGGGCTATGGTGAAAAAGGAAATATCTTCCGTTCAAAACTGGAAAGAATCTTTCTGAGAAACTGCTCTGTGTTCTGTTTATTCATCTCACAGAGTTACATCTTTCCCTTCAAGAAGCCTTTCGCTAATTCTGTTCTTGTGGAATTCGTAAGGGATATTTGGAAGCCGATAGAGGGCTATGGTGAAAAAGGCAATATCTTCCGTTGAAAACTGGAAACAAGCCTTCTGAGAAACTGCTCTGTGTTCTGTTAATTCATCTCACAGAGTTACATCTTTCTCTTCAAGAAGCCTTTCGCTAAGGCTGTTCTTGTGGAATTGGCAACGGGATATTTGGAAGCCCATAGAGGGCTATGGTGAAAAAGGAAATATCTTCCGTTCAAAACTGGAAAGAAGCTT
Source organism: Chlorocebus sabaeus (assembly GCF_047675955.1). Lineage (NCBI taxonomy): Eukaryota > Metazoa > Chordata > Mammalia > Primates > Cercopithecidae > Chlorocebus > Chlorocebus sabaeus. The sequence continues at coordinate 163,723 of NW_027327517.1, forward strand.
TCTGAGAAACTGCTCTGTGTTCTGTTAATTCATCTCACAGAGTTACATCTTTCCCTTCAAGAAGCCTTTCGCTAAGGCTGTTCTTATGAAATTGGCAAAGGGATATTTGGAAGCCCATAGAGGGCTATGGTGAAAAAGGAAATATCTTCCGTTGAAAACTGGAAACAAGCCTTCTGAGAAACTGCTCTGTGTTCTGTTAATTCATCTCACAGAGTTACATCTTTCTCTTCAAGAAACCTTTCACTAAGGCTGTTCTTGTGGAATTGGCAAAGGGATATTTGGAAGCCCCTAGAGGGCTATGGTGAAAGAGGAAATATCTTCCGTTCAAAACTGGAAAGAAGCTTTCTGAGAAACTGCTCTGTGTTCTGTTAATTCATCTCACAGAGTTACATCTTTCCCTTCAAGAAGCCTTTCGCTAAGGCTGTTCTTGTGGAATTGGCAAAGGGATATTTGGAAGCCCATAGAGGGCTATGGTGAAAAAGGAAATATCTTCCGTTCAAAACTGGAAACAAGCTTTCTGAGAAACTGCTCTGTGTTCTGTTAATTCATCTCACAGAGTTACATCTTTCCCTTCAAGAAGCCTTTCGCTAAGGCTGTTCTTGTGCAATTGGCAAAGGGATATTTGGAAGCCCATAGAGGGCTATGGTGAAAAAGGAAATATCTTCCGTTCAAAACTGGAAAGGAAGCTCTCTGAGAAACTGCTCTGTGTTCTGTTAATTCATCTCACAGAGTTACATCTTTCCCTTCAAGAAGCCTTTCGCTAAGGCTGTTCTTGTGGATTTGGAAAAGGGATATTTGGAAGCCCATAGAGGGCTAAGGTGAAAAAGGAAATATCTTCCGTTCAAAACTGGAAAGAAGCTTTCTGAGAAACTGTTTTGTGTTCTGTTAATTCATCTCACAGAGTTACATCTTTCCCTTCAAGAAGCCTTTCGCTAAGGCTGTTCTTGTGGAATTGGAAAAGGGATATTTAGAAGCCCATAGAGGGCTATGGTGAAAAAGGAAATATCTTCTGTTCAAAACTGGAAAGAAACTTTCTGAGAAACTGCTCTGTGTTCTGTTAATTCATCTCACAGAGTTACATCTTTCCCTTCAAGAAGTCTTTCGCTAAGGCTGTTCTTGTGGAATTGGCAAAGGGATATTTGGAAGCCCATAGAGGGCTATGGTGAAAAAGGAAATACCTTCCGTTCAAAACTGGAAAGAAGCTTTCTGAGAAACTGCTCTATGTTCTGTTAATTCATCTCACAGAGTTACATCGTTCCCTTCAAGAAGCCTTTCGCTAAGGCTGTTCTTGTGGAATTGGCAAAGTGATATTTGGAAGCCCATAGAGGTCTATGGTGAAAAAGGAAATATCTTCCGTTCAAAACTGGAAAGAAGCTTTCTGAGAAACTGCTCTGTGTTCTGTTAATTCATCTCACAGAGTTACATCTTTCCCTTCAAGAAACCTTTTCCTAAGGCTATTCTTGTGGAATTGGAAAAGGGATATTTGGAAGCCCATAGAGGGCTATGGTGAAAAAGGAAATATCTTCCGTTCAAAACTGGAAAGAAGCTTTCTGAGAAACCTCTCTGTGTTCTGTTAATTCATCTCACAGAGTTACATCTTTCCCTTCAAGAAGCCTTTCGCTAAGGCTGTTCTTGTGGAATTGGCAAAGGGATATTTGGAATCCCATAGAGGGCTATGGTGAAAAAGGAAATATCTTCCGTTCAAAACTGGAAAGAAGCTTTCTGAGAAACTGCTCTGTGTTCTGTTAATTCATCTCACAGAGTTACATCTTTCCCTTCAAGAAGCCTTTCGCTAAGGCTGTTCTTGTGGATTTGGAAAAGGGATATTTGGAAGCCCATAGAGTGCTATGGTGAAAAAGGAAATAGCTTCCGTTCAAAACTGGAAAGAAGCTTTCTGAGAAACTGCTCTGTGTTCTGTTAATTCATCTCACAGAGTTACATCTTTCCCTTCAAGAAGCCTTTCGCTAAGGCTGTTCTTGTGGAATTGGCAAAGGGATATTTGGAAGCCCTTAGAGGGCTATGGTGAAAAAGGAAATATCTTCCGTTCAAAACTGGAAAGAAGCTTTCTGAGAAACTGCTCTGTGTTCTGTTAATTCATCTCACAGAGTTACATCTTTCCCTTCAAGAAGCCTTTCGCTAAGGCGGTTATTGTGGAATTGGCAAAGGGATATTTGGAAGCCCATAGAGGGCAATGTTGAAAAAGGAATTATTTTCCGTTCAAAACTGGAAAGAAGCTTTCTGAGAAACTGCTCTGTGTTCTGTTAATTCATCTCACAAAGTTACATCTTTCCCTTCAAGACGCCTTTCGCTAAGGCTTTTCTTGTGGAATTGGCAAAGGGATACTTGGAAGCCCATAGAGGGCTACGGTGAAAAAGGAAATATCTTCCGTTTAAAACTGGAAAGAAGCTTTCTGAGAAACTGCTGTGTGTTCTGTTAATTCATCTCACAGAGTTACATCTATCCCTTCAAGAAGACTTTCACTAAGGCTGTTCTTGTGGAATTGGCAAAGGGATATTTTAAGCCCATAGAGGGCTATGGTGAAAAAGGAATTATCTTATGTTCAAAACTGGAAAGAAGCTTTCTGAGAAACTGCTCTGTGTTCTGTTAATTCATCTCACAGAGTTACATCTTTCCCTTCAAGAAGCCTTTCGGTAAGGCTGTTCTTGTGGAATTGGAAAAGGGATATTTGGAAGCCCATAGAGGGCTATGGTGAAAAAGGAAATATCTTCCGTTCAAAACTGGAAAGAAGCTTTCTGAGAAACTGCTCTGTGTTCTCTTAGTTCATCTCACAGAGTTACATCTTTCCCTTCAAGAAGCCTTTCACTAAGGTTGTTCTTGTGGAATTGGCAAAGGGATATTTGGAAGCCCATAGAGGGCTATGGTGAAAAAGGAAATATCTTCCGTTCAAAACTGGAAAGAAGCTTTCTGAGAAACTGCTCTGTGTTCTCTTAGTTCATCTCACAGAGTTACATCTTTCCCTTCAAGAAGCCTTTCACTAAGGTTGTTCTTGTGGAATTGGCAAAGGGATATTTGGAAGCTCATAGAGGGCTATGGTGAAAAAGAAAATATCTTCCGATGAAAACTGGAAAGAAGCTTTCTGAGAAACTGCTCTGTGTTCTGTTAATTCATCTCACAGAGTTACATCTTTCCCTTCAAGAAGCCTTTCGCTAAGGCTGTTCTTGTGGAATTGGCAAAGGGATATTTGGAAGCCCATAGTGGGCTATGGTGAAAAAGGAAATATCTTCCGTTCAAAACTGGAAACAAGCTTTCTGAGAAACTGCTCTGTGTTCTGTTAATTCATCTCACAGAGTTACATCTTTCCCTTCAAAAGCCTTTTGCTAAGGCTGTTCTTGTGGAATTGGCAAAGGGATATTTGGAAGCCCATAGAGGGCTATGGTGAAAAAGGAAATATCTTCCGTTCAAAACTGGAAAGAAGCTTTCTGAGAAACTGCTCTGTGTTCTGTTAATTCATCTCACAGAGTTACATCTTTCCCTTCAAGAAGCCTTTCGCTAAGGCTGTTCTTGTGGAATTGGCAAAGGGATATTTGGAAGCCAATAGAGGGCTATGGTGAAAAAGGAAATATCTTCCGTTCAAAACTGGAAAGAAGCTTTCTGAGAATCTACTCTGCGTTCTGTTAATTCATCTCACAGAGTTACATCTTTCCCTTCAAGAAGCCTTTCGCTAAGGCTGTTCTTGTGGAATTGGCAAAGGGATATTTGGAAGCCCATAGTGTGCTACGGTGAAAAAGGAAATATCTTCCGTTCAAAACTGGAAAGAAGCTTTCTGATAAACTGCTCTGTGTTCTGTAAATTCAACTCACAGAGTTACATCTTTCCCTTCAAGAAGCCTTTCGCTAAGGCTGTTCTTGTGGAATTGGCAAAGGGATATTTGGAAGCCCTTAGAGGGCTATGGTGAAAAAGGAAATATCTTCCGTTCAAAACTGGAAAGAAGCTTTCTGAGAAACTGCTCTGTGTTCTGTTAATTCATCTCACAGAGTTACATCTTTCCCTTCAAGAAGCCTTTCGCTAAGGCTGTTATTGTGGAATTGGCAAAGGGATATTTGGAAGCCCGTAGAGGGCTATGTTGAAAAAGGAATTATTTTCCGTTCAAAACTGGAAAGAAGCTTTCTGAGAAACTGCTCTGTGTTCTGTTAATTCATCTCACAAGGTACATCTTTCCCTTCAAGAAGCCTTTCGCTAAGGCTGTTCTTGTGGAATTGGCAAAGGGATATTTGGAAGCCCATAGAGGGCTACGGTGAAAAAGGAAATATCTTCCGTTCAAAACTGGAAAGAAGCTTTGTGAAAAACTGCTCTGTGTTCTGTTAATTCATCTCACAGAGTTACATCTATCCCTTCAAGAAGACTTTCACTAAGGCTGTTCTTGTGGAATTGGCAAAGGGATATTTCGAAGCCCATAGAGGGCTATGGTGAAAAAGGAAATATCTTAAGTTCAAAACTGGAAAGAAGCTTTCTGAGAAACTGCTATGTGTTCTGTTAATTCATCTCACAGAGTTACATCTTTCCCTTCAAGAAACCTTTCACTAAGGCTGTTCTTGTGGAATTGGCAAAGGGATATTTGGAAGCCCATAGAGGGCTATGGTGAAAGAGGAAATATCTTCCGTTCAAAACTGGAAAGAAGCTTTCTGAGAAACTGCTCTGTGTTCTGTTAATTCATCTCACAGAGTTACATCTTTCCCTTCAAGAAGCCTTTCGCTAAGGCTGTTCTTGTGGAATTGGCAAAGGGATATTTGGAAGCCCATAGAGGGCTATGGTGAAAAAGGAATTATCTTCCGTTCAAAACTGGAAACAAGCTTTCTGAGAAACTGCTCTGTGTTCTGTTAATTCATCTCACAGAGTTACATCTTTCCCTTCAAGAAGCCTTTCGCTAAGGCTGTTCTTGTGGAATTGGCAAAGGGATATTTGGAAGCCCATAGAGGGCTATGGTGAAAAAGGAAATATCTTCCGTTCAAAACTGGAAAGAAGCTCTCTGAGAAACTGCTCTGTGTTCTGTTAATTCATCTCACAGAGTTACATCTTTCCCTTCAAGAAGCCTTTCGCTAAGGCTGTTCTTGTGGATTTGGAAAAGGGATATTTGGAAGCCCATAGAGGGCTAAGGTGAAAAAGGAAATATCTTCAGTTCAAAACTGGAAAGAAGCTTTCTGAGAAACTGCTCTGTGTTCTGTTAATTCATCTCACAGAGTTACATCTATCCCTTCAAGAAGACTTTCACTAAGGCTGTTCTTGTGGAATTGGCAAAGGGATATTTGGAAGCCCATAGAGGGCTATGGTGAAAAAGGAAATATCTTCCGTTCAAAACTGGAAAGAAGCTTTCTGAGAAACTGCTATGTGTTCTGTTAATTCATCTCACAGAGTTACATCTTTCCCTTCAAGAAGCCTTTCGGTAAGGCTGTTCTTGTGGAATTGGAAAAGGGATATTTGGAAGCCCATAGAGGGCTATGGTGAAAAAGGAAATATCTTCCGTTCAAAACTGGAAAGAAGCTTTCTGAGAAACTGCTCTGTGTTCTCTTAGTTCATCTCACAGAGTTACAACTTTCCCTTCAAGAAGCCTTTCACTAAGGTTGTTCTTGTGGAATTGGCAAAGGGATATTTGGAAGCCCATAGAGGGCTATGGTGAAAAAGGAAATATCTTCCGTTCAAAACTGGAAAGAAGCTTTCTGAGAAACTGCTCTGTGTTCTGTTAATTCATCTCACAGAGTTGCATCTTTCCCTTCAAGAAGCCTTTCGCTAAGGCTGTTCTGGTGGAATTGGCAAAGGGATATTTGGAAGCCCATAGAGGATTATGGTGAAAAAGGAAATATCTTCCGTTCAAAACTGGAAAGAAGCTTTCTGAGAAACTGCTCTGTGTTCTGTTAATTCATCTCACAGAGTTACATCTTTCCCTTCAAGAAGCCTTTCGCTAAGGCTGTTTTTATGGAATTGGCAAAGGGATATTTGGAAGCAAATAGAGGGCTGTGGTGAAAAAGGAAATATCTTCCGTTCAAAACTGGAAAGAAGCTTTCTGAGAAACTGCTCTGTGTTCTGTTAATTCATCTCACAGAGTTACATCTTTCCCTTCAAGAAGCCTTTCGCTAAGACTGTTCTTGTGGAATTGGAAAAGGGGTATTTGGAAGCCCATAGAGGGCTATGGTGAAAAAGGAAATATCTTCCGTTCAAAACTGGAAGGAAGCTTTCTGAGAAACTGCTCTGTGTTCTGTTAATTCATCTCACAGAGTTACATCTTTCACTTCAAGAAGTCTTTCGCTAAGGCTGTTCTTGTGGAATTGGAAAAGGGATATTTGGAAGCCCATAGAGGGCTATGATGAAAAAGGAAATATCTTCCGTTGAAAACTGGAAAGAAGCTTTCTGAGAAACTGCTCTGTGTTCTGTTAATTCATCTCACAGAGTTACATCTTTTCCTTCAAGACGACTTTCGCTAAAGCTGTTCTTGTGGAATTGGCAAAGGGATATTTGGAAGCCCATAAACGGCTATGGTGAAAAAGGAAATATCTTCCGTTCAAAACGGGAAACAAGCTTTCTAGGAAAATGCTCTGTGTTCTCTCAATTCATCTAACAGAGTTACATCTTTCCCTTCAAGAAGCCTTTTGCTAAGGCTGTTCTTGTGGAATTGGCAAAGGGATATTTGGAAGCCCATAGAGAGATATGGTGAAAAAGGAAATATCTTCCGTTCAAAACTGGAAAGAAGCTTTCTGAGAAACTGCTCTGTGTTCTGTTAATTCATCTCACAGAGTTACATCTTTCCCTACAAGAAGCCTTTCGCTAAGGCTGTTCTTGTGGAATTGGCAAAGGGATATTTGGAAGCCCAAAGAGGGCTATGGTGAAAAAGGAAATATCTTCCGTTCAAAACTGGAAAGAAGCTTTCTGAGAAACTGCTCTGTGTTCTGTTAATTCATCTCACAGAGTTACATCTTTCCTTTCAAGAAGCCTTTCGCTAAGGCTGTTCTTGTGGAATTGGCAAACGGATATTTGGAAGCCCATAGAGGGCTATGGTGAAAAAGGAAATATCTTCCGTTCAAAACTGGAAAGAAGCTTACTGAGAAACTGCTCTGTGTTCTGTTAATTCATCTCACAGAGTTACATGTTTCCTTTCAAGAAGCCTTTCGCTAAGGCTGTTCTTGTGGAATTGGCAAAGGGATATTTGGAAGCCCATAGAGGGCTATGGTGAAAAAGGAAATATCTTCCGTTGAAAACTGGAAACAAGCCTTCTGAAAAACTGCTCTGTGTTCTGTTACTTCATCTCACAGAGTTACATCTTTCCATTCAAGAAGCCTTTCGCTAAGGCTGTTCTTGTGGAATTGGCAAAGGGATATTTGGAAGCTCATAGAGGGCTATGGTGAAAAAGAAAATATCTTCCGATGAAAACTGGAAAGAAGCTTTCTGAGAAACTGCTCTGTGTTCTGTTAATTCATCTCACAGAGTTACATCTTTCCCTTCAAGAAGCCTTTCGCTAAGGCTGTTTTTATGGAATTGGCAAAGGGATATTTGGAAGCCCATAGAGGGCTGTGGTGAAAAAGGAAATATCTTCCGTTCAAAACTGGAAAGAAGCTTTCTGAGAAACTGCTCTGTGTTCTGTTAATTCATCTCACAGAGTTACATCTTTCCCTTCAAGAAGCCTTTCGCTAAGACTGTTCTTGTGGAATTGGAAAAGGGATATTTGGAAGCCCAAAGAGGGCTATGGTGAAAAAGGAAATATCTTCCGTTCAAAACTGGAAGGAAGCTTTCTGAGAAACTGCTCTGTGTTCTGTTAATTCATCTCACAGAGTTACATCTTTCACTTCAAGAAGTCTTTCGCTAAGGCTGTTCTTGTGGAATTGGCAAAGGGATATTTGGAAGCCCATAGAGGGCTATGATGAAAAAGGAAATATCTTCCGTTCAAAACTGAAAAGAAGCTTTCTGAGAAACTGCTCTGTGTTCTGTTAATTCATCTCACAGAGTTACATCTTTCCCTTCAAGAAGCCTTTCGCTAAAGCTGTTCTTGTGGAATTGGCAAAGGGATATTTGGAAGCCCATAAAGGGCTATGGTGAAAAAGGAAATATCTTCCGTTCAAAACGGGAAACAAGCTTTCTAGGAAAATGCTCTGTGTTCTCTTAATTCATCTAACAGAGTTACATCTTTCCCTTCAAGAAGCCTTTCGCTAAGGCTGTTCTTGTGGAATTGGCAAAGGGATATTTGGAAGCCCATAGAGGGCTATGGTGAAAAAGGAAATATCTTCCGTTCAAAACTGAAAAGAAGCTTTCTGAGAAACTGCTCTGTGTTCTGTTAATTCATCTCACAGAGTTACATCTTTCTCTTCAAGAAGCCTTTCGCTAAGGCTGTTCTTGTGGAATTGGCAAAGGGATATTTGGAAGCTCATAGAGGGCTATGGTGAAAAAGGAAATATCTTCCGTTCAAAACAGGAAAGAAGCTTTCTGAGAAACTGCTCTATGTTCTGTTAATTCATCTCACAGAGTTACATCTTTCCCTTCAAGAGGCCTTTCGCTAAGGCTGTTCTTGTGGAATTGGCAAAGGGATATTTGGAAGCCCATAGAGGTCTATGGTGAAAAAGGAAATATCTTCCGTTCAAAACTGGAAAGAAGCTTTCTGAGAAACTGCTCTGTGTTCTGTTAATTCATCTCACAGAGTTACATCTTTCCCTTCAAGAAGCCTTTCGCTAAGGTTGTTCTTGTGGAATTTGCAAAGGGATATTTGGAAACCCATAGAGGGCTATGGTGAAAAACGAAATATCTTCCGTTCAAAACTGGAAAGAAGCTTTCTGAGAAACTGCTCTGTGTTCTGTTAATTCATCTCACAGAGTTACATCTTTCCCTTCAAGAAGCCTTTCGCTAAGGCTGTTCTTGTGGAATTGGAAAAGGGATATTTGGAAGCCCATAGAGTGCTAAGGTGAAAAAGGAAATATCTTCCGTTGAAAACTGGAAAGAAGCTTTGTGAAAAACTGCTCTGTGTTCTGTAAATGCATCTCACAGAGTTACATCTTTCCCTTCAAGAAGCCTTTCGCTAAGGCTGTTCTTGTGGAATTGGCAAAGGGATATTAGGAAGCCCATACAGGGCTATGGTGAAAAAGGAAATATCTTCCGTTCAAAACTGGAAAGAAGCTTTCTGAGAAACTGCTCTATGTTCTGTTAATTCATCTCACAGAGTTACATCTTTCCCTTCAAGAAGCCTTTCGCTAAGGCTGTTCTTGTGGAATTGGAAAAGGGATATTTGGAAGCCCATAGAGGGCTATGGTGAAAAAGGAAATATCTTCCGTTCAAAACGGGAAAAAAGCTTTCTGAGAAACTGCTCTGTGTTCTCTTAATTCATCTAACAGAGTTACATCTTTCCCTTCAAGAAGCCTTTTGCTAAGGCTGTTCTTGTGGAATTGGCAAAGGGATATTTGGAAGCCCATAGAGAGCTATGGTGAAAAAGGAAATATCTTAAGTTCAAAACTGGAAAGAAGCTTTCTGAGAAACTGCTCTGTGTTCTGTTAATTCATCTCACAGAGTTACATCTTTCCCTTCAAGAAGCCTTTCGCTAAGGCTGTTCTTGTGGAATTGGCAAAGGGATATTTGGAAGCCCATAGAGGGCTATGGTGAAAAAGGAAATATCTTCCGTTCAAAACTGGAAAGAAGCTTTCTGAGAAACTGCTCTGTGTTCTGTTAATTCATCTCACAGAGTTACATCTTTCCTTTCAAGAAGCCTTTCGCTAAGGCTGTTCTTGTGGAATTGGCAAAGGGATATTTGGAAACCCATAGAGGGCTATGGTGAAAAAGGAAATATCTTCCGTTCAAAACTGGAAAGAAGCTTTCTGAGAAACTGCTCTGTGTTCTGTTAATTCATCTCACAGAGTTACGTCTTTCCCTTCAAGAAGCGTTTCGCTAAGGCTGTTCTTGTCGAATTGGCAAAGGGATATTTGGAAGCCGATAGAGGGCTATGGTGAAAAAGGAAATATCTTCCGTTCAAAACTGGAAAGAAGCTTTCTGAGAAACTGCTCTGTGTTCTGTTAATTCATCTCACAGAGTTACATCTTTCCCTTCAAGAAGCCTTTCGCTAAGGCTGTTCTTGTGGAATTGGCAAAGGGATATTTGGAAGCCCATAGAGGGCTATGGTGAAAAAGGAAATATCTTCCGTTCAAAACTGGAAAGAAGCTTACTGAGAAACTGCTCTGTGTTCTGTTAATTCATCTCACAGAGTTACATGTTTCCCTTCAAGAAGCCTTTCGCTAAGGCTGTTCTTGTGGAATTGGCAAAGGTATATTTGGAAGCCCATAGAGTGCTATGGTGAAAAAGGAAATATCTTCCGTTCAAAACTGGAAAGAAGCTTTCTGAGAAACTGCTCTGTGTTCTGTTAATTCATCTCACAGAGTTACATCTTTCCCTTCAAGAAGCCTTTCGCTAAGGCTTTTCTTGTCGAATTGGCAAATTGATATTTGGAAGCCCATAGACGGCTATGGTGAAAAAGGAAATATCTTCCGTTGAAAACTGGAAACAAACCTTCTGAGAAACAGCTCTGTGTTCTGTTAATTCATCTCACAGAGTTACATCTTTCCCTTCAAGAAGCCTTTCGCTAAGGCTGTTCTTGTGGAATTGGAAAAGGGATATTTGGAAGCTCATAGAGGGCTATGGTGAAAAAGGAAATATCTTCCGTTCAAAACTGGAAAGAAGCTTTCTGAGAAACTGCTCTGTGTTCTGTTAATTCATCTCACAGAGTTACATCTTTCCCTTCAAGAATCCTTTCGCTAAGGATGTTCTTGTGGAATTGGCAAAGGGATATTTGGAAGCTCATAGAGGGCTATGGTGAAAAAGAAAATATCTTCCGATGAAAACTGGAAAGAAGCTTTCTGAGAAACTGCTCTGTGTTCTGTTAATTCATCTCACAGAGTTACATCTTTCCTTTCAAGAAGCCTTTCGCTAAGGCTGTTCTTGTGGAATTGGCAAAGGGATATTTGGAAGCCCATAGTGGGCTATGGTGAAAAAGGAAATATCTTCCGTTCAAAACTGGAAACAAGCTTTCTGAGAAACTGCTCTGTGTTCTGTTAATTCATCTCACAGAGTTACATCTTTCCCTTCAAAAGCCTTTTGCTAAGGCTGTTCTTGTGGAATTGGCAAAGGGATATTTGGAAGCCCATAGAGGGCTATGGTGAAAAAGGAAATATCTTCCGTTCAAAACTGGAAAGAAGCTTTCTGAGAAACTGCTCTGTGTTCTGTTAATTCATCTCACAGAGTTACATCTTTCCCTTCAAGAAGCCTTTCGCTAAGGCTGTTCTTGTGGAATTGGCAAAGGGATATTTGGAAGCCAATAGAGGGCTATGGTGAAAAAGGAAATATCTTCCGTTCAAAACTGGAAAGAAGCTTTCTGAGAATCTACTCTGTGTTCTGTTAATTCATCTCACAGAGTTACATCTTTCCCTTCAAGAAGCCTTTCGCTAAGGCTGTTCTTGTGGAATTGGCAAAGGGATATTTGGAAGCCCATAGTGTGCTACGGTGAAAAAGGAAATATCTTCCGTTCAAAACTGGAAAGAAGCTTTCTGAGAAACTGCTCTGTGTTCTGTTAATTCATCTCACAGAGTTACATCTTTCCCTTCAAGAAGCCTTTCGCTAAGGCTGTTTTTATGGAATTGGCAAAGGGATATTTGGAAGCCCATAGAGGGCTGTGGTGAAAAAGGAAATATCTTCCGTTCAAAACTGGAAAGAAGCTTTCTGAGAAACTGCTCTGTGTTCTGTTATTTCATCTCACAGAGTTACATCTTTCCCTTCAAGAAGCCTTTCGCTAAGGCTGTTCTTGTGGAATTGGCAAAGGGATATTTGGAAGCCCATAGAGGGCTATGGTGAAAAAGGAAATATCTTCCGTTCAAAACTGGAAAGAAGCTTTCTGAGAAACTGCTCTGTGTTCTGTTAATTCATCTCACAGAGTTACATCTTTCCTTTCAAGAAGCCTTTCGCTAAGGCTGTTCTTGTGGAATTGGCAAAGGGATATTTGGAAGCCTATAGAGGGCTATGGTGAAAAAGGAAATATCTTCCGTTCAAAACTGGAAAGAAGCTTTCTGAGAAACTGCTCTGTGTTCTGTTAATTCATCTCACAGAGTTACATCTTTTTCTTCAGGAAGCCTTTCGCTCAGGCTGTTCTTGTGGAATTGGCAAAGGGATATTTGGAAGCCCATAAAGGGCTAAGGTGAAAAAGGAAATATCTTCCGTTCAAAACGGGAAAAAAGCTTTCTGAGAAACTGCTCTGTGTTCTCTTAATTCATCTAACAGAGTTACATCTTTCCCTTCAAGAAGCCTTTTGCTAAGGCTGTTCTTGTGGAATTGGCAAAGGGATATTTGGAAGCCCATAGAGAGCTATGGTGAAAAAGGAAATATCTTAAGTTCAAAACTGGAAAGAAGCTTTCTGAGAAACTGCTCTGTGTTCTGTTAATTCATCTCACAGAGTTACATCGTTCCCTTCAAGAAGCCTTTCGCTAAGTCTGTTCTTGTGGAATTGGCAAAGGGATATTTGGAAGCCCATAGAGGGCTATGGTGAAAAAGGAAATATCTTCCGTTCAAAACTGGAAAGAAGCTTTCTGAGAAACTGCTCTGTGTTCTGTTAATTCATCTCACAGAGTTACATCTTTCCTTTCAAGAAGCCTTTCGCTAAGGCTGTTCTTGTGGAATTGGCAAAGGGATATTTGGAAACCCATAGAGGGCTATGGTGAAAAAGGAAATATCTTCCGTTCAAAACTGGAAAGAAGCTTTCTGAGAAACTGCTCTGTGTTCTGTTAATTCATCTCACAGAGTTACGTCTTTCCCTTCAAGAAGCCTTTCGCTAAGGCTGTTCTTGTGGAATTGGCAAAGGGATATTTGGAAGCTCATAGAGGGCTATGGTGAAAAAGGAAATATCTTCCGTTCAAAACTGGAAAGAAGCTTTCTGAGAAACTGCTCTGTGTTCTGTTAATTCATCTCACAGAGTTACATCTTTCCCTTCAAGAAGCCTTTCGCTAAGGCTGTTCTTGGGGAATTGGCAAAGGGATATTTGGAAGCCCATAGAGGTCTATGGTGAAAAAGGAAATATCTTCCGTTCAAAACTGGAAAGAAGGTTTCTGAGAAACTGCTCTGTGTTCTGTTAAATCATCCCACAGAGTTACATCTTTCCCTTCAAGAAGCCTTTCGCTAAGGCTGTTCTTGTGGAATTGGCAAAGGGATATTTGGAAGCCCATAGAGGGCTATGGTGAAAAAGGAAATATCTTCCGTTCAAAACTTTAAAGAAGCTTTCTGAGAAACTGCTCTGTGTTCTGTTAATTCATCTCACAGAGTTACATCTTTCCCTTCAAGAAGCCTTTCGCTAAGGTTGTTCTTGTGGAATTTGCAAAGGGATATTTGGAAACCCATAGAGGGCTATGGTGAAAAACGAAATATCTTCCGTTCAAAACTGGAAAGAAGCTTTCTGAGAAACTTCTCTGTGTTCTGTTAATTCATCTCACAGAGTTACATCTTTCCCTTCAAGAAGCCTTTCGCTAAGGCTGTTCTTGTGGAATTGGAAAAGGGATATTTTGAAGCCCATAGAGTGCTAAGGTGAAAAAGGAAATATCTTCCGTTGAAAACTGGAAAGAAGCTTTGTGAAAAACTGCTCTGTGTTCTGTAAATGCATCTCACAGAGTTACATCTTTCCCTTCAAGAAGCCTTTCGCTAAGGCTGTTCTTGTGGAATTGGCAAAGGGATATTTGGAAGCCCATAGAGGGCTATGGTGAAAAAGGAAATATCTTCCGTTCAAAACTGGAAAGAAGCTTTCTGAGAAACTGCTCTATGTTCTGTTAATTCATCTCACAGAGTTACATCTTTCCCTTCAAGAAGCCTTTCGCTAAGGCTGTTCTTGTGGAATTGGAAAAGGGATATTTGGAAGCCCATAGAGGGCTATGGTGAAAAAGGAAATATCTTCCGTTCAAAACTGGAAAGAAGCTTTCTGAGAAACTGCTCTGTGTTCTGTTAATTCATCTCACAGAGTTACATCTTTCCCTTCAAGAAGCCTTTCGCTAAGGCTGTTTTTATGGAATTGGCAAAGGGATATTTGGAAGCCCATAGAGGGCTGTGGTGAAAAAGGAAATATCTTCCGTTCAAAACTGGAAAGAAGCTTTCTGAGAAACTGCTCTGTGTTCTGTTATTTCATCTCACAGAGTTACATCTTTCCCTTCAAGAAGCCTTTCGCTAAGGCTGTTCTTGTGGAATTGGCAAAGGGATATTTGGAAGCCCATAGAGGGCTATGGTGAAAAAGGAAATATCTTCCGTTCAAAACTGGAAAGAAGCTTTCTGAGAAACTGCTCTGTGTTCTGTTAATTCATCTCACAGAGTTACATCTTTCCTTTCAAGAAGCCTTTCGCTAAGGCTGTTCTTGTGGAATTGGCAAAGGGATATTTGGAAGCCTATAGAGGGCTATGGTGAAAAAGGAAATATCTTCCGTTCAAAACTGGAAAGAAGCTTTCTGAGAAACTGCTCTGTGTTCTGTTAATTCATCTCACAGAGTTACATCTTTTTCTTCAGGAAGCCTTTCGCTCAGGCTGTTCTTGTGGAATTGGCAAAGGGATATTTGGAAGCCCATAAAGGGCTAAGGTGAAAAAGGAAATATCTTCCGTTCAAAACGGGAAAAAAGCTTTCTGAGAAACTGCTCTGTGTTCTCTTAATTCATCTAACAGAGTTACATCTTTCCCTTCAAGAAGCCTTTTGCTAAGGCTGTTCTTGTGGAATTGGCAAAGGGATATTTGGAAGCCCATAGAGAGCTATGGTGAAAAAGGAAATATCTTAAGTTCAAAACTGGAAAGAAGCTTTCTGAGAAACTGCTCTGTGTTCTGTTAATTCATCTCACAGAGTTACATCGTTCCCTTCAAGAAGCCTTTCGCTAAGTCTGTTCTTGTGGAATTGGCAAAGGGATATTTGGAAGCCCATAGAGGGCTATGGTGAAAAAGGAAATATCTTCCGTTCAAAACTGGAAAGAAGCTTTCTGAGAAACTGCTCTGTGTTCTGTTAATTCATCTCACAGAGTTACATCTTTCCTTTCAAGAAGCCTTTCGCTAAGGCTGTTCTTGTGGAATTGGCAAAGGGATATTTGGAAACCCATAGAGGGCTATGGTGAAAAAGGAAATATCTTCCGTTCAAAACTGGAAAGAAGCTTTCTGAGAAACTGCTCTGTGTTCTGTTAATTCATCTCACAGAGTTACGTCTTTCCCTTCAAGAAGCCTTTCGCTAAGGCTGTTCTTGTGGAATTGGCAAAGGGATATTTGGAAGCTCATAGAGGGCTATGGTGAAAAAGGAAATATCTTCCGTTCAAAACTGGAAAGAAGCTTTCTGAGAAACTGCTCTGTGTTCTGTTAATTCATCTCACAGAGTTACATCTTTCCCTTCAAGAAGCCTTTCGCTAAGGCTGTTCTTGGGGAATTGGCAAAGGGATATTTGGAAGCCCATAGAGGTCTATGGTGAAAAAGGAAATATCTTCCGTTCAAAACTGGAAAGAAGGTTTCTGAGAAACTGCTCTGTGTTCTGTTAAATCATCCCACAGAGTTACATCTTTCCCTTCAAGAAGCCTTTCGCTAAGGCTGTTCTTGTGGAATTGGCAAAGGGATATTTGGAAGCCCATAGAGGGCTATGGTGAAAAAGGAAATATCTACCGTTCAAAACTTTAAAGAAGCTTTCTGAGAAACTGCTCTGTGTTCTGTTAATTCATCTCACAGAGTTACATCTTTCCCTTCAAGAAGCCTTTCGCTAAGGTTGTTCTTGTGGAATTTGCAAAGGGATATTTGGAAACCCATAGAGGGCTATGGTGAAAAACGAAATATCTTCCGTTCAAAACTGGAAAGAAGCTTTCTGAGAAACTTCTCTGTGTTCTGTTAATTCATCTCACAGAGTTACATCTTTCCCTTCAAGAAGCCTTTCGCTAAGGCTGTTCTTGTGGAATTGGAAAAGGGATATTTTGAAGCCCATAGAGTGCTAAGGTGAAAAAGGAAATATCTTCCGTTGAAAACTGGAAAGAAGCTTTGTGAAAAACTGCTCTGTGTTCTGTAAATGCATCTCACAGAGTTACATCTTTCCCTTCAAGAAGCCTTTCGCTAAGGCTGTTCTTGTGGAATTGGCAAAGGGATATTTGGAAGCCCATAGAGGGCTATGGTGAAAAAGGAAATATCTTCCGTTCAAAACTGGAAAGAAGCTTTCTGAGAAACTGCTCTATGTTCTGTTAATTCATCTCACAGAGTTACATCTTTCCCTTCAAGAAGCCTTTCGCTAAGGCTGTTCTTGTGGAATTGGAAAAGGGATATTTGGAAGCCCATAGAGGGCTATGGTGAAAAAGGAAATATCTTCCGTTCAAAACTGGAAAGAAGCTTTCTGAGAAACTGCTCTGTGTTCTGTTAATTCATCTCACAGAGTTACATCTTTCCCTTCAAGAAGCCTTTCGCTAAGGTTGTTCTTGTGGAATTGGCAAAGGGATATTTGGAAACCCATAGAGGGCTATGGTGAAAAAGGAAATATCTTCCGTTCAAAACTGGAAAGAAGCTTTCTGAGAAACTGCTCTGTGTTCTGTTAATTCATCTCACAGAGTTACATCTTTCCCTTCAGGAAGCCTTTCGCTCAGGCTGTTCTTGTGGAATTGGCAAAGGGATATTTGGAAGCCCATAAAGGGCTAAGGTGAAAAAGGAAATATCTTCCGTTCAAAACGGGAAAAAAGCTTTCTGAGAAACTGCTCTGTGTTCTCTTAATTCATCTAACAGAGTTACATCTTTCCCTTCAAGAAGCCTTTTGCTAAGGCTGTTCTTGTGGAATTGGCAAAGGGATATTTGGAAGCCCATAGAGAGCTATGGTGAAAAAGGAAATATCTTAAGTTCAAAACTGGAAAGAAGCTTTCTGAGAAACTGCTCTGTGTTCTGTTAATTCATCTCACAGAGTTACATCTTTCCCTTCAAGAAGCCTTTCGCTAAGGCTGTTCTTGTGGAATTGGCAAAGGGATATTTGGAAGCCCATAGAGGGCTATGGTGAAAAAGGAAATATCTTCCGCTCAAAACTGGAAAGAAGCTTTCTGAGAAACTGCTCTGTGTTCTGTTAATTCATCTCACAGAGTTACATCTTTCCTTTCAAGAAGCCTTTCGCTAAGGCTGTTCTTGTGGAATTGGCAAAGGGATATTTGGAAACCCATAGAGGGCTATGGTGAAAAAGGAAATATCTTCCGTTCAAAACTGGAAAGAAGCTTTCTGAGAAACTGCTCTGTGTTCTGTTAATTCATCTCACAGAGTTACGTCTTTCCCTTCAAGAAGCGTTTCGCTAAGGCTGTTCTTGTCGAATTGGCAAAGGGATATTTGGAAGCCGATAGAGGGCTATGGTGAAAAAGGAAATATCTTCCGTTCAAAACTGGAAAGAAGCTTTCTGAGAAACTGCTCTGTGTTCTGTTAATTCATCTCACAGAGTTACATCTTTCCCTTCAAGAAGCCTTTCGCTAAGGCTGTTCTTGTGGAATTGGCAAAGGGATATTTGGAAGCCCATAGAGGGCTATGGTGAAAAAGGAAATATCTTCCGTTCAAAACTGGAAAGAAGCTTACTGAGAAACTGCTCTGTGTTCTGTTAATTCATCTCACAGAGTTACATGTTTCCCTTCAAGAAGCCTTTCGCTAAGGCTGTTCTTGTGGAATTGGCAAAGGTATATTTGGAAGCCCATAGAGTGCTATGGTGAAAAAGGAAATATCTTCCGTTCAAAACTGGAAAGAAGCTTTCTGAGAAACTGCTCTGTGTTCTGTTAATTCATCTCACAGAGTTACATCTTTCCCTTCAAGAAGCCTTTCGCTAAGGCTTTTCTTGTCGAATTGGCAAAGGGATATTTGGAAGCCCATAGACGGCTATGGTGAAAAAGGAAATATCTTCCGTTGAAAACTGGAAACAAACCTTCTGAGAAACTGCTCTGTGTTCTGTTAATTCATCTCACAGAGTTACGTCTTTCCCTTCAGGAAGCCTTTCGCTAAGGCTGTTCTTGTGGAATTGGCAAAGGGATATTTGGAAGCTCATAGAGGGCTATGGTGAAAAAGGAAATATCTTCCGTTGAAAACTGGAAACAAACTTTCTGAGAAACAGCTCTGTGTTCTGTTAATTCATCTCACAGAGTTACATCTTTCCCTTCAAGAAGCCTTTCGCTAAGGCTGTTCTTGTGGAATTGGCAAAGGGATATTTGGAAGCCCATAGAGGGCTATGGTGAAAAAGGAAATATCTTCCGTTCAAAACTGGAAAGAAGCTTTCTGAGAAACTGCTCTGTGTTCTGGTAATTCATCTCACAGAGTTACATCTTTCCCTTCAAGAATCCTTTCGCTAAGGATGTTCTTGTGGAATTGGCAAAGGATATTTGGAAGCCCATAGAGGGCTATGGTGAAAAAGGAAATATCATCCGTTGAAAACTGGAAAGAAGCTTTCTGAGAAACTGCTCTGTGTTCTGTTAATTCATCTCACAGAGTTACATCTTTCCCTTCAAGAAGCCTTTCTCTAAGTCTGTTCCTGTGGAATTGGCAAAGGGAGATTTGGAAGCCCATAGAGGGCTATGGTGAAAAAGGAAATATCTTCCGTTGAAAACTGGAAAGAAGCTTTCTGAGAAACTGCTCTGTGTTCTGTTAATTCATCTCACAGAGTTACATCTTTCCCTTCAGGAAGCCTTTCGCTCAGGCTGTTCTTGTGGAATTGGCAAAGGGATATTTGGAAGCCCATAAAGGGCTAAGGTGAAAAAGGAAATATCTTCCGTTCAAAACGGGAAAAAAGCTTTCTGAGAAACTGCTCTGTGTTCTCTTAATTCATCTAACAGAGTTACATCTTTCCCTTCAAGAAGCCTTTTGCTAAGGCTGTTCTTGTGGAATTGGCAAAGGGATATTTGGAAGCCCATAGAGAGCTATGGTGAAAAAGGAAATATCTTAAGTTCAAAACTGGAAAGAAGCTTTCTGAGAAACTGCTCTGTGTTCTGTTAATTCATCTCACAGAGTTACATCTTTCCCTTCAAGAAGCCTTTCGCTAAGGCTGTTCTTGTGGAATTGGCAAAGGGATATTTGGAAGCCCATAGAGGGCTATGGTGAAAAAGGAAATATCTTCCGCTCAAAACTGGAAAGAAGCTTTCTGAGAAACTGCTCTGTGTTCTGTTAATTCATCTCACAGAGTTACATCTTTCCTTTCAAGAAGCCTTTCGCTAAGGCTGTTCTTGTGGAATTGGCAAAGGGATATTTGGAAACCCATAGAGGGCTATGGTGAAAAAGGAAATATCTTCCGTTCAAAACTGGAAAGAAGCTTTCTGAGAAACTGCTCTGTGTTCTGTTAATTCATCTCACAGAGTTACGTCTTTCCCTTCAAGAAGCGTTTCGCTAAGGCTGTTCTTGTCGAATTGGCAAAGGGATATTTGGAAGCCGATAGAGGGCTATGGTGAAAAAGGAAATATCTTCCGTTCAAAACTGGAAAGAAGCTTTCTGAGAAACTGCTCTGTGTTCTGTTAATTCATCTCACAGAGTTACATCTTTCCCTTCAAGAAGCCTTTCGCTAAGGCTGTTCTTGTGGAATTGGCAAAGGGATATTTGGAAGCCCATAGAGGGCTATGGTGAAAAAGGAAATATCTTCCGTTCAAAACTGGAAAGAAGCTTACTGAGAAACTGCTCTGTGTTCTGTTAATTCATCTCACAGAGTTACATGTTTCCCTTCAAGAAGCCTTTCGCTAAGGCTGTTCTTGTGGAATTGGCAAAGGTATATTTGGAAGCCCATAGAGTGCTATGGTGAAAAAGGAAATATCTTCCGTTCAAAACTGGAAAGAAGCTTTCTGAGAAACTGCTCTGTGTTCTGTTAATTCATCTCACAGAGTTACATCTTTCCCTTCAAGAAGCCTTTCGCTAAGGCTTTTCTTGTCGAATTGGCAAAGGGATATTTGGAAGCCCATAGACGGCTATGGTGAAAAAGGAAATATCTTCCGTTGAAAACTGGAAACAAACCTTCTGAGAAACTGCTCTGTGTTCTGTTAATTCATCTCACAGAGTTACGTCTTTCCCTTCAGGAAGCCTTTCGCTAAGGCTGTTCTTGTGGAATTGGCAAAGGGATATTTGGAAGCTCATAGAGGGCTATGGTGAAAAAGGAAATATCTTCCGTTGAAAACTGGAAACAAACTTTCTGAGAAACAGCTCTGTGTTCTGTTAATTCATCTCACAGAGTTACATCTTTCCCTTCAAGAAGCCTTTCGCTAAGGCTGTTCTTGTGGAATTGGCAAAGGGATATTTGGAAGCCCATAGAGGGCTATGGTGAAAAAGGAAATATCTTCCGTTCAAAACTGGAAAGAAGCTTTCTGAGAAACTGCTCTGTGTTCTGGTAATTCATCTCACAGAGTTACATCTTTCCCTTCAAGAATCCTTTCGCTAAGGATGTTCTTGTGGAATTGGCAAAGGATATTTGGAAGCCCATAGAGGGCTATGGTGAAAAAGGAAATATCATCCGTTGAAAACTGGAAAGAAGCTTTCTGAGAAACTGCTCTGTGTTCTGTTAATTCATCTCACAGAGTTACATCTTTCCCTTCAAGAAGCCTTTCGCTAAGTCTGTTCCTGTGGAATTGGCAAAGGGAGATTTGGAAGCCCATAGAGGGCTATGGTGAAAAAGGAAATATCTTCCGTTGAAAACTGGAAACAAGCCTTCTGAGAAACTACTCTGTGTTCTGTTAATTCATCTCACAGAGTTACATCTTTCCCTTCAAGAAGCCTTTCGCTAAGGCTGTTCTTGTGGAATTGGCAAAGGGATATTTGGAAGCTCATAGAGGGCTATGGTGAAAAAGGAAATATCTTCCGTTCAAAACTGGAAAGAAGCTTTCTGAGAAACTGCTCTGTGTTCTGTTAATTCATCTCACAGAGTTACATCTTTCCCTTCAAGAAGCCTTTCGCTAAGGCTGTTCTTGGGGAATTGGCAAAGGGATATTTGGAAGCCCATAGAGGTCTATGGTGAAAAAGGAAATATCTTCCGTTCAAAACTGGAAAGAAGGTTTCTGAGAAACTGCTCTGTGTTCTGTTAAATCATCTCACAGAGTTACATCTTTCCCTTCAAGAAGCCTTTCGCTAAGGCTGTTCTTGTGGAATTGGCAAAGGGATATTTGGAAGCCCATAGAGGGCTATGGTGAAAAAGGAAATATCTTCCGTTCAAAACTTTAAAGAAGCTTTCTGAGAAACTGCTCTGTGTTCTGTAAATTCATCTCACAGAGTTACATCTTTCCCTTCAAGAAGCCTTTCGCTAAGGCTGTTTTTGTGGAATTGGCAAAGGGATACTTCGAAGCCCATAGAGGGCTATGGTGAAAAAGGAAATATCATCCGTTCAAAACTGGAAAGAAGCTTTCTGAGAAACTGCTCTGTGTTCTGTTAATTCATCTCACAGAGTTACATCTTTCCCTTCAAGAAGCCTCTCGCTAAGGCTGTTCTTGTGGAATTGGCAAAGGGATATTTGGAAGCCCATAGAGGGCTATGGTGAAAAAGGAAATATCTTCCGTTCAAAACTGGAAAGAAGCTTTCTGAGAAACTGCTCTGTGTTCTGTTAATTCATCTCACAGAGTTACATCTTTCCCTTCAAGAAGCCTTTCGCTAAGGTTGTTCTTGTGGAATTTGCAAAGGGATATTTGGAAACCCATAGAGGGCTATGGTGAAAAAGGAAATATCTTCCGTTCAAAACTGGAAAGAAGCTTTCTGAGAAACTGCTCTGTGTTCTGTTAATTCATCTCACAGAGTTACATCTTTCCCTTCAAGAAGCCTTTCGCTAAGGCTGTTCTTGTGGAATTGGAAAAGGGATATTTGGAAGCCCATAGAGTGCTAAGGTGAAAAAGGAAATATCTTCCGTTGAAAACTGGAAAGAAGCTTTGTGAAAAACTGCTCTGTGTTCTGTAAATGCATCTCACAGAGTTACATCTTTCCCTTCAAGAAGCCTTTCGCTAAGGCTGTTCTTGTGGAATTGGCAAAGGGATATTTGGAAGCCCATAAAGGGCTAAGGTGAAAAAGGAAATATCTTCCGTTCAAAACGGGAAAAAAGCTTTCTGAGAAACTGCTCTGTGTTCTCTTAATTCATCTAACAGAGTTACATCTTTCCCTTCAAGAAGCCTTTTGCTAAGGCTGTTCTTGTGGAATTGGCAAAGGGATATTTGGAAGCCCATAGAGAGCTATGGTGAAAAAGGAAATATCTTAAGTTCAAAACTGGAAAGAAGCTTTCTGAGAAACTGCTCTGTGTTCTGTTAATTCATCTCACAGAGTTACATCTTTCCCTTCAAGAAGCCTTTCGCTAAGGCTGTTCTTGTGGAATTGGAAAAGGGATATTTGGAAGCCCATAGAGGGCTATGGTGAAAAAGGAAATATCTTCCGTTCAAAACTGGAAAGAAGCTTTCTGAGAAACTGCTCTGTATTCTGTTAATTCATCTCACAGAGTTACATCTTTCCTTTCAAGAAGCCTTTCGCTAAGGCTGTTCTTGTGGAATTGGCAAAGGGATATTTGGAAACCCATAGAGGGCTATGGTGAAAAAGGAAATATCTTCCGTTCAAAACTGGAAAGAAGCTTTCTGAGAAACTGCTCTGTGTTCTGTTAATTCATCTTACAGAGTTACATCTTTCCCTTCAAGAAGCGTTTCGCTAAGGCTGTTCTTGTGGAATTGGCAAAGGGATATTTGGAAGCCGATAGAGGGCTATGGTGAAAAAGGAAATATCTTCCGTTCAAAACTGGAAAGAAGCTTTCTGAGAAACTGCTCTGTGTTCTGTTAATTCATCTCACAGAGTTACATCTTTCCCTTCAAGAAGCCTTTCGCTAAGGCTGTTCTTCTGGAATTGGCAAAGGGATATTTGGAAGCCCATAGAGGGCTATGGTGAAAAAGGAAATATCTTCCGTTCAAAACTGGAAAGAAACTTTCTGAGAAACTGCTCTGTGTTCTGTTAATTCATCTCACAGAGTTACATCTTTCCCTTCAAGAAGCCTTTCGCTAAGGTTGTTCTTGTGGAATTTGCAAAGGGATATTTGGAAACCCATAGAGGGCTATGGTGAAAAAGGAAATATCTTCCGTTCAAAACTGGAAAGAAGCTTTCTGAGAAACTGCTCTGTGTTCTGTTAATTCATCTCACAGAGTTACATCTTTCCCTTCAAGAAGCCTTTCGCTAAGGCTGTTCTTGTGGAATTGGAAAAGGGATATTTGGAAGCCCATAGAGTGCTAAGGTGAAAAAGGAAATATCTTCCGTTGAAAACTGGAAAGAAGCTTTGTGAAAAACTGCTCTGTGTTCTGTAAATGCATCTCACAGAGTTACATCTTTCCCTTCAAGAAGCCTTTCGCTAAGGCTGTTCTTGTGGAATTGGCAAAGGGATATTTGGAAGCCCATAAAGGGCTAAGGTGAAAAAGGAAATATCTTCCGTTCAAAACGGGAAAAAAGTTTTCTGAGAAACTGCTCTGTGTTCTCTTAATTCATCTCACAGAGTTACATCTTTCCCTTCAAGAAACCTTTTGCTAAGGCTGTTCTTGTGGAATTGGCAAAGGGATATTTGGAAGCCCATAGAGAGCTATGGTGAAAAAGGAAATATCTTAAGTTCAAAACTGGAAAGAAGCTTTCTGAGAAACTGCTCTGTGTTCTGTTAATTCATCTCACAGAGTTACATCTTTCCCTTCAAGAAGCCTTTCGCTAAGGCTGTTCTTGTGGAATTGGAAAAGGGATATTTGGAAGCCCATAGAGGGCTATGGTGAAAAAGGAAATATCTTCCGTTCAAAACTGGAAAGAAGCTTTCTGAGAAACTGCTCTGTGTTCTGTTAATTCATCTCACAGAGTTACATCTTTCCTTTCAAGAAGCCTTTCGCTAAGGCTGTTCTTGTGGAATTGGCAAATGGATATTTGGAAACCCATAGAGGGCTATGGTGAAAAAGGAAATATCTTCCGTTCAAAACTGGAAAGAAGCTTTCTGAGAAACTGCTCTGTGTTCTGTTAATTCATCTTACAGAGTTACATCTTTCCCTTCAAGAAGCGTTTCGCTAAGGCTGTTCTTGTGGAATTGGCAAAGGGATATTTGGAAGCCGATAGAGGGCTATGGTGAAAAAGGAAATATCTTCCGTTCAAAACTGGAAAGAAGCTTTCTGAGAAACTGCTCTGTGTTCTGTTAATTCATCTCACAGAGTTACATCTTTCCCTTCAAGAAGCCTTTCGCTAAGGCTGTTCTTGTGGAATTGGCAAAGGGATATTTGGAAGCCCATAGAGGGCTATGGTGAAAAAGGAAATATCTTCCGTTCAAAACTGGAAAGAAGCTTACTGAGAAACTGCTCTGTGTTCTGTTAATTCATCTCACAGAGTTACATGTTTCCCTTCAAGAAGCCTTTCGCTAAGGCTGTTCTTGTGGAATTGGCAAAGGTATATTTGGAAGCCCATAGAGTGCTATGGTGAAAAAGGAAATATCTTCCGTTCAAAACTGGAAAGAAGCTTTCTGAGAAACTGCTCTGTGTTCTGTTAATTCATCTCACAGAGTTACATCTTTCCCTTCAAGAAGCCTTTCGCTAAGGCTGTTCTTGTCGAATTGGCAAAGGGATATTTGGAAGCCCATAGACGGCTATGGTGAAAAAGGAAATATCTTCCGTTAAAAACTGGAAACAAGCTTTCTGAGAAACTGCTCTGTGTTCTGTTAACTCATCTCACAGAGTTACATCTTTCCCTTCAAGAAGCCTTTCGCTAAGGCAGTTCTTGTGGAATTGGCAAAGGGATATTTGGAAGCCCATAGAGGGCTATGGTGAAAAAGGAAATATCTTCCGTTCAAAACTGGAAAGAAGCTTTCTGATAAACTGCTCTGTGTTCTGTTAATTCATCTCACAGAGTTACGTCTTTCCCTTCAGGAAGCCTTTCGCTAAGGCTGTTCTTGTGGAATTGGCAAAGGGATATTTGGAAGCTCATAGAGGGCTATGGTGAAAAAGGAAATATCTTCCGTTGAAAACTGGAAACAAACCTTCTGAGAAACAGCTCTGTGTTCTGTTAATTCATCTCACAGAGTTACATCTTTCCCTTCAAGAAGCCTTTCGCTAAGGCTGTTCTTGTGGAATTGGCAAAGGGATATTTGGAAGCCCATAGAGGGCTATGGTGAAAAAGGAAATATCTTCCGTTCAAAACTGGAAAGAAGCTTTCTGAGAAACTGCTCTGTGTTCTGTTAATTCATCTCACAGAGTTACATCTTTCCCTTCAAGAATCCTTTCGCTAAGGATGTTCTTGTGGAATTGGCAAAGGATATTTGGAAGCCCATAGAGGGCTATGGTGAAAAAGGAAATATCATCCGTTGAAAACTGGAAAGAAGCTCTCTGAGAAACTGCTCTGTGTTCTGTTAATTCATCTCACAGAGTTACATCTTTCCCTTCAAGAAGCCTTTCGCTAAGTCTGTTCCTGTGGAATTGGCAAAGGGATATTTGGAAGCCCATAGAGGGCTATGGTGAAAAAGGAAATATCTTCCGTTGAAAACTGGAAACAAGCCTTCTGAGAAACTACTCTGTGTTCTGTTAATTAATCTCACAGAGTTACATCTTTCCCTTCAAGAAGCCTTTCGCTAAGGCTGTTCTTGTGGAATTGGCAAAGGGATATTTGGAAGCTCATAGAGGGCTATGGTGAAAAAGGAAATATCTTCCGTTCAAAACTGGAAAGAAGCTTTCTGAGAAACTGCTCTGTGTTCTGTTAATTCATCTCACAGAGTTACATCTTTCCCTTCAAGAAGCCTTTCGCTAAGGCTTTTCTTGTCGAATTGGCAAAGGGATATTTGGAAGCCCATAGACGGCTATGGTGAAAAAGGAAATATCTTCCGTTGAAAACTGGAAACAAACCTTCTGAGAAACTGCTCTGTGTTCTGTTAATTCATCTCACAGAGTTACGTCTTTCCCTTCAGGAAGCCTTTCGCTAAGGCTGTTCTTGTGGAATTGGCAAAGGGATATTTGGAAGCTCATAGAGGGCTATGGTGAAAAAGGAAATATCTTCCGTTGAAAACTGGAAACAAACTTTCTGAGAAACAGCTCTGTGTTCTGTTAATTCATCTCACAGAGTTACATCTTTCCCTTCAAGAAGCCTTTCGCTAAGGCTGTTCTTGTGGAATTGGCAAAGGGATATTTGGAAGCCCATAGAGGGCTATGGTGAAAAAGGAAATATCTTCCGTTCAAAACTGGAAAGAAGCTTTCTGAGAAACTGCTCTGTGTTCTGTTAATTCATCTCACAGAGTTACATCTTTCCCTTCAAGAATCCTTTCGCTAAGGATGTTCTTGTGGAATTGGCAAAGGATATTTGGAAGCCCATAGAGGGCTATGGTGAAAAAGGAAATATCATCCGTTGAAAACTGGAAAGAAGCTTTCTGAGAAACTGCTCTGTGTTCTGTTAATTCATCTCACAGAGTTACATCTTTCCCTTCAAGAAGCCTTTCGCTAAGTCTGTTCCTGTGGAATTGGCAAAGGGAGATTTGGAAGCCCATAGAGGGCTATGGTGAAAAAGGAAATATCTTCCGTTGAAAACTGGAAAGAAGCTTTCTGAGAAACTGCTCTGTGTTCTGTTAATTCATCTCACAGAGTTACATCTTTCCCTTCAGGAAGCCTTTCGCTCAGGCTGTTCTTGTGGAATTGGCAAAGGGATATTTGGAAGCCCATAAAGGGCTAAGGTGAAAAAGGAAATATCTTCCGTTCAAAACGGGAAAAAAGCTTTCTGAGAAACTGCTCTGTGTTCTCTTAATTCATCTAACAGAGTTACATCTTTCCCTTCAAGAAGCCTTTTGCTAAGGCTGTTCTTGTCGAATTGGCAAAGGGATATTTGGAAGCCCATAGAGAGCTATGGTGAAAAAGGAAATATCTTAAGTTCAAAACTGGAAAGAAGCTTTCTGAGAAACTGCTCTGTGTTCTGTTAATTCATCTCACAGAGTTACATCTTTCCCTTCAAGAAGCCTTTCGCTAAGGCTGTTCTTGTGGAATTGGCAAAGGGATATTTGGAAGCCCATAGAGGGCTATGGTGAAAAAGGAAATATCTTCCGCTCAAAACTGGAAAGAAGCTTTCTGAGAAACTGCTCTGTGTTCTGTTAATTCATCTCACAGAGTTACATCTTTCCTTTCAAGAAGCCTTTCGCTAAGGCTGTTCTTGTGGAATTGGCAAAGGGATATTTGGAAACCCATAGAGGGCTATGGTGAAAAAGGAAATATCTTCCGTTCAAAACTGGAAAGAAGCTTTCTGAGAAACTGCTCTGTGTTCTGTTAATTCATCTCACAGAGTTACGTCTTTCCCTTCAAGAAGCGTTTCGCTAAGGCTGTTCTTGTCGAATTGGCAAAGGGATATTTGGAAGCCGATAGAGGGCTATGGTGAAAAAGGAAATATCTTCCGTTCAAAACTGGAAAGAAGCTTTCTGAGAAACTGCTCTGTGTTCTGTTAATTCATCTCACAGAGTTACATCTTTCCCTTCAAGAAGCCTTTCGCTAAGGCTGTTCTTGTGGAATTGGCAAAGGGATATTTGGAAGCCCATAGAGGGCTATGGTGAAAAAGGAAATATCTTCCGTTCAAAACTGGAAAGAAGCTTACTGAGAAACTGCTCTGTGTTCTGTTAATTCATCTCACAGAGTTACATGTTTCCCTTCAAGAAGCCTTTCGCTAAGGCTGTTCTTGTGGAATTGGCAAAGGTATATTTGGAAGCCCATAGAGTGCTATGGTGAAAAAGGAAATATCTTCCGTTCAAAACTGGAAAGAAGCTTTCTGAGAAACTGCTCTGTGTTCTGTTAATTCATCTCACAGAGTTACATCTTTCCCTTCAAGAAGCCTTTCGCTAAGGCTTTTCTTGTCGAATTGGCAAAGGGATATTTGGAAGCCCATAGACGGCTATGGTGAAAAAGGAAATATCTTCCGTTGAAAACTGGAAACAAACCTTCTGAGAAACTGCTCTGTGTTCTGTTAATTCATCTCACAGAGTTACGTCTTTCCCTTCAGGAAGCCTTTCGCTAAGGCTGTTCTTGTGGAATTGGCAAAGGGATATTTGGAAGCTCATAGAGGGCTATGGTGAAAAAGGAAATATCTTCCGTTGAAAACTGGAAACAAACTTTCTGAGAAACAGCTCTGTGTTCTGTTAATTCATCTCACAGAGTTACATCTTTCCCTTCAAGAAGCCTTTCGCTAAGGCTGTTCTTGTGGAATTGGCAAAGGGATATTTGGAAGCCCATAGAGGGCTATGGTGAAAAAGTAAATATCTTCCGTTCAAAACTGGAAAGAAGCATTCTGAGAAACTGCTCTGTGTTCTGGTAATTCATCTCACAGAGTTACATCTTTCCCTTCAAGAATCCTTTCGCTAAGGATGTTCTTGTGGAATTGGCAAAGGATATTTTGAAGCCCATAGAGGGCTATGGTGAAAAAGGAAATATCATCCGTTGAAAACTGGAAAGAAGCTTTCTGAGAAACTGCTCTGTGTTCTGTTAATTCATCTCACAGAGTTACATCTTTCCCTTCAAGAAGCCTTTCGCTAAGTCTGTTCCTGTGGAATTGGCAAAGGGAGATTTGGAAGCCCATAGAGGGCTATGGTGAAAAAGGAAATATCTTCCGTTGAAAACTGGAAACAAGCCTTCTGAGAAACTACTCTGTGTTCTGTTAATTAATCTCACAGAGTTACATCTTTCCCTTCAAGAAGCCTTTCGCTAAGGCTGTTCTTGTGGAATTGGCAAAGGGATATTTGGAAGCTCATAGAGGGCTATGGTGAAAAAGGAAATATCTTCCGTTCAAAACTGGAAAGAAGCTTTCTGAGAAACTGCTCTGTGTTCTGTTAATTCATCTCACAGAGTTACATCTTTCCCTTCAAGAAGCCTTTCGCTAAGGCTGTTCTTGGGGAATTGGCAAAGGGATATTTGGAAGCCCATAGAGGTCTATGGTGAAAAAGGAAATATCTTCCGTTCAAAACTGGAAAGAAGGTTTCTGAGAAACTGCTCTGTGTTCTGTTAAATCATCTCACAGAGTTACATCTTTCCCTTCAAGAAGCCTTTCGCTAAGGCTGTTCTTGTGGAATTGGCAAAGGGATATTTGGAAGCCCATAGAGGGCTATGGCGAAAAAGGAAATATCTTCCGTTCAAAACTTTAAAGAAGCTTTCTGAGAAACTGCTCTGTGTTCTGTAAATTCATCTCACAGAGTTACATCTTTCCCTTCAAGAAGCCTTTCGCTAAGGCTGTTTTTGTGGAATTGGCAAAGGGATACTTCGAAGCCCATAGAGGGCTATGGTGAAAAAGGAAATATCATCCGTTCAAAACTGGAAAGAAGCTTTCTGAGAAACTGCTCTGTGTTCTGTTAATTCATCTCACAGAGTTACATCTTTCCCTTCAAGAAGCCTCTCGCTAAGGCTGTTCTTGTGGAATTGGCAAAGGGATATTTGGAAGCCCATAGAGGGCTATGGTGAAAAAGGAAATATCTTCCGTTCAAAACTGGAAAGAAGCTTTCTGAGAAACTGCTCTGTGTTCTGTTAATTCATCTCACAGAGTTACATCTTTCCCTTCAAGAAGCCTTTCGCTAAGGTTGTTCTTGTGGAATTTGCAAAGGGATATTTGGAAACCCATAGAGGGCTATGGTGAAAAAGGAAATATCTTCCGTTCAAAACTGGAAAGAAGCTTTCTGAGAAACTGCTCTGTGTTCTGTTAATTCATCTCACAGAGTTACATCTTTCCCTTCAAGAAGCCTTTCGCTAAGGCTGTTCTTGTGGAATTGGAAAAGGGATATTTGGAAGCCCATAGAGTGCTAAGGTGAAAAAGGAAATATCTTCCGTTGAAAACTGGAAAGAAGCTTTGTGGAAAACTGCTCTGTGTTCTGTAAATGCATCTCACAGAGTTACATCTTTCCCTTCAAGAAGCCTTTCGCTAAGGCTGTTCTTGTGGAATTGGCAAAGGGATATTTGGAAGCCCATAAAGGGCTAAGGTGAAAAAGGAAATATCTTCCGTTCAAAACGGGAAAAAAGCTTTCTGAGAAACTGCTCTGTGTTCTCTTAATTCATCTAACAGAGTTACATCTTTCCCTTCAAGAAGCCTTTTGCTAATGCTGTTCTTGTCGAATTGGCAAAGGGATATTTGGAAGCCCATAGAGAGCTATGGTGAAAAAGGAAATATCTTAAGTTCAAAACTGGAAAGAAGCTTTCTGAGAAACTGCTCTGTGTTCTGTTAATTCATCTCACAGAGTTACATCTTTCCCTTCAAGAAGCCTTTCGCTAAGGCTGTTCTTGTGGAATTGGAAAAGGGATATTTGGAAGCCCATAGAGGGCTATGGTGAAAAAGGAAATATCTTCCGTTCAAAACTGGAAAGAAGCTTTCTGAGAAACTGCTCTGTATTCTGTTAATTCATCTCACAGAGTTACATCTTTCCTTTCAAGAAGCCTTTCGCTAAGGCTGTTCTTGTGGAATTGGCAAAGGGATATTTGGAAACCCATAGAGGGCTATGGTGAAAAAGGAAATATCTTCCGTTCAAAACTGGAAAGAAGCTTTCTGAGAAACTGCTCTGTGTTCTGTTAATTCATCTTACAGAGTTACATCTTTCTCTTCAAGAAGCGTTTCGCTAAGGCTGTTCTTGTGGAATGGGCAAAGGGATATTTGGAAGCCGATAGAGGGCTATGGTGAAAAAGGAAATATCTTCCGTTCAAAACTGGAAAGAAGCTTTCTGAGAAACTGCTCTGTGTTCTGTTAATTCATCTCACAGAGTTACATCTTTCCCTTCAAGAAGCCTTTCGCTAAGGCTGTTCTTCTGGAATTGGCAAAGGGATATTTGGAAGCCCATAGAGGGCTATGGTGAAAAAGGAAATATCTTCCGTTCAAAACTGGAAAGAAGCTTTCTGAGAAACTGCTCTGTGTTCTGTTAATTCATCTCACAGAGTTACATCTTTCCCTTCAAGAAGCCTTTCGCTAAGGTTGTTCTTGTGGAATTTGCAAAGGGATATTTGGAAACCCATAGAGGGCTATGGTGAAAAAGGAAATATCTTCCGTTCAAAACTGGAAAGAAGCTTTCTGAGAAACTGCTCTGTGTTCTGTTAATTCATCTCACGGAGTTACATCTTTCCCTTCAAGAAGCCTTTCGCTAAGGCTGTTCTTGTGGAATTGGAAAAGGGATATTTGGAAGCCCATAGAGTGCTAAGGTGAAAAAGGAAATATCTTCCGTTGAAAACTGGAAAGAAGCTTTGTGAAAAACTGCTCTGTGTTCTGTAAATGCATCTCACAGAGTTACATCTTTCCCTTCAAGAAGCCTTTCGCTAAGGCTGTTCTTGTGGAATTGGCAAAGGGATATTTGGAAGCCCATAAAAAGCTAAGGTGAAAAAGGAAATATCTTCCGTTCAAAACGGGAAAAAAGTTTTCTGAGAAACTGCTCTGTGTTCTCTTAATTCATCTAACAGAGTTACATCTTTCCCTTCAAGAAGCCTTTTGCTAAGGCTGTTCTTGTGGAATTGGCAAAGGGATATTTGGAAGCCCATAGAGAGCTATGGTGAAAAAGGAAATATCTTAAGTTCAAAACTGGAAAGAAGCTTTCTGAGAAACTGCTCTGTGTTCTGTTAATTCATCTCACAGAGTTACATCTTTCCCTTCAAGAAGCCTTTCGCTAAGGCTGTTCTTGTGGAATTGGAAAAGGGATATTTGGAAGCCCATAGAGGGCTATGGTGAAAAAGGAAATATCTTCCGTTCAAAACTGGAAAGAAGCTTTCTGAGAAACTGCTCTGTGTTCTGTTAATTCATCTCACAGAGTTACATCTTTCCCTTCAAGAAGCCTTTCGCTAAGGCTGTTCTTGTGGAATTGGCAAAGGGATATTTGGAAGCCCATAGAGGGCTATGGTGAAAAAGGAAATATCTTCCGTTCAAAACTGGAAAGAAGCTTACTGAGAAACTGCTCTGTGTTCTGTTAATTCATCTCACAGAGTTACATGTTTCCCTTCAAGAAGCCTTTCGCTAAAGCTGTTCTTGTGGAATTGGCAAAGGTATATTTGGAAGCCCATAGAGTGCTATGGTGAAAAAGGAAATATCTTCCGTTCAAAACTGGAAAGAAGCTTTCTGAGAAACTGCTCTGTGTTCTGTTAATTCATCTCACAGAGTTACATCTTTCCCTTCAAGAAGCCTTTCGCTAAGGCTGTTCTTGTCGAATTGGCAAAGGGATATTTGGAAGCCCATAGACGGCTATGGTGAAAAAGGAAATATCTTCCGTTAAAAACTGGAAACAAGCTTTCTGAGAAACTGCTCTGTGTTCTGTTAACTCATCTCACAGAGTTACATCTTTCCCTTCAAGAAGCCTTTCGCTAAGGCAGTTCTTGTGGAATTGGCAAAGGGATATTTGGAAGCCCATAGAGGGCTATGGTGAAAAAGGAAATATCTTCCGTTCAAAACTGGAAAGAAGCTTTCTGATAAACTGCTCTGTGTTCTGTTAATTCATCTCACAGAGTTACGTCTTTCCCTTCAGGAAGCCTTTCGCTAAGGCTGTTCTTGTGGAATTGGCAAAGGGATATTTGGAAGCTCATAGAGGGCTATGGTGAAAAAGGAAATATCTTCCGTTGAAAACTGGAAACAAACCTTCTGAGAAACAGCTCTGTGTTCTGTTAATTCATCTCACAGAGTTACATCTTTCCCTTCAAGAAGCCTTTCGCTAAGGCTATTTTTGTGAAATTGGAAAAGGGATATTTGGAAACCCATAGAGGGCTATGGTGAAAAAGGAAATATCTTCCGTTCAAAACTGGAAAGAAGCTTTCTGAGAAACCTCTCTTTGTTCTGTTAATTCATCTCACAGAGTTACATCTTTCCCTTCAAGAAGCCTTTCGCTAAGGCTGTTCTTGTGGAATTGGCAAAGGGATATTTGGAAGAACATAGAGGGCTATGGTGAAAAAGGAAATATCTTCCGTTCAAAACTGGAAAGAAGCTTTCTGAGAAACTGCTCTGTGTTCTGTTAATTCATCTCACAGAGTTACATCTTTCCCTTCAAGAAGCCTTTCGCTAAGGCTGTACTTGTGGAATTGGAAAAGGGATGTTTGGAAGCCCATAGAGTGCTATGGTGAAAAAGGAAATAGATTCCGTTCAAAACTGGAAAGAAGCTTTCTGAGAAACTGCTCTGTGTTCTGTTAATTCATCTCACAGAGTTACATCTTTCCCTTCAAGAAGCCTTTCGCTAAGGCTGTTCTTGTGGAATTGGCAAAGGGATATTTGGAAGCCCTTAGAGGGCTATGGTGAAAAAGGAAATATCTTCCGTTCAAAACTGGAAAGAAGCTTTCTGAGAAACTGCTCTGTGTTCTGTTAATTCATCTCACAGAGTTACATCTTTCCCTTCAAGAAGCCTTTCGCTAAGGCTGTTCTTGTGGAATTGGCAAAGGGATATTTGGAAGCCCATAGAGGGCTATGTTGAAAAAGGAAATATTTTCCGTTCAAAACTGGAAGAAGCTTTCTGAGAAACTGCTCTGTGTTCTGTTAATTCATCTCACAGAGTTACATCTTTCCCTTCAAGAAGCCTTTCGCTAAGGCTGTTCTTGTGGAATTGGCAAAGGGATACTTGGAAGCCCATAGAGGGCTACGGTGAAAAAGGAAATGTCTTCCGTTCAAAACTGGAAAGAAGCTTTCTGAGAAACTGCTCTGTGTTCTGTTAATTCATCTCACAGAGTTACATCTATCCCTTCAAGAAGTCTTTCACTAAGGCTGTTCTTGTTGAATTGGCAAAGGGATATTTGGAAGCCCATAGAGGGCTATGGTCAAAAAGGAAATATCTTCCGTTCAAAACTGGAAACAAGCTTTCTGAGAAACTGCTCTGTGATCTGTAAATTCATCTCACAGAGTAACATCTTTCTCTTCAAGAAGCCTCTCGCTAAGGCTGTTCTTGTGGAATTGGCAAAGGGATATTTGGAAGCCCATAGAGGGCTATGGTGAAAAAGGAAATACCTTCCGTTCAAAAATGGAAAGAAGCTTTCTGAGAAACTGCTTTGTGTTCTGTTAATTCATCTCACAGAGTTACATCTTTCCCTTCAAGAAGCCTTTCGCTAAGGCTGTTCTTGTGGAATTGGAAAAGGGATATTTGGAAGCCCATAGAGTGCTAAGGTGAAAAAGGAAATATCTTCCGTTGAAAACTGGAAAGAAGCTTTGTGAGAAACTGCTCTGTGTTCTGTAAATGCATCTCACAGAGTTACATCTTTCCCTTCAAGAAGCCTTTCGCTAAGGCTGTTCTTGTGGAATTGGCAAAGGGATATTTGGAAGCCCATAAAGGGCTAAGGTGAAAAAGGAAATATCTTCCGTTCAAAACGGGAAAAAAGCTTTCTGAGAAACTGCTCTGTGTTCTCTTAATTCATCTAACAGAGTTACATCTTTCCCTTCAAGAAGCCTTTTGCTAAGGCTGTTCTTGTGGAATTGGCAAAGGGATATTTGGAAGCCCATAGAGAGCTATGGTGAAAAAGGAAATATCTTAAGTTCAAAACTGGAAAGAAGCTTTCTGAGAAACTGCTCTGTGTTCTGTTAATTCATCTCACAGAGTTACATGTTTCCCTTCAAGAAGCCTTTCGCTAAAGCTGTTCTTGTGGAATTGGCAAAGGTATATTTGGAAGCCCATAGAGTGCTATGGTGAAAAAGGAAATATCTTCCGTTCAAAACTGGAAAGAAGCTTTCTGAGAAACTGCTCTGTGTTCTGTTAATTCATCTCACAGAGTTACATCTTTCCCTTCAAGAAGCCTTTCGCTAAGGCTGTTCTTGTCGAATTGGCAAAGGGATATTTGGAAGCCCATAGACGGCTATGGTGAAAAAGGAAATATCTTCCGTTAAAAACTGGAAACAAGCTTTCTGAGAAACTGCTCTGTGTTCTGTTAACTCATCTCGCAGAGTTACATCTTTCCCTTCAAGAAGCCTTTCGCTAAGGCAGTTCTTGTGGAATTGGCAAAGGGATATTTGGAAGCCCATAGAGGGCTCTGGTGAAAAAGGAAATATCTTCCGTTCAAAACTGGAAAGAAGCTTTCTGATAAACTGCTCTGTGTTCTGTTAATTCATCTCACAGAGTTACGTCTTTCCCTTCAGGAAGCCTTTCGCTAAGGCTGTTCTTGTGGAATTGGCAAAGGGATATTTGGAAGCTCATAGAGGGCTATGGTGAAAAAGGAAATATCTTCCGTTGAAAACTGGAAACAAACCTTCTGAGAAACAGCTCTGTGTTCTGTTAATTCATCTCACAGAGTTACATCTTTCCCTTCAAGAAGCCTTTCGCTAAGGCTATTTTTGTGAAATTGGAAAAGGGATATTTGGAAACCCATAGAGGGCTATGGTGAAAAAGGAAATATCTTCCGTTCAAAACTGGAAAGAAGCTTTCTGAGAAACCTCTCTTTGTTCTGTTAATTCATCTCACAGAGTTACATCTTTCCCTTCAAGAAGCCTTTCGCTAAGGCTGTTCTTGTGGAATTGGCAAAGGGATATTTGGAAGAACATAGAGGGCTATGGTGAAAAAGGAAATATCTTCCGTTCAAAACTGGAAAGAAGCTTTCTGAGAAACTGCTCTGTGTTCTGTTAATTCATCTCACAGAGTTACATCTTTCCCTTCAAGAAGCCTTTCGCTAAGGCTGTACTTGTGGAATTGGAAAAGGGATGTTTGGAAGCCCATAGAGTGCTATGGTGAAAAAGGAAATAGATTCCGTTCAAAACTGGAAAGAAGCTTTCTGAGAAACTGCTCTGTGTTCTGTTAATTCATCTCACAGAGTTACATCTTTCCCTTCAAGAAGCCTTTCGCTAAGGCTGTTCTTGTGGAATTGGCAAAGGGATATTTGGAAGCCCTTAGAGGGCTATGGTGAAAAAGGAAATATCTTCCGTTCAAAACTGGAAAGAAGCTTTCTGAGAAACTGCTCTGTGTTCTGTTAATTCATCTCACAGAGTTACATCTTTCCCTTCAAGAAGCCTTTCGCTAAGGCTGTTCTTGTGGAATTGGCAAAGGGATATTTGGAAGCCCATAGAGGGCTATGTTGAAAAAGGAAATATTTTCCGTTCAAAACTGGAAGAAGCTTTCTGAGAAACTGCTCTGTGTTCTGTTAATTCATCTCACAGAGTTACATCTTTCCCTTCAAGAAGCCTTTCGCTAAGGCTGTTCTTGTGGAATTGGCAAAGGGATACTTGGAAGCCCATAGAGGGCTACGGTGAAAAAGGAAATGTCTTCCGTTCAAAACTGGAAAGAAGCTTTCTGAGAAACTGCTCTGTGTTCTGTTAATTCATCTCACAGAGTTACATCTATCCCTTCAAGAAGTCTTTCACTAAGGCTGTTCTTGTTGAATTGGCAAAGGGATATTTGGAAGCCCATAGAGGGCTATGGTCAAAAAGGAAATATCTTCCGTTCAAAACTGGAAACAAGCTTTCTGAGAAACTGCTCTGTGATCTGTAAATTCATCTCACAGAGTAACATCTTTCTCTTCAAGAAGCCTCTCGCTAAGTCTGTTCTTGTGGAATTGGCAAAGGGATATTTGGAAGCCCATAGAGGGCTATGGTGAAAAAGGAAATACCTTCCGTTCAAAAATGGAAAGAAGCTTTCTGAGAAACTGCTTTGTGTTCTGTTAATTCATCTCACAGAGTTACATCTTTCCCTTCAAGAAGCCTTTCGCTAAGGCTGTTCTTGTGGAATTGGAAAAGGGATATTTGGAAGCCCATAGAGTGCTAAGGTGAAAAAGGAAATATCTTCCGTTGAAAACTGGAGAGAAGCTTTGTGAGAAACTGCTCTGTGTTCTGTAAATGCATCTCACAGAGTTACATCTTTCCCTTCAAGAAGCCTTTCGCTAAGGCTGTTCTTGTGGAATTGGCAAAGGGATATTTGGAAGCCCATAAAGGGCTAAGGTGAAAAAGGAAATATCTTCCGTTCAAAACGGGAAAAAAGCTTTCTGAGAAACTGCTCTGTGTTCTCTTAATTCATCTAACAGAGTTACATCTTTCCCTTCAAGAAGCCTTTTGCTAAGGCTGTTCTTGTGGAATTGGCAAAGGGATATTTGGAAGCCCATAGAGAGCTATGGTGAAAAAGGAAATATCTTAAGTTCAAAACTGGAAAGAAGCTTTCTGAGAAACTGCTCTGTGTTCTGTTAATTCATCTCACAGAGTTACATCTTTCCCTT
Organism: Chlorocebus sabaeus; assembly: GCF_047675955.1. Lineage (NCBI taxonomy): Eukaryota > Metazoa > Chordata > Mammalia > Primates > Cercopithecidae > Chlorocebus > Chlorocebus sabaeus. The sequence continues at coordinate 200,750 of NW_027327517.1, forward strand.
CAAGAAGCCTTTCGCTAAGGCTGTTCTTGTGGAATTGGAAAAGGGATATTTGGAAGCCCATAGAGGGCTATGGTGAAAAAGGAAATATCTTCCGTTCAAAACTGGAAAGAAGCTTTCTGAGAAACTGCTCTGTATTCTGTTAATTCATCTCACAGAGTTACATCTTTCCTTTCAAGAAGCCTTTCGCTAAGGCTGTTCTTGTGGAATTGGCAAAGGGATATTTGGAAACCCATAGAGGGCTATGGTGAAAAAGGAAATATCTTCCGTTCAAAACTGGAAAGAAGCTTTCTGAGAAACTGCTCTGTGTTCTGTTAATTCATCTTACAGAGTTACATCTTTCCCTTCAAGAAGCGTTTCGCTAAGGCTGTTCTTGTGGAATTGGCAAAGGGATATTTGGAAGCCGATAGAGGGCTATGGTGAAAAAGGAAATATCTTCCGTTCAAAACTGGAAAGAAGCTTTCTGAGAAACTGCTCTGTGTTCTGTTAATTCATCTCACAGAGTTACATCTTTCCCTTCAAGAAGCCTTTCGCTAAGGCTGTTCTTCTGGAATTGGCAAAGGGATATTTGGAAGCCCATAGAGGGCTATGGTGAAAAAGGAAATATCTTCCGTTCAAAACTGGAAAGAAGCTTTCTGAGAAACTGCTCTGTGTTCTGTTAATTCATCTCACAGAGTTACATCTTTCCCTTCAAGAAGCCTTTCGCTAAGGTTGTTCTTGTGGAATTTGCAAAGGGATATTTGGAAACCCATAGAGGGCTATGGTGAAAAAGGAAATATCTTCCGTTCAAAACTGGAAAGAAGCTTTCTGAGAAACTGCTCTGTGTTCTGTTAATTCATCTCACAGAGTTACATCTTTCCCTTCAAGAAGCCTTTCGCTAAGGCTGTTCTTGTGGAATTGGAAAAGGGATATTTGGAAGCCCATAGAGTGCTAAGGTGAAAAAGGAAATATCTTCCGTTGAAAACTGGAAAGAAGCTTTGTGAAAAACTGCTCTGTGTTCTGTAAATGCATCTCACAGAGTTACATCTTTCCCTTCAAGAAGCCTTTCGCTAAGGCTGTTCTTGTGGAATTGGCAAAGGGATATTTGGAAGCCCATAAAGGGCTAAGGTGAAAAAGGAAATATCTTCCGTTCAAAACGGGAAAAAAGTTTTCTGAGAAACTGCTCTGTGTTCTCTTAATTCATCTAACAGAGTTACATTTTTCCCTTCAAGAAGCCTTTTGCTAAGGCTGTTCTTGTGGAATTGGCAAAGGGATATTTGGAAGCCCATAGAGAGCTATGGTGAAAAAGGAAATATCTTAAGTTCAAAACTGGAAAGAAGCTTTCTGAGAAACTGCTCTGTGTTCTGTTAATTCATCTCACAGAGTTACATCTTTCCCTTCAAGAAGCCTTTCGCTAAGGCTGTTCTTGTGGAATTGGAAAAGGGATATTTGGAAGCCCATAGAGGGCTATGGTGAAAAAGGAAATATCTTCCGTTCAAAACTGGAAAGAAGCTTTCTGAGAAACTGCTCTGTGTTCTGTTAATTCATCTCACAGAGTTACATCTTTCCTTTCAAGAAGCCTTTCGCTAAGGCTGTTCTTGTGGAATTGGCAAATGGATATTTGGAAACCCATAGAGGGCTATGGTGAAAAAGGAAATATCTTCCGTTCAAAACTGGAAAGAAGCTTTCTGAGAAACTGCTCTGTGTTCTGTTAATTCATCTTACAGAGTTACATCTTTCCCTTCAAGAAGCGTTTCGCTAAGGCTGTTCTTGTGGAATTGGCAAAGGGATATTTGGAAGCCGATAGAGGGCTATGGTGAAAAAGGAAATATCTTCCGTTCAAAACTGGAAAGAAGCTTTCTGAGAAACTGCTCTGTGTTCTGTTAATTCATCTCACAGAGTTACATCTTTACCTTCAAGAAGCCTTTCGCTAAGGCTGTTCTTGTGGAATTGGCAAAGGGATATTTGGAAGCCCATAGAGGGCTATGGTGAAAAAGGAAATATCTTCCGTTCAAAACTGGAAAGAAGCTTACTGAGAAACTGCTCTGTGTTCTGTTAATTCATCTCACAGAGTTACATGTTTCCCTTCAAGAAGCCTTTCGCTAAGGCTGTTCTTGTGGAATTGGCAAAGGTATATTTGGAAGCCCATAGAGTGCTATGGTGAAAAAGGAAATATCTTCCGTTCAAAACTGGAAAGAAGCTTTCTGAGAAACTGCTCTGTGTTCTGTTAATTCATCTCACAGAGTTACATCTTTCCCTTCAAGAAGCCTTTCGCTAAGGCTGTTCTTGTCGAATTGGCAAAGGGATATTTGGAAGCCCATAGACGGCTATGGTGAAAAAGGAAATATCTTCCGTTAAAAACTGGAAACAAGCTTTCTGAGAAACTGCTCTGTGTTCTGTTAACTCATCTCACAGAGTTACATCTTTCCCTTCAAGAAGCCTTTCGCTAAGGCAGTTCTTGTGGAATTGGCAAAGGGATATTTGGAAGCCCATAGAGGGCTATGGTGAAAAAGGAAATATCTTCCGTTCAAAACTGGAAAGAAGCTTTCTGATAAACTGCTCTGTGTTCTGTTAATTCATCTCACAGAGTTACGTCTTTCCCTTCAGGAAGCCTTTCGCTAAGGCTGTTCTTGTGGAATTGGCAAAGGGATATTTGGAAGCTCATAGAGGGCTATGGTGAAAAAGGAAATATCTTCCGTTGAAAACTGGAAACACACCTTCTGAGAAACAGCTCTGTGTTCTGTTAATTCATCTCACAGAGTTACATCTTTCCCTTCAAGAAGCCTTTCGCTAAGGCTGTTCTTGTGGAATTGGCAAAGGGATATTTGGAAGCCCATAGAGGGCTATGGTGAAAAAGGAAATATCTTCCGTTCAAAACTGGAAAGAAGCTTTCTGAGAAACTGCTCTGTGTTCTGTTAATTCATCTCACAGAGTTACATCTTTCCCTTCAAGAATCCTTTCGCTAAGGATGTTCTTGTGGAATTGGCAAAGGATATTTGGAAGCCCATAGAGGGCTATGGTGAAAAAGGAAATATCATCCGTTGAAAACTGGAAAGAAGCTCTCTGAGAAACTGCTCTGTGTTCTGTTAATTCATCTCACAGAGTTACATCTTTCCCTTCAAGAAGCCTTTCGCTAAGTCTGTTCCTGTGGAATTGGCAAAGGGATATTTGGAAGCCCATAGAGGGCTATGGTGAAAAAGGAAATATCTTCCGTTGAAAACTGGAAACAAGCCTTCTGAGAAACTACTCTGTGTTCTGTTAATTAATCTCACAGAGTTACATCTTTCCCTTCAAGAAGCCTTTCGCTAAGGCTGTTCTTGTGGAATTGGCAAAGGGATATTTGGAAGCTCATAGAGGGCTATGGTGAAAAAGGAAATATCTTCCGTTCAAAACTGGAAAGAAGCTTTCTGAGAAACTGCTCTGTGTTCTGTTAATTCATCTCACAGAGTTACATCTTTCCCTTCAAGAAGCCTTTCGCTAAGGCTTTTCTTGTCGAATTGGCAAAGGGATATTTGGAAGCCCATAGACGGCTATGGTGAAAAAGGAAATATCTTCCGTTGAAAACTGGAAACAAACCTTCTGAGAAACTGCTCTGTGTTCTGTTAATTCATCTCACAGAGTTACGTCTTTCCCTTCAGGAAGCCTTTCGCTAAGGCTGTTCTTGTGGAATTGGCAAAGGGATATTTGGAAGCTCATAGAGGGCTATGGTGAAAAAGGAAATATCTTCCGTTGAAAACTGGAAACAAACTTTCTGAGAAACAGCTCTGTGTTCTGTTAATTCATCTCACAGAGTTACATCTTTCCCTTCAAGAATCCTTTCGCTAAGGATGTTCTTGTGGAATTGGCAAAGGATATTTGGAAGCCCATAGAGGGCTATGGTGAAAAAGGAAATATCATCCGTTGAAAACTGGAAAGAAGCTTTCTGAGAAACTGCTCTGTGTTCTGTTAATTCATCTCACAGAGATACATCTTTCCTTTCAAGAAGCCTTTCGCTAAGTCTGTTCCTGTGGAATTGGCAAAGGGAGATTTGGAAGCCCATAGAGGGCTATGGTGAAAAAGGAAATATCTTCCGTTGAAAACTGGAAAGAAGCTTTCTGAGAAACTGCTCTGTGTTCTGTTAATTCATCTCACAGAGTTACATCTTTCCCTTCAGGAAGCCTTTCGCTCAGGCTGTTCTTGTGGAATTGGCAAAGGGATATTTGGAAGCCCATAAAGGGCTAAGGTGAAAAAGGAAATATCTTCCGTTCAAAACGGGAAAAAAGCTTTCTGAGAAACTGCTCTGTGTTCTCTTAATTCATCTAACAGAGTTACATCTTTCCCTTCAAGAAGCCTTTTGCTAAGGCTGTTCTTGTCGAATTGGCAAAGGGATATTTGGAAGCCCATAGAGAGCTATGGTGAAAAAGGAAATATCTTAAGTTCAAAACTGGAAAGAAGCTTTCTGAGAAACTGCTCTGTGTTCTGTTAATTCATCTCACAGAGTTACATCTTTCCCTTCAAGAAGCCTTTCGCTAAGGCTGTTCTTGTGGAATTGGCAAAGGGATATTTGGAAGCCCATAGAGGGCTATGGTGAAAAAGGAAATATCTTCCGCTCAAAACTGGAAAGAAGCTTTCTGAGAAACTGCTCTGTGTTCTGTTAATTCATCTCACAGAGTTACATCTTTCCTTTCAAGAAGCCTTTCGCTAAGGCTGTTCTTGTGGAATTGGCAAAGGGATATTTGGAAACCCATAGAGGGCTATGGTGAAAAAGGAAATATCTTCCGTTCAAAACTGGAAAGAAGCTTTCTGAGAAACTGCTCTGTGTTCTGTTAATTCATCTCACAGAGTTACGTCTTTCCCTTCAAGAAGCGTTTCGCTAAGGCTGTTCTTGTCGAATTGGCAAAGGGATATTTGGAAGCCGATAGAGGGCTATGGTGAAAAAGGAAATATCTTCCGTTCAAAACTGGAAAGAAGCTTTCTGAGAAACTGCTCTGTGTTCTGTTAATTCATCTCACAGAGTTACATCTTTCCCTTCAAGAAGCCTTTCGCTAAGGCTGTTCTTGTGGAATTGGCAAAGGGATATTTGGAAGCCCATAGAGGGCTATGGTGAAAAAGGAAATATCTTCCGTTCAAAACTGGAAAGAAGCTTACTGAGAAACTGCTCTGTGTTCTGTTAATTCATCTCACAGAGTTACATGTTTCCCTTCAAGAAGCCTTTCGCTAAGGCTGTTCTTGTGGAATTGGCAAAGGTATATTTGGAAGCCCATAGAGTGCTATGGTGAAAAAGGAAATATCTTCCGTTCAAAACTGGAAAGAAGCTTTCTGAGAAACTGCTCTGTGTTCTGTTAATTCATCTCACAGAGTTACATCTTTCCCTTCAAGAAGCCTTTCGCTAAGGCTTTTCTTGTCGAATTGGCAAAGGGATATTTGGAAGCCCATAGACGGCTATGGTGAAAAAGGAAATATCTTCCGTTGAAAACTGGAAACAAACTTTCTGAGAAACAGCTCTGTGTTCTGTTAATTCATCTCACAGAGTTACATCTTTCCCTTCAAGAAGCCTTTCGCTAAGGCTGTTCTTGTGGAATTGGCAAAGGGATATTTGGAAGCCCATAGAGGGCTATGGTGAAAAAGGAAATATCTTCCGTTCAAAACTGGAAAGAAGCTTTCTGAGAAACTGCTCTGTGTTCTGGTAATTCATCTCACAGAGTTACATCTTTCCCTTCAAGAATCCTTTCGCTAAGGATGTTCTTGTGGAATTGGCAAAGGATATTTGGAAGCCCATAGAGGGCTATGGTGAAAAAGGAAATATCATCCGTTGAAAACTGGAAAGAAGCTTTCTGAGAAACTGCTCTGTGTTCTGTTAATTCATCTCACAGAGTTACATCTTTCCCTTCAAGAAGCCTTTCGCTAAGGCTGTTCTTGTGGAATTGGCAAAGGGATATTTGGAAGCCCATAGAGGGCTATGGTGAAAAAGGAAATATCTTCCGTTCAAAACTGGAAAGAAGCTTTCTGAGAAACTGCTCTGTGTTCTGGTAATTCATCTCACAGAGTTACATCTTTCCCTTCAAGAATCCTTTCGCTAAGGATGTTCTTGTGGAATTGGCAAAGGATATTTGGAAGCCCATAGAGGGCTATGGTGAAAAAGGAAATATCATCCGTTGAAAACTGGAAAGAAGCTTTCTGAGAAACTGCTCTGTGTTCTGTTAATTCATCTCACAGAGTTACATCTTTCCCTTCAAGAAGCCTTTCGCTAAGTCTGTTCCTGTGGAATTGGCAAAGGGAGATTTGGAAGCCCATAGAGGGCTATGGTGAAAAAGGAAATATCTTCCGTTGAAAACTGGAAACAAGCCTTCTGAGAAACTACTCTGTGTTCTGTTAATTAATCTCACAGAGTTACATCTTTCCCTTCAAGAAGCCTTTCGCTAAGGCTGTTCTTGTGGAATTGGCAAAGGGATATTTGGAAGCTCATAGAGGGCTATGGTGAAAAAGGAAATATCTTCCGTTCAAAACTGGAAAGAAGCTTTCTGAGAAACTGCTCTGTGTTCTGTTAATTCATCTCACAGAGTTACATCTTTCCCTTCAAGAAGCCTTTCGCTAAGGCTGTTCTTGGGGAATTGGCAAAGGGATATTTGGAAGCCCATAGAGGTCTATGGTGAAAAAGGAAATATCTTCCGTTCAAAACTGGAAAGAAGGTTTCTGAGAAACTGCTCTGTGTTCTGTTAAATCATCTCACAGAGTTACATCTTTCCCTTCAAGAAGCCTTTCGCTAAGGCTGTTCTTGTGGAATTGGCAAAGGGATATTTGGAAGCCCATAGAGGGCTATGGTGAAAAAGGAAATATCTTCCGTTCAAAACTTTAAAGAAGCTTTCTGAGAAACTGCTCTGTGTTCTGTAAATTCATCTCACAGAGTTACATCTTTCCCTTCAAGAAGCCTTTCGCTAAGGCTGTTTTTGTGGAATTGGCAAAGGGATACTTCGAAGCCCATAGAGGGCTATGGTGAAAAAGGAAATATCATCCGTTCAAAACTGGAAAGAAGCTTTCTGAGAAACTGCTCTGTGTTCTGTTAATTCATCTCACAGAGTTACATCTTTCCCTTCAAGAAGCCTCTCGCTAAGGCTGTTCTTGTGGAATTGGAAAAGGGATATTTGGAAGCCCATAGAGTGCTAAGGTGAAAAAGGAAATATCTTCCGTTGAAAACTGGAAAGAAGCTTTGTGGAAAACTGCTCTGTGTTCTGTAAATGCATCTCACAGAGTTACATCTTTCCCTTCAAGAAGCCTTTCGCTAAGGCTGTTCTTGTGGAATTGGCAAAGGGATATTTGGAAGCCCATAAAGGGCTAAGGTGAAAAAGGAAATATCTTCCGTTCAAAACGGGAAAAAAGCTTTCTGAGAAACTGCTCTGTGTTCTCTTAATTCATCTAACAGAGTTACATCTTTCCCTTCAAGAAGCCTTTTGCTAAGGCTGTTCTTGTGGAATTGGCAAAGGGATATTTGGAAGCCCATAGAGAGCTATGGTGAAAAAGGAAATATCTTAAGTTCAAAACTGGAAAGAAGCTTTCTGAGAAACTGCTCTGTGTTCTGTTAATTCATCTCACAGAGTTACATGTTTCCCTTCAAGAAGCCTTTCGCTAAGGCTGTTCTTGTGGAATTGGAAAAGGGATATTTGGAAGCCCATAGAGGGCTATGGTGAAAAAGGAAATATCTTCCGTTCAAAACTGGAAAGAAGCTTTCTGAGAAACTGCTCTGTATTCTGTTAATTCATCTCACAGAGTTACATCTTTCCTTTCAAGAAGCCTTTCGCTAAGGCTGTTCTTGTGGAATTGGCAAAGGGATATTTGGAAACCCATAGAGGGCTATGGTGAAAAAGGAAATATCTTCCGTTCAAAACTGGAAAGAAGCTTTCTGAGAAACTGCTCTGTGTTCTGTTAATTCATCTTACAGAGTTACATCTTTCTCTTCAAGAAGCGTTTCGCTAAGGCTGTTCTTGTGGAATGGGCAAAGGGATATTTGGAAGCCGATAGAGGGCTATGGTGAAAAAGGAAATATCTTCCGTTCAAAACTGGAAAGAAGCTTTCTGAGAAACTGCTCTGTGTTCTGTTAATTCATCTCACAGAGTTACATCTTTCCCTTCAAGAAGCCTTTCGCTAAGGCTGTTCTTCTGGAATTGGCAAAGGGATATTTGGAAGCCCATAGAGGGCTATGGTGAAAAAGGAAATATCTTCCGTTCAAAACTGGAAAGAAGCTTTCTGAGAAACTGCTCTGTGTTCTGTTAATTCATCTCACAGAGTTACATCTTTCCCTTCAAGAAGCCTTTCGCTAAGGTTGTTCTTGTGGAATTTGCAAAGGGATATTTGGAAACCCATAGAGGGCTATGGTGAAAAAGGAAATATCTTCCGTTCAAAACTGGAAAGAAGCTTTCTGAGAAACTGCTCTGTGTTCTGTTAATTCATCTCACAGAGTTACATCTTTCCCTTCAAGAAGCCTTTCGCTAAGGCTGTTCTTGTGGAATTGGAAAAGGGATATTTGGAAGCCCATAGAGTGCTAAGGTGAAAAAGGAAATATCTTCCGTTGAAAACTGGACAGAAGCTTTGTGAAAAACTGCTCTGTGTTCTGTAAATGCATCTCACAGAGTTACATCTTTCCCTTCAAGAAGCCTTTCGCTAAGGCTGTTCTTGTGGAATTGGCAAAGGGATATTTGGAAGCCCATAAAAAGCTAAGGTGAAAAAGGAAATATCTTCCGTTCAAAACGGGAAAAAAGTTTTCTGAGAAACTGCTCTGTGTTCTCTTAATTCATCTAACAGAGTTACATCTTTCCCTTCAAGAAGCCTTTTGCTAAGGCTGTTCTTGTGGAATTGGCAAAGGGATATTTGGAAGCCCATAGAGAGCTATGGTGAAAAAGGAAATATCTTAAGTTCAAAACTGGAAAGAAGCTTTCTGAGAAACTGCTCTGTGTTCTGTTAATTCATCTCACAGAGTTACATCTTTCCCTTCAAGAAGCCTTTCGCTAAGGCTGTTCTTGTGGAATTGGAAAAGGGATATTTGGAAGCCCATAGAGGGCTATGGTGAAAAAGGAAATATCTTCCGTTCAAAACTGGAAAGAAGCTTTCTGAGAAACTGCTCTGTGTTCTGTTAATTCATCTCACAGAGTTACATCTTTCCTTTCAAGAAGCCTTTCGCTAAGGCTGTTCTTGTGGAATTGGCAAATGGATATTTGGAAACCCATAGAGGGCTATGGTGAAAAAGGAAATATCTTCCGTTCAAAACTGGAAAGAAGCTTTCTGAGAAACTGCTCTGTGTTCTGTTAATTCATCTTACAGAGTTACATCTTTCCCTTCAAGAAGCGTTTCGCTAAGGCTGTTCTTGTGGAATTGGCAAAGGGATATTTGGAAGCCGATAGAGGGCTATGGTGAAAAAGGAAATATCTTCCGTTCAAAACTGGAAAGAAGCTTTCTGAGAAACTGCTCTGTGTTCTGTTAATTCATCTCACAGAGTTACATCTTTCCCTTCAAGAAGCCTTTTGCTAAGGCTGTTCTTGTGGAATTGGCAAAGGGATATTTGGAAGCCCATAGAGGGCTATGGTGAAAAAGGAAATATCTTCCGTTCAAAACTGGAAAGAAGCTTACTGAGAAACTGCTCTGTGTTCTGTTAATTCATCTCACAGAGTTACATGTTTCCCTTCAAGAAGCCTTTCGCTAAGGCTGTTCTTGTGGAATTGGCAAAGGTATATTTGGAAGCCCATAGAGTGCTATGGTGAAAAAGGAAATATCTTCCGTTCAAAACTGGAAAGAAGCTTTCTGAGAAACTGCTCTGTGTTCTGTTAATTCATCTCACAGAGTTACATCTTTCCCTTCAAGAAGCCTTTCGCTAAGGCTGTTCTTGTCGAATTGGCAAAGGGATATTTGGAAGCCCATAGACGGCTATGGTGAAAAAGGAAATATCTTCCGTTAAAAACTGGAAACAAGCTTTCTGAGAAACTGCTCTGTGTTCTGTTAACTCATCTCACAGAGTTACATCTTTCCCTTCAAGAAGCCTTTCGCTAAGGCAGTTCTTGTGGAATTGGCAAAGGGATATTTGGAAGCCCATAGAGGGCTATGGTGAAAAAGGAAATATCTTCCGTTCAAAACTGGAAAGAAGCTTTCTGATAAACTGCTCTGTGTTCTGTTAATTCATCTCACAGAGTTACGTCTTTCCCTTCAGGAAGCCTTTCGCTAAGGCTGTTCTTGTGGAATTGGCAAAGGGATATTTGGAAGCTCATAGAGGGCTATGGTGAAAAAGGAAATATCTTCCGTTGAAAACTGGAAACAAACCTTCTGAGAAACAGCTCTGTGTTCTGTTAATTCATCTCACAGAGTTACATCTTTCCCTTCAAGAAGCCTTTCGCTAAGGCTGTTCTTGTGGAATTGGCAAAGGGATATTTGGAAGCCCATAGAGGGCTATGGTGAAAAAGGAAATATCTTCCGTTCAAAACTGGAAAGAAGCTTTCTGAGAAACTGCTCTGTGTTCTGTTAATTCATCTCACAGAGTTACATCTTTCCCTTCAAGAATCCTTTCGCTAAGGATGTTCTTGTGGAATTGGCAAAGGATATTTGGAAGCCCATAGAGGGCTATGGTGAAAAAGGAAATATCATCCGTTGAAAACTGGAAAGAAGCTCTCTGAGAAACTGCTCTGTGTTCTGTTAATTCATCTCACAGAGTTACATCTTTCCCTTCAAGAAGCCTTTCGCTAAGTCTGTTCCTGTGGAATTGGCAAAGGGATATTTGGAAGCCCATAGAGGGCTATGGTGAAAAAGGAAATATCTTCCGTTGAAAACTGGAAACAAGCCTTCTGAGAAACTACTCTGTGTTCTGTTAATTAATCTCACAGAGTTACATCTTTCCCTTCAAGAAGCCTTTCGCTAAGGCTGTTCTTGTGGAATTGGCAAAGGGATATTTGGAAGCTCATAGAGGGCTATGGTGAAAAAGGAAATATCTTCCGTTCAAAACTGGAAAGAAGCTTTCTGAGAAACTGCTCTGTGTTCTGTTAATTCATCTCACAGAGTTACATCTTTCCCTTCAAGAAGCCTTTCGCTAAGGCTGTTCTTGGGGCATTGGCAAAGGGATATTTGGAAGCCCATAGAGGTCTATGGTGAAAAAGGAAATATCTTCCGTTCAAAACTGGAAAGAAGGTTTCTGAGAAACTGCTCTGTGTTCTGTTAAATCATCTCACAGAGTTACATCTTTCCCTTCAAGAAGCCTTTCGCTAAGGCTGTTCTTGTGGAATTGGCAAAGGGATATTTGGAAGCCCATAGAGGGCTATGGTGAAAAAGGAAATATCTTCCGTTCAAAACTTTAAAGAAGCTTTCTGAGAAACTGCTCTGTGTTCTGTAAATTCATCTCACAGAGTTACATCTTTCCCTTCAAGAAGCCTTTCGCTAGGGCTGTTTTTGTGGAATTGGCAAAGGGATACTTCGAAGCCCATAGAGGGCTATGGTGAAAAAGGAAATATCATCCGTTCAAAACTGGAAAGAAGCTTTCTGAGAAACTGCTCTTTGTTCTGTTAATTCATCTCACAGAGTTACATCTTTCCCTTCAAGAAGCCTCTCGCTAAGGCTGTTCTTGTGGAATTGGCAAAGGGATATTTGGAAGCCCATAGAGGGCTATGGTGAAAAAGGAAATACCTTCCGTTCAAAACTGGAAAGAAGCTTTCTGAGAAACTGCTCTGTGTTCTGTTAATTCATCTCACAGAGTTACATCTTTCCCTTCAAGAAGCCTTTCGCTAAGGCTGTTCTTGTGGAATTGACAAAGGGATATTTGGAAGCCCATAGAGGGCTATGGTGAAAAAGGAAATATCTTCCGTTCAAAACTGGAAAGAAGCTTTCTGAGAAACTGGTCTGTGTTCTGTTAATTCATCTCACAGAGTTACATCTATCCCTTTAAGAAGCCTTTCGCTAAGGCTGTTCTTGTGGAATTGGAAAAGGGATATTTGGAAACCCATAGAGGGCTATGGTGAAAAAGGAAATAACTTCCGTTCAAAACTGGAAAGAAGCTTTCAGAGAAACTGCTCTGTGTTCTGTTAATTCATCTCACAGAGTTACATCTTGCCCTTCAAGAAGCCTTTCGCTAAGGCTGTTCTTGTGGAATGGAAAAGGGATATTTGGAAGCCCATAGAGGGCTATGGTGAAAAAGGAAATATCTTCCGTTCAAAACTGGAAAGAAGCTTTCTGAGAAACAGCTCTGTGTTTTGTTAATTCATCTCACAGAGTTACATCTTTCCCTTCAAGAAGCCTTTCGCTAAGGCTGTTCTTGTGGAATTGGAAAAGGGATATTTGGAAGCCCGTAGAGGGCTATGGTGAAAAAGGAAATATCTTCCATTCAAAACTGGAAAGAAGCTTTGTGAGAAACTGCTCTGTGTTCTGTTAATTCATCTCACAGAGTTACATCTTTCCCTTCAAGAAGCCTTTCGCTAAGGCAGTTCTTGTGGAATTGGAAAAGGGATATTTGGAAGCCCATAGAGGGCTATGGTGAAAAAGGAAATATCTTCCGTTCAAAACTGGAAAGAAGCTTTCTGAGAAACTGCTCTGTGTTCTGTTAATTCATCTCACAGAGTTACATCTTTCCCTTCAAGAAGCCTTTTGCTAAGGTTGTTCTTGTGGAATTGGCAAAGGGATATTTGGAGGCCCATAGAGGGCTATGGTGAAAAAGGAAATGTCTTCCGTTCAAAACTGGAAAGAAGCTTTCTGAGAAACTGCTCTGTTTTCTGTAAATCCATCTCACAGAGTTACATCTTTCCCTTCAAGAAGCCTTTCGCTAAGGCTGTTCTTGTGGAATTGGCAAAGGGATATTTGGAAGCCCATAGAGGGCTATGGTGAAAAAGGAAATATCTTCCGTTCAAAACTGGAAACAAGCTTTCTGAGAAACTGCTCTGTGATCTGTAAATTCATCTCACAGAGTTACATCTTTCCCTTCAAGAAGCCTCTCGCTAAGGCTGTTCTTGTGGAATTGGCAAAGGTATATTTGGAAGCCCATAGAGTGCTATGGTGAAAAAGGAAATACCTTCCGTTCAAAACTGGAAAGAAGCTTTCTGAGAAACTGCTCTGTGTTCTGTTAATTCATCTCACAGAGATACATCTTTCCCTTCATGAAGCCTTTCGCTAAGGCTGTTCTGGTGGAATTGGCAAAGGGATATTTGGAAGCCCATAGAGGGCTATGGTGAAAAAGGAAATATCTTCCCTTCAAAACTGGAAAGAAGCTTTCTGAGAAACTGGTCTGTGTTCTGTTAATTCATCTCAGAGAGTTACATCTATCCCTTCAAGAAGCCTTTCGCTAAGGCTGTTCTTGTGGAATTGGAAAAGGGATATTTGGAAACCCATAGAGGGCTATGGTGAAAAAGGAAATATCTTCCGTTCAAAACTGGAAAGAAGCTTTCAGAGAAACTGCTCTGTGTTCTGTTAATTCATCTCACAGAGTTACATCTTTCCCTTCAAGAAGTCTTACGCCAAGGCTGTTCTTGTGGAATTGGCAAAGGGATATTTGGAAGCCCATAGAGGGCTATGGTGAAAAAGGAAATATCTTCCGTTCAAAACTGGAAAGAAGCTTTCTGAGAAACAGCTCTGTGTTTTGTTAATTCATCTCACAGAGTTACATCTTTCCCTTCAAGAAGCCTTTTGATAAGGCTGTTCTTGTGGAATTCGAAAAGGGATATTTGGAAGCCCGTAGAGGGCTATGGTGAAAAAGGAAATATCTTCCATTCAAAACTGGAAAGAAGCTTTCTGAGAAACTGCTCTGTGTTCTGTTAATTCATCTCACAGAGTTACATCTTTCCCTTCAAGAAGCCTTTCGCTAAGGCAGTTCTTGTGGAATTGGAAAAGGGATATTTGGAAGCCCATAGAGGGCTATGGTGAAAAAGGAAATATCTTCCGTTCAAAACTGGAAAGAAGCTTTCTGAGAAACTGCTCTGTGTTCTGTTAATTCATCTCACAGAGTTACATCTTTCCCTTCAAGAAGCCTTTTGCTAAGGTTGTTCTTGTGGAATTGGCAAAGGGATATTTGGAGGCCCATAGAGTGCTATGGTGAAAAAGGAAATATCTTCCGTTCAAAACTGGAAAGAAGCTTTCTGAGAAACTGCTCTGTGATCTGTAAATTCATCTCACAGAGTTGCATCTTTCCCTTCAAGAAGCCTCTCGCTAAGGCTGTTCTTGTGGAATTGGCAAAGGGATATTTGGAAGCCCATAGAGGGCTATGGTGAAAAAATAAATATCTTCCGTTCAAAACTGGAAACAAGCTTTCTGAGAAACTGCTCTGTGTTCTGTAAATTCATCTCACAGAGTTACATCTTTCCCTTCAAGAAGCCTTTCGCTAAGGCTGTTCTTGTGGAATTGGCAAAGGGATATTTGGAAGCCCATAGAGGGCTATGGTGAAAAAGGAAATACCTTCCGTTCAAAACTGGAAAGAAGCTTTCTGAGAAACTGCTCTATGTTCCGTTAATTCATCTCACAGAGTTACATCTTTCCCTTCAGGAAGCCTTTCGCTAAGGCTGTTCTTGTGGAATTGGCAAAGGGATATTTGGAAGCCCTTAGAGGGCTATGGTGAAAAAGGAAATATCTTCCGTTCAAAACTGGAAAGAAGCTTTCTGAGAAACTGCTCTGTGTTCTGTTAATTCATCTCACAGAGTTACATCTTTCCCTTCAAGAAGCCTTTCGGTAAGGCTGTTCTTGTGGAATTGGCAAATGGATATTTGGAAACCCATAGAGGGCTATGGTGAAAAAGGAAATATCTTCCGTTCAAAACTGGAAAGAAGCTTTCTGAGAAACTGCTCTGTGTTCTGTTAATTCATCTTACAGAGTTACATCTTTCCCTTCAAGAAGCGTTTCGCTAAGGCTGTTCTTGTGGAATTGGCAAAGGGATATTTGGAAGCCGATAGAGGGCTATGGTGAAAAAGGAAATATCTTCCGTTCAAAACTGGAAAGAAGCTTTCTGAGAAACTGCTCTGTGTTCTGTTAATTCATCTCACAGAGTTACATCTTTCCCTTCAAGAAGCCTTTTGCTAAGGCTGTTCTTGTGGAATTGGCAAAGGGATATTTGGAAGCCCATAGAGGGCTATGGTGAAAAAGGAAATATCTTCCGTTCAAAACTGGAAAGAAGCTTACTGAGAAACTGCTCTGTGTTCTGTTAATTCATCTCACAGAGTTACATGTTTCCCTTCAAGAAGCCTTTCGCTAAGGCTGTTCTTGTGGAATTGGCAAAGGTATATTTGGAAGCCCATAGAGTGCTATGGTGAAAAAGGAAATATCTTCCGTTCAAAACTGGAAAGAAGCTTTCTGAGAAACTGCTCTGTGTTCTGTTAATTCATCTCACAGAGTTACATCTTTCCCTTCAAGAAGCCTTTCGCTAAGGCTGTTCTTGTCGAATTGGCAAAGGGATATTTGGAAGCCCATAGACGGCTATGGTGAAAAAGGAAATATCTTCCGTTAAAAACTGGAAACAAGCTTTCTGAGAAACTGCTCTGTGTTCTGTTAACTCATCTCACAGAGTTACATCTTTCCCTTCAAGAAGCCTTTCGCTAAGGCAGTTCTTGTGGAATTGGCAAAGGGATATTTGGAAGCCCATAGAGGGCTATGGTGAAAAAGGAAATATCTTCCGTTCAAAACTGGAAAGAAGCTTTCTGATAAACTGCTCTGTGTTCTGTTAATTCATCTCACAGAGTTACGTCTTTCCCTTCAGGAAGCCTTTCGCTAAGGCTGTTCTTGTGGAATTGGCAAAGGGATATTTGGAAGCTCATAGAGGGCTATGGTGAAAAAGGAAATATCTTCCGTTGAAAACTGGAAACAAACCTTCTGAGAAACAGCTCTGTGTTCTGTTAATTCATCTCACAGAGTTACATCTTTCCCTTCAAGAAGCCTTTCGCTAAGGCTGTTCTTGTGGAATTGGCAAAGGGATATTTGGAAGCCCATAGAGGGCTATGGTGAAAAAGGAAATATCTTCCGTTCAAAACTGGAAAGAAGCTTTCTGAGAAACTGCTCTGTGTTCTGTTAATTCATCTCACAGAGTTACATCTTTCCCTTCAAGAATCCTTTCGCTAAGGATGTTCTTGTGGAATTGGCAAAGGATATTTGGAAGCCCATAGAGGGCTATGGTGAAAAAGGAAATATCATCCGTTGAAAACTGGAAAGAAGCTCTCTGAGAAACTGCTCTGTGTTCTGTTAATTCATCTCACAGAGTTACATCTTTCCCTTCAAGAAGCCTTTCGCTAAGTCTGTTCCTGTGGAATTGGCAAAGGGATATTTGGAAGCCCATAGAGGGCTATGGTGAAAAAGGAAATATCTTCCGTTGAAAACTGGAAACAAGCCTTCTGAGAAACTACTCTGTGTTCTGTTAATTAATCTCACAGAGTTACATCTTTCCCTTCAAGAAGCCTTTCGCTAAGGCTGTTCTTGTGGAATTGGCAAAGGGATATTTGGAAGCTCATAGAGGGCTATGGTGAAAAAGGAAATATCTTCCGTTCAAAACTGGAAAGAAGCTTTCTGAGAAACTGCTCTGTGTTCTGTTAATTCATCTCACAGAGTTACATCTTTCCCTTCAAGAAGCCTTTCGCTAAGGCTGTTCTTGGGGCATTGGCAAAGGGATATTTGGAAGCCCATAGAGGTCTATGGTGAAAAAGGAAATATCTTCCGTTCAAAACTGGAAAGAAGGTTTCTGAGAAACTGCTCTGTGTTCTGTTAAATCATCTCACAGAGTTACATCTTTCCCTTCAAGAAGCCTTTCGCTAAGGCTGTTCTTGTGGAATTGGCAAAGGGATATTTGGAAGCCCATAGAGGGCTATGGTGAAAAAGGAAATATCTTCCGTTCAAAACTTTAAAGAAGCTTTCTGAGAAACTGCTCTGTGTTCTGTAAATTCATCTCACAGAGTTACATCTTTCCCTTCAAGAAGCCTTTCGCTAGGGCTGTTTTTGTGGAATTGGCAAAGGGATACTTCGAAGCCCATAGAGGGCTATGGTGAAAAAGGAAATATCATCCGTTCAAAACTGGAAAGAAGCTTTCTGAGAAACTGCTCTTTGTTCTGTTAATTCATCTCACAGAGTTACATCTTTCCCTTCAAGAAGCCTCTCGCTAAGGCTGTTCTTGTGGAATTGGCAAAGGGATATTTGGAAGCCCATAGAGGGCTATGGTGAAAAAGGAAATACCTTCCGTTCAAAACTGGAAAGAAGCTTTCTGAGAAACTGCTCTGTGTTCTGTTAATTCATCTCACAGAGTTACATCTTTCCCTTCAAGAAGCCTTTCGCTAAGGCTGTTCTTGTGGAATTGACAAAGGGATATTTGGAAGCCCATAGAGGGCTATGGTGAAAAAGGAAATATCTTCCGTTCAAAACTGGAAAGAAGCTTTCTGAGAAACTGGTCTGTGTTCTGTTAATTCATCTCACAGAGTTACATCTATCCCTTTAAGAAGCCTTTCGCTAAGGCTGTTCTTGTGGAATTGGAAAAGGGATATTTGGAAACCCATAGAGGGCTATGGTGAAAAAGGAAATAACTTCCGTTCAAAACTGGAAAGAAGCTTTCAGAGAAACTGCTCTGTGTTCTGTTAATTCATCTCACAGAGTTACATCTTGCCCTTCAAGAAGCCTTTCGCTAAGGCTGTTCTTGTGGAATGGAAAAGGGATATTTGGAAGCCCATAGAGGGCTATGGTGAAAAAGGAAATATCTTCCGTTCAAAACTGGAAAGAAGCTTTCTGAGAAACAGCTCTGTGTTTTGTTAATTCATCTCACAGAGTTACATCTTTCCCTTCAAGAAGCCTTTCGCTAAGGCTGTTCTTGTGGAATTGGAAAAGGGATATTTGGAAGCCCGTAGAGGGCTATGGTGAAAAAGGAAATATCTTCCATTCAAAACTGGAAAGAAGCTTTGTGAGAAACTGCTCTGTGTTCTGTTAATTCATCTCACAGAGTTACATCTTTCCCTTCAAGAAGCCTTTCGCTAAGGCAGTTCTTGTGGAATTGGAAAAGGGATATTTGGAAGCCCATAGAGGGCTATGGTGAAAAAGGAAATATCTTCCGTTCAAAACTGGAAAGAAGCTTTCTGAGAAACTGCTCTGTGTTCTGTTAATTCATCTCACAGAGTTACATCTTTCCCTTCAAGAAGCCTTTTGCTAAGGTTGTTCTTGTGGAATTGGCAAAGGGATATTTGGAGGCCCATAGAGGGCTATGGTGAAAAAGGAAATGTCTTCCGTTCAAAACTGGAAAGAAGCTTTCTGAGAAACTGCTCTGTTTTCTGTAAATCCATCTCACAGAGTTACATCTTTCCCTTCAAGAAGCCTTTCGCTAAGGCTGTTCTTGTGGAATTGGCAAAGGGATATTTGGAAGCCCATAGAGGGCTATGGTGAAAAAGGAAATATCTTCCGTTCAAAACTGGAAACAAGCTTTCTGAGAAACTGCTCTGTGATCTGTAAATTCATCTCACAGAGTTACATCTTTCCCTTCAAGAAGCCTCTCGCTAAGGCTGTTCTTGTGGAATTGGCAAAGGTATATTTGGAAGCCCATAGAGTGCTATGGTGAAAAAGGAAATACCTTCCGTTCAAAACTGGAAAGAAGCTTTCTGAGAAACTGCTCTGTGTTCTGTTAATTCATCTCACAGAGATACATCTTTCCCTTCATGAAGCCTTTCGCTAAGGCTGTTCTGGTGGAATTGGCAAAGGGATATTTGGAAGCCCATAGAGGGCTATGGTGAAAAAGGAAATATCTTCCCTTCAAAACTGGAAAGAAGCTTTCTGAGAAACTGGTCTGTGTTCTGTTAATTCATCTCAGAGAGTTACATCTATCCCTTCAAGAAGCCTTTCGCTAAGGCTGTTCTTGTGGAATTGGAAAAGGGATATTTGGAAACCCATAGAGGGCTATGGTGAAAAAGGAAATATCTTCCGTTCAAAACTGGAAAGAAGCTTTCAGAGAAACTGCTCTGTGTTCTGTTAATTCATCTCACAGAGTTACATCTTTCCCTTCAAGAAGTCTTACGCCAAGGCTGTTCTTGTGGAATTGGCAAAGGGATATTTGGAAGCCCATAGAGGGCTATGGTGAAAAAGGAAATATCTTCCGTTCAAAACTGGAAAGAAGCTTTCTGAGAAACAGCTCTGTGTTTTGTTAATTCATCTCACAGAGTTACATCTTTCCCTTCAAGAAGCCTTTTGATAAGGCTGTTCTTGTGGAATTCGAAAAGGGATATTTGGAAGCCCGTAGAGGGCTATGGTGAAAAAGGAAATATCTTCCATTCAAAACTGGAAAGAAGCTTTCTGAGAAACTGCTCTGTGTTCTGTTAATTCATCTCACAGAGTTACATCTTTCCCTTCAAGAAGCCTTTCGCTAAGGCAGTTCTTGTGGAATTGGAAAAGGGATATTTGGAAGCCCATAGAGGGCTATGGTGAAAAAGGAAATATCTTCCGTTCAAAACTGGAAAGAAGCTTTCTGAGAAACTGCTCTGTGTTCTGTTAATTCATCTCACAGAGTTACATCTTTCCCTTCAAGAAGCCTTTTGCTAAGGTTGTTCTTGTGGAATTGGCAAAGGGATATTTGGAGGCCCATAGAGTGCTATGGTGAAAAAGGAAATATCTTCCGTTCAAAACTGGAAAGAAGCTTTCTGAGAAACTGCTCTGTGATCTGTAAATTCATCTCACAGAGTTGCATCTTTCCCTTCAAGAAGCCTCTCGCTAAGGCTGTTCTTGTGGAATTGGCAAAGGGATATTTGGAAGCCCATAGAGGGCTATGGTGAAAAAATAAATATCTTCCGTTCAAAACTGGAAACAAGCTTTCTGAGAAACTGCTCTGTGTTCTGTAAATTCATCTCACAGAGTTACATCTTTCCCTTCAAGAAGCCTTTCGCTAAGGCTGTTCTTGTGGAATTGGCAAAGGGATATTTGGAAGCCCATAGAGGGCTATGGTGAAAAAGGAAATACCTTCCGTTCAAAACTGGAAAGAAGCTTTCTGAGAAACTGCTCTATGTTCCGTTAATTCATCTCACAGAGTTACATCTTTCCCTTCAGGAAGCCTTTCGCTAAGGCTGTTCTTGTGGAATTGGCAAAGGGATATTTGGAAGCCCTTAGAGGGCTATGGTGAAAAAGGAAATATCTTCCGTTCAAAACTGGAAAGAAGCTTTCTGAGAAACTGCTCTGTGTTCTGTTAATTCATCTCACAGAGTTACATCTTTCCCTTCAAGAAGCCTTTCGGTAAGGCTCTTCTTGTGGAATTGGAAAAGGGATATTTGGAAACCCATATAGGGCTATGGTGAAAAAGGAAATATCTTCCGTTCAAAACTGGAAAGAAGCTTTCTGAGAAACTGCTCTGTGTTCTGTTAATTCATCTCACAGAGTTACATCTTTCCCTTCAAGAAACCTTTCGCTAAGCATATTCTTGTGGAATTGGAAAAGGGATATTTGGAAGCCCATAGAGGGCTATGGTGAAAAAGGAAATATCTTCCGTTCAAAACTGGAAGGAAGCTTTCTGAGAAACCTCTCTGTGTTCTGTTAATTCATCTCACAGAGTTACATCTTTCCCTTAAAGAAGCCTTTCGCTAAGGCTGTTCTTGTGGAATTGGCAAAGGGATATTTGGAAGCCCATAGAGGGCTATGGTGAAAAAGGAAATATCTTCCGTTCAAAACTGGAAAGAAGCTTTCTGAGAAACTGCTCTGTGTTCTGTTAATTCATGTCACAGAGTTACATCTTTCCCTTCAAGAAGCCTTTCGCTAAGGCTGTTCCTGTGGAATTGGCAAAGGGATATTTGGAAGCCCTTAGAGGGTTATGGTGAAAAAGGAAATATCTTCCGTTCAAAACTGGAAAGAAGCTTTCTGAGAAACTGCTCTGTGTTCTGTTAATTCATCTCACAGAGTTACATCTTTCCCTTCAAGAAGCCTTTCGCTAAGGCTGTTCTTGTGGAATTGGCAAAGGGATATTTGGAAGCCCATAGAGGGCTATGTTGAAAAAGGAAATATTTTCCGTTCAAAACTGGAAAGAAGCTTTCTGAGAAACTGCTCTGTGTTTTGTTAATTCATCTCACAGAGTTACATCTTTCCCTTCAAGAAGCCTTTCGCTAAGGCTATTTTTGTGAAATTGGAAAAGGGATATTTGGAAACCCATAGAGGGCTATGGTGAAAAAGGAAATATCTTCCGTTCAAAACTGGAAAGAAGCTTTCTGAGAAACTGCTCTGTGTTCTGTTAATTCATCTCACACAGTTACATCTTTCCCTTCAAGAAACCTTTCGCTAAGCCTATTCTTGTGGAATTGGAAAAGGGATATTTGGAAGCCCATAGAGGGCTATGGTGAAAAAGGAAATATCTTCCGTTCAAAACTGGAAAGAAGCTTTCTGAGAAACCTCTCTTTGTTCTGTTAATTCATCTCACAGAGTTACATCTTTCCCTTCAAGAAGCCTTTCGCTAAGGCTGTTCTTGTGGAATTGGCAAAGGGATATTTGGAAGAACATAGAGGGCTATGGTGAAAAAGGAAATATCTTCCGTTCAAAACTGGAAAGAAGCTTTCTGAGAAACTGCTCTGTGTTCTGTTAATTCATCTCACAGAGTTACATCTTTCCCTTCAAGAAGCCTTTCGCTAAGGCTGTACTTGTGGAATTGGAAAAGGGATGTTTGGAAGCCCATAGAGTGCTATGGTGAAAAAGGAAATAGATTCCGTTCAAAACTGGAAAGAAGCTTTCTGAGAAACTGCTCTGTGTTCTGTTAATTCATCTCACAGAGTTACATCTTTCCCTTCAAGAAGCCTTTCGCTAAGGCTGTTCTTGTGGAATTGGCAAAGGGATATTTGGAAGCCCATAGAGTGCTATGGTGAAAAAGGAAATATCTTCCGTTCAAAACTGGAAAGAAGCTTTCTGAGAAACTGGTCTGTGTTCTGTTAATTCATCTCACAGAGTTACATCTATCCCTTCAAGAAGCCTTTCGCTAAGGCTGTTCTTGTGGAATTGGAAAAGGGATATTTGGAAACCCATAGAGGGCTATGGTGAAAAAGGAAATATCTTCCGTTCAAAACTGGAAAGAAGCTTTCTGAGAAACTGCTCTGTGTTCTGTTAATTCATCTCACACAGTGACATCTTCCCCTTCAAGAATCCTTTCGCTAAGCCTATTCTTGTGGAATTGGAAAAGGGATATTTGGAAGCCCATAGAGGGCTATGGTGAAAAAGGAAATATCTTCCGTTCAAAACTGGAAAGAAGCTTTCTGAGAAACCTCTCTGTGTTCTGTTAATTCATCTCACAGAGTTACATCTTTCCCTTCAAGAAGCCTTTCG
The DNA here is from genome assembly GCF_047675955.1 of Chlorocebus sabaeus. NCBI lineage: Eukaryota > Metazoa > Chordata > Mammalia > Primates > Cercopithecidae > Chlorocebus > Chlorocebus sabaeus. Next base: position 222,944 of record NW_027327517.1, read on the forward strand.
CTAAGGCTGTTCTTGTGGAATTGGCAAAGGGATATTTGGAAGCCCATAGAGGGCTATGGTGAAAAAGGAAATATCTCCCGTTCAAAACTGGAAAGAAGCTTTCTGAGAAACTGCTCTGTGTTCTGTTAATTCATCTCACAGAGTTACATCTTTCCCTTCAACAAGCCTTTCGCTAAGGCTGTTCTTGTGGAATTGGAAAAGGGATGTTTGGAAGCCCATAGAGGGCTATGGTGAAAAAGGAAATAGCTTCCGTTCAAAACTGGAAAGAAGCTTTCTGAGAAACTGCTCTGTGTTCTGTTAATTCATCTCACAGAGTTACATCTTTCCCTTCAAGAAGCCTTTCGCTAAGGCTGTTCTTGTGGAATTGGCAAAGGGATATTTGGAAGCCCTTAGAGGTCTATGGTGAAAAAGGAAATATCTTCCGTTCAAAACTGGAAAGAAGCTTTCTGAGAAACTGCTCTGTGTTCTGTTAATTCATCTCACAGAGTTACATCTTTCCCTTCAAGAAGCCTTTCCCTAAGGCTGTTCTTGTGGAATTGGAAAAGGGATATTTGGAAGCCCATAGAGGGCTATGTTGAAAAAGGAAATATTTTCCGTTCAAAACTGGAAAGAAGCTTTCTGAGAAACTGCTCTGTGTTCTGTTAATTCATCTCACAGAGTTACATCTTTCCCTTCAAGAAACCTTTCGCTAAGCCTATTCTTGTGGAATTGGCAAAGGGATATTTGGAAGCCCATAGAGGGCTATAGTGAAAAAGGAAATATCTTCCGTTCAAAACTGGAAAGAAGCTTTCTGAGAAACCTCTCTGTGTTCTGTTAATTCATCTCACAGAGTTACATCTTTCCCTTCAAGAAGCCTTTCGCTAAGGCTGTTCTTGTGGAATTGGCAAAGGGATATTTGGAAGCCCTTAGAGGGCTATGGTGAAAAAGGAAATATCTTCCGTTCAAAACTGGAAAGAAGCTTTCTGAGAAACTGCTCTGTGTTCTGTTAATTCATCTCACAGAGTTACATCTTTCCCTTCAAGAAGCCTTTCGCTAAAGCTGTTCTTGTGGAATTGGCAAAGGGATATTTGGAAGCCCATAGAGGGCTATGTTGAAAAAGGAAATATTTTCCGTTCAAAACTGGAAAGAAGCTTTCTGAGAAACTGCTCTGTGTTCTGTTAATTCATCTCACAAAGTTACATCTTTCCCTTCAAGAAGCCGTTCGCTAAGGCTGTTCTTGTGGAATTGGCAAAGGGATACTTGGAAGCCCATAGAGGGCTACGGTGAAAAAGGAAATATCTTCCGTTCAAAACTGGAAAGAAGCTTTCTGAGAAACTGCTCTGTGTTCTGTTAATTCATCTCACAGAGTTACATCTATCCCTTCAAGAAGACTTTCACTAAGGCTGTTCTTGTTGAATTGGCAAAGGGATATTTGGAAGCCCATAGAGTGCTATGGTCAAAAAGGAAATATCTTGCGTTGAAAACTGGAAAGAAGCTTTCTGAGAAACTGCTTTGTGTTCTGTTAATTCATCTCACAGAGTTACATCTTTCCCTTCAAGAAGCCTTTCGCTAAGGCTGTTCTTGTGGAATTGGAAAAGGGATATTTGGAAGCCCATAGAGTGCTATGGTGAAAAAGGAAATATCTTCCGTTCAAAACTGGAAAGAAGCTTTCTGAGAAACTGCTCTGTGTTCTGTTAATTCATCTCACAGAGTTACATCTTTCCCTTCAAGAAGCCTTTCGCTAAGGCTGTTTTTGTGGAATTGGCAAAGGGATATTTGGAAGCCCATAGAGGGCTGTGGTGAAAAAGGAAATATCTTCGTTTCAAAACTGGAAAGAAGCTTTCTGAGAAACTACTCTGTGTTCTGTTAATTCATCTCACAGAGTTACATCTTTCCCTTCAGGAAGCCTTTCGCTAAGACTGTTCTTGTGGAATTGGAAAAGGGATATTTGGAAGCCCCTAGAGGGCTATGGTGAAAAAGGAAATATCTTCCGTTCAAAACTGGAAAGAAGCTTTCTGAGAAACTGCTCTGTGTTCTGTTAATTCATCTCAAAGAGTTACATCTTTCCCTTCAAGAAGCCTTTCGCAAAGGCTCTTCTTGTGGAATTGGAAAAGGGATATTTGGAAGCCCATAGAGGGCTATGGTGAAAAAGGAAATATCTTCCGTTCAAAATTGGAAAGAAGCTTTCTGAGAAACTGCTCTGTGTTCTGTTAATTCATCTCACAGAGTTACATCTTTCCCTTCAAGAAGCCTTTCGCTAAGGCTGTTCTTGTGGAATTGGCAAAGGGATATTTGGAAGCCCATAGTGGGCTATGGTGAAAAAGGAAATATCTTCCGTTCAAAACTGGAAAGAAGCTTACTGAGAAACTGCTCTGTGTTCTGTTAATTCATCTCACAGAGTTACATCTATCCCTTCAAGAAGCCTTTCGCTAAGGCTGTTCTTGTGGAATTGGCAAAGTGATATTTGGAAGCCCATAGAGTGCTAAGGTGAAAAAGGAAATATCTTCCGTTCAAAACTGGAAAGAAGCTTTCTGAGAAACTGCTCTATGTTCTGTTAGTTCATCTAACAGAGTTACATCTTTCCCTTCAAGAAGCCTTTCACTAAGGCTGTTCTTCTGGAATTGGCAAAGGGATATTTGAAAGCCCATAGAGAGCAATGGTGAAAAAGGAAATATCTTCCGTTCAAAACTGGAAAGAAGCTTTCTGAGAAACTGCTCTGTGTTCTGTTAATTCATCTCACAGAGTTACATCTTTCCCTTCAAGAAGCCTTTCGCTAAGGCTGTTCTTGTGGAATTGGCAAAGGGATATTTGGAAGCCCTTAGAGGATTATGGTGAAAAAGGAAATATCTTCCGTTCAAAACTGGAAAGAAGCTTTCTGAGAAACCTCTCTGTGTTCTGTTAATTCATCTCACAGAGTTACATCTTTCCCTTAAAGAAGCCTTTCGCTAAGGCTGTTCTTGTGGAATTGGCAAAGGGATATTTGGAAGCCCATAGAGGGCTATGGTGAAAAAGGAAATATCTTCCGTTCAAAACTGGAAAGAAGCTTTCTGAGAAACTGCTCTGTGTTCTGTTAATTCATGTCACAGAGTTACATCTTTCCCTTCAAGAAGCCTTTCGCTAAGGCTGTTCCTGTGGAATTGGCAAAGGGATATTTGGAAGCCCTTAGAGGGTTATGGTGAAAAAGGAAATATCTTCCGTTCAAAACTGGAAAGAAGCTTTCTGAGAAACTGCTCTGTGTTCTGTTAATTCATCTCACAGAGTTACATCTTTCCCTTCAAGAAGCCTTTCGCTAAGGCTGTTCTTGTGGAATTGGCAAAGGGATATTTGGAAGCCCATAGAGGGCTATGTTGAAAAAGGAAATATTTTCCGTTCAAAACTGGAAAGAAGCTTTCTGAGAAACTGCTCTGTGTTTTGTTAATTCATCTCACAGAGTTACATCTTTCCCTTCAAGAAGCCTTTCGCTAAGGCTATTTTTGTGAAATTGGAAAAGGGATATTTGGAAACCCATAGAGGGCTATGGTGAAAAAGGAAATATCTTCCGTTCAAAACTGGAAAGAAGCTTTCTGAGAAACTGCTCTGTGTTCTGTTAATTCATCTCACACAGTTACATCTTTCCCTTCAAGAAACCTTTCGCTAAGCCTATTCTTGTGGAATTGGAAAAGGGATATTTGGAAGCCCATAGAGGGCTATGGTGAAAAAGGAAATATCTTCCGTTCAAAACTGGAAAGAAGCTTTCTGAGAAACCTCTCTTTGTTCTGTTAATTCATCTCACAGAGTTACATCTTTCCCTTCAAGAAGCCTTTCGCTAAGGCTGTTCTTGTGGAATTGGCAAAGGGATATTTGGAAGAACATAGAGGGCTATGGTGAAAAAGGAAATAGCTTCCGTTCAAAACTGGAAAGAAGCTTTCTGAGAAACTGCTCTGTGTTCTGTTAATTCATCTCACAGAGTTACATCTTTCCCTTCAAGAAGCCTTTCGCTAAGGCTGTACTTGTGGAATTGGAAAAGGGATGTTTGGAAGCCCATAGAGTGCTATGGTGAAAAAGGAAATAGATTCCGTTCAAAACTGGAAAGAAGCTTTCTGAGAAACTGCTCTGTGTTCTGTTAATTCATCTCACAGAGTTACATCTTTCCCTTCAAGAAGCCTTTCGCTAAGGCTGTTCTTGTGGAATTGGCAAAGGGATATTTGGAAGCCCATAGAGTGCTATGGTGAAAAAGGAAATATCTTCCGTTCAAAACTGGAAAGAAGCTTTCTGAGAAACTGGTCTGTGTTCTGTTAATTCATCTCACAGAGTTACATCTATCCCTTCAAGAAGCCTTTCGCTAAGGCTGTTCTTGTGGAATTGGAAAAGGGATATTTGGAAACCCATAGAGGGCTATGGTGAAAAAGGAAATATCTTCCGTTCAAAACTGGAAAGAAGCTTTCTGAGAAACTGCTCTGTGTTCTGTTAATTCATCTCACACAGTGACATCTTCCCCTTCAAGAATCCTTTCGCTAAGCCTATTCTTGTGGAATTGGAAAAGGGATATTTGGAAGCCCATAGAGGGCTATGGTGAAAAAGGAAATATCTTCCGTTCAAAACTGGAAAGAAGCTTTCTGAGAAACCTCTCTGTGTTCTGTTAATTCATCTCACAGAGTTACATCTTTCCCTTCAAGAAGCCTTTCGCTAAGGCTGTTCTTGTGGAATTGGCAAAGGGATATTTGGAAGCCCATAGAGGGCTATGGTGAAAAAGGAAATATCTCCCGTTCAAAACTGGAAAGAAGCTTTCTGAGAAACTGCTCTGTGTTCTGTTAATTCATCTCACAGAGTTACATCTTTCCCTTCAACAAGCCTTTCGCTAAGGCTGTTCTTGTGGAATTGGAAAAGGGATGTTTGGAAGCCCATAGAGGGCTATGGTGAAAAAGGAAATAGCTTCCGTTCAAAACTGGAAAGAAGCTTTCTGAGAAACTGCTCTGTGTTCTGTTAATTCATCTCACAGAGTTACATCTTTCCCTTCAAGAAGCCTTTCGCTAAGGCTGTTCTTGTGGAATTGGCAAAGGGATATTTGGAAGCCCTTAGAGGTCTATGGTGAAAAAGGAAATATCTTCCGTTCAAAACTGGAAAGAAGCTTTCTGAGAAACTGCTCTGTGTTCTGTTAATTCATCTCACAGAGTTACATCTTTCCCTTCAAGAAGCCTTTCCCTAAGGCTGTTCTTGTGGAATTGGAAAAGGGATATTTGGAAGCCCATAGAGGGCTATGTTGAAAAAGGAAATATTTTCCGTTCAAAACTGGAAAGAAGCTTTCTGAGAAACTGCTCTGTGTTCTGTTAATTCATCTCACAGAGTTACATCTTTCCCTTCAAGAAACCTTTCGCTAAGCCTATTCTTGTGGAATTGGCAAAGGGATATTTGGAAGCCCATAGAGGGCTATAGTGAAAAAGGAAATATCTTCCGTTCAAAACTGGAAAGAAGCTTTCTGAGAAACCTCTCTGTGTTCTGTTAATTCATCTCACAGAGTTACATCTTTCCCTTCAAGAAGCCTTTCGCTAAGGCTGTTCTTGTGGAATTGGCAAAGGGATATTTGGAAGCCCTTAGAGGGCTATGGTGAAAAAGGAAATATCTTCCGTTCAAAACTGGAAAGAAGCTTTCTGAGAAACTGCTCTGTGTTCTGTTAATTCATCTCACAGAGTTACATCTTTCCCTTCAAGAAGCCTTTCGCTAAAGCTGTTCTTGTGGAATTGGCAAAGGGATATTTGGAAGCCCATAGAGGGCTATGTTGAAAAAGGAAATATTTTCCGTTCAAAACTGGAAAGAAGCTTTCTGAGAAACTGCTCTGTGTTCTGTTAATTCATCTCACAAAGTTACATCTTTCCCTTCAAGAAGCCGTTCGCTAAGGCTGTTCTTGTGGAATTGGCAAAGGGATACTTGGAAGCCCATAGAGGGCTACGGTGAAAAAGGAAATATCTTCCGTTCAAAACTGGAAAGAAGCTTTCTGAGAAACTGCTCTGTGTTCTGTTAATTCATCTCACAGAGTTACATCTATCCCTTCAAGAAGACTTTCACTAAGGCTGTTCTTGTTGAATTGGCAAAGGGATATTTGGAAGCCCATAGAGTGCTATGGTCAAAAAGGAAATATCTTGCGTTGAAAACTGGAAAGAAGCTTTCTGAGAAACTGCTTTGTGTTCTGTTAATTCATCTCACAGAGTTACATCTTTCCCTTCAAGAAGCCTTTCGCTAAGGCTGTTCTTGTGGAATTGGAAAAGGGATATTTGGAAGCCCATAGAGTGCTATGGTGAAAAAGGAAATATCTTCCGTTCAAAACTGGAAAGAAGCTTTCTGAGAAACTGCTCTGTGTTCTGTTAATTCATCTCACAGAGTTACATCTTTCCCTTCAAGAAGCCTTTCGCTAAGGCTGTTTTTGTGGAATTGGCAAAGGGATATTTGGAAGCCCATAGAGGGCTGTGGTGAAAAAGGAAATATCTTCGTTTCAAAACTGGAAAGAAGCTTTCTGAGAAACTACTCTGTGTTCTGTTAATTCATCTCACAGAGTTACATCTTTCCCTTCAGGAAGCCTTTCGCTAAGACTGTTCTTGTGGAATTGGAAAAGGGATATTTGGAAGCCCCTAGAGGGCTATGGTGAAAAAGGAAATATCTTCCGTTCAAAACTGGAAAGAAGCTTTCTGAGAAACTGCTCTGTGTTCTGTTAATTCATCTCAAAGAGTTACATCTTTCCCTTCAAGAAGCCTTTCGCAAAGGCTCTTCTTGTGGAATTGGAAAAGGGATATTTGGAAGCCCATAGAGGGCTATGGTGAAAAAGGAAATATCTTCCGTTCAAAATTGGAAAGAAGCTTTCTGAGAAACTGCTCTGTGTTCTGTTAATTCATCTCACAGAGTTACATCTTTCCCTTCAAGAAGCCTTTCGCTAAGGCTGTTCTTGTGGAATTGGCAAAGGGATATTTGGAAGCCCATAGTGGGCTATGGTGAAAAAGGAAATATCTTCCGTTCAAAACTGGAAAGAAGCTTACTGAGAAACTGCTCTGTGTTCTGTTAATTCATCTCACAGAGTTACATCTATCCCTTCAAGAAGCCTTTCGCTAAGGCTGTTCTTGTGGAATTGGCAAAGTGATATTTGGAAGCCCATAGAGTGCTAAGGTGAAAAAGGAAATATCTTCCGTTCAAAACTGGAAAGAAGCTTTCTGAGAAACTGCTCTATGTTCTGTTAGTTCATCTAACAGAGTTACATCTTTCCCTTCAAGAAGCCTTTCACTAAGGCTGTTCTTCTGGAATTGGCAAAGGGATATTTGAAAGCCCATAGAGAGCAATGGTGAAAAAGGAAATATCTTCCGTTCAAAACTGGAAAGAAGCTTTCTGAGAAACTGCTCTGTGTTCTGTTAATTCATCTCACAGAGTTACATCTTTCCCTTCAAGAAGCCTTTCGCTAAGGCTGTTCTTGTGGAATTGGCAAAGGGATATTTGGAAGCCCTTAGAGGATTATGGTGAAAAAGGAAATATCTTCCGTTCAAAACTGGAAAGAAGCTTTCTGAGAAACCTCTCTGTGTTCTGTTAATTCATCTCACAGAGTTACATCTTTCCCTTCAAGAAGCCTTTCGCTAAGGCTGTTATTGTGGAATTGGCAAAGGGATATTTGGAAGCCCATAGAGGGCTATGGTGAAAAAGGAAATATCTTCCGTTCGAAACTGGAAAGAAGCTTTCTGAGAAACCTCTCTGTGTTCTGTTAATTCATCTCACAGAGTTACATCTTTCCCTTCAAGAAGCCTTTCGCTAAGGCTGTTCTTGTGGAATTGGCAAAGGGATATTTGGAAGCCCATAGAGGGCTATGGTGAAAAAGGAAATATCTTCCGTTCAAAACTGGAAAGAAGCTTTCTGAGAAACTGCTCTGTGTTCTGTTAATTCATCTCACAGAGTTACATCTTTCCCTTCAAGAAGCCTTTCGCTAAGGCTGTTCTTGTGGAATTGGAAAAGGGATATTTGGAAGCCCATAGAGTGCTATGGTGAAAAAGGAAATAGCTTCCGTTCAAAACTGGAAAGAAGCTTTCTGAGAAACTGCTCTGTGTTCTGTTAATTCATCTCACAGAGTTACATCTTTCCCTTCAAGAAGCCTTTCGCTAAGGCTGTTCTTGTGGAATTGGCAAAGGGATATTTGGAAGCCCTTAGAGGGCTATGGTGAAAAAGGAAATATCTTCCGTTCAAAACTGGAAAGTAGCTTTCTGAGAAACTGCTCTGTTTTCTGTAAATCCATCTCACAGAGTTACATCTTTCCCTTCAAGAAGCCTTTCGCTAAGGCTGTTCTTGTGGAATTGGCAAAGGGATATTTGGAAGCCCATAGAGGGCTATGGTGAAAAAGGAAATATCTTCCGTTCAAAACTGGAAACAAGCTTTCTGAGAAACTGCTCTGTGTTCTGTTAATTCATCTCACAGAGTTACATCTTTCCCTTCAAGAAGCCTTTCGCTAAGGCTGTTCTTGTGGAATTGGAAAAGGGATATTTGGAAGCCCATAGAGTGCTATGGTGAAAAAGGAAATAGCTTCCGTTCAAAACTGGAAAGAAGCTTTCTGAGAAACTGCTGTGTGTTCTGTTAATTCATCTCACAGAGTTACATCTTTCCCTTCAAGAAGCCTTTCGCTAAGGCTGTTCTTGTGGAATTGGCAAAGGGATATTTGGAAGCCCTTAGAGGGCTATGGTGAAAAAGGAAATATCTTCCGTTCAAAACTGGAAAGTAGCTTTCTGAGAAACTGCTCTGTTTTCTGTAAATACATCTCACAGAGTTACATCTTTCCCTTCAAAAAGCCTTTCGCTAAGGCTGTTCTTGTTTAATTGGCAAAGGGATATTTGGAAGCCCATAGAGGGCTATGGTGAAAAAGGAAATATCTTCCGTTCAAAACTGGAAACAAGCTTTCTGAGAAACTGCTCTGTGTTCTGTAAATTCATCTCACAGAGTTACATCTTTCCCTTCAAGAAGCCTTTCGCTAAGGCTGTTCTTGTGGAATTGGCAAAGGGATATTTGGAAGCCCATAGAGGGCTATGGTGAAAACGGAAATACCTTCCGTTCAAAACTGGAAAGAAGCTTTCTGAGAAACTGCTCTATGTTCTGTTAATTCATCTCACAGAGTTACATCTTTCCCTTCAAGAAGCCTTTCGCTAAGGCTGTTCTTGTGGAATTGGCAAAGGGATATTTGGAAGCCCATAGAGGGCTATGGTGAAAAAGGAAATATCTTCCGTTCAAAACTGGAAAGAAGCTTTCTGAGAAACTGCTCTGTGTTCTGTTAATTCATCTCACAGAGTTACATCTTTCCCTTCAAGAAGCCTTTCGCTAAGGCTCTTCTTGTGGAATTGGAAAAGGGATATTTGGAAACCCATATAGGGCTATGGTGAAAAAGGAAATATCTTCCGTTCAAAACTGGAAAGAAGCTTTCTGAGAAACTGCTCTGTGTTCTGTTAATTCATCTCACAGAGTTACATCTTTCCCTTCAAGAAACCTTTCGCTAAGCCTATTCTTGTGGAATTGGAAAAGGGATATTTGGAAGCCCATAGAGGGCTATGGTGAAAAAGGAAATATCTTCCGTTCAAAACTGGAAAGAAGCTTTCTGAGAAACCTCTCTGTGTTCTGTTAATTCATCTCACAGAGTTACATCTTTCCCTTCAAGAAGCCTTTCGCTAAGGCTGTTCTTGTGGAATTGGCAAAGGGATATTTGGAAGCCCATAGAGGGCTATGGTGAAAAAGGAAATATCTTCCGTTCAAAACTGGAAAGAAGCTTTCTGAGAAACTGCTCTGTGTTCTGTTAATTCATCTCACAGAGTTACATCTTACCCTTCAAGAAGCCTTTCGCTAAGGCTGTTCTTGTGGAATTGGAAAAGGGATGTTTGGAAGCCCATAGAGTGCTATGGTGAAAAAGGAAATAGCTTCCGTTCAAAACTGGAAAGAAGCTTTCTGAGAAACTGCTCTGTGTTCTGTTAATTCATCTCACAGAGTTACATCTTTCCCTTCAAGAAGCCTTTCGCTAAGGCTGTTCTTGTGGAATTGGCAAAGGGATATTTGGAAGCCCTTAGAGGGCTATGGTGAAAAAGGAAATATCTTCCGTTCAAAACTGGAAAGAAGCTTTCTGAGAAACTGCTGTGTGTTCTGTTAATTCATCTCACAGAGTTACATCTTTCCCTTCAAGAAGCCTTTCGCTAAGGCTGTTCTTGTGGAATTGGCAAAGGGATATTTGGAAGCCCATAGAGGGCTATGTTGAAAAAGGAAATATTTTCCGTTCAAAACTGAAAGAAGCTTTCTGAGAAACTGCTCTGTGTTCTGTTAATTCATCTCACAAAGTTACATCTTTCCCTTCAAGAAGCCTTTCGCTAAGGCTGTTCTTGTGGAATTGGCAAAGGGATACTTGGAAGCCCATAGAGGGCTACGGTGAAAAAGGAAATATCTTCCGTTCAAAACTGGAAAGAAGCTTTCTGAGAAACTGCTCTGTGTTCTGTTAATTCATCTCACAGAGTTACATCTATCCCTTCAAGAAGACTTTCACTAAGGCTGTTCTTGTTGAATTGGCAAAGGGATATTTGGAAGCCCCTAGAGGGCTATGGTCAAAAAGGAAATATCTTCCGTTGAAAACTGGAAAGAAGCTTTCTGAGAAACTGCTTTGTGTTCTGTTAATTCATCTCACAGAGTTACATCTTTCCCTTCAAGAAGCCTTTCGCTAAGGCTGTTCTTGTGGAATTGGAAAAGGGATATTTGGAAGCCCATAGAGTGCTATGGTGAAAAAGGAAATATCTTCCGTTGAAAACTGGAAAAAAGCCTTCTGAGAAACTGCTCTGTGTTCTGTTAATTCATCTCACAGAGTTACATCTTTCCCTTCAAGAAGCCTTTCGCTAAGGCTGTACTTGTGGAATTGGCAAAGGGATATTTGGAAGTCCATAGATGGCTATGGTGAAAAAGGAAATATCTTCCGTTCAAAACTGGAAAGAAGCTTTCTGAGAAACCGCTCTGTGTTCTGTTAATTAATCTCACAGAGTTACATCTTTCCCTTCAAGAAGCCTTTCGCTAAGGCTGTTCTTGTGGAATTGGCAAAGGGATATTTGGAAGCCCATAGAGGGCTATGGTGAAAAAGGAAATATCTTCCGTTCAAAACTGGAAAGAAGCTTTCTGAGAAACTGCTCTGTGTTCTGTTAATTCATCTCACAGAGTTACATCTTTCCCTTCAAGAAGTCTTACGCCAAGGCTGTTCTTGTGGAATTGGCAAAGGGATATTTGGAAGCCCATAGAGGGCTATGGTGAAAAAGGAAATATCTTCCGTTCAAAACTGGAAAGAAGCTTTCTGAGAAACAGCTCTGTGTTTTGTTAATTCATCTCACAGAGTTACATCTTTCCCTTCAAGAAGCCTTTCGCTAAGGCTGTTCTTGTGGAATTGGAAAAGGGATATTTGGAAGCCCGTAGAGGGCTATGGTGAAAAAGGAAATATCTTATATTCAAAACTGGAAAGAAGCTTTCTGAGAAACTGCTCTGTGTTCTGTTAATTCATCTCACAGAGTTACATCTTTCCCTTCAAGAATCCTTTCGCTAAGGCAGTTCTTGTGGAATTGGAAAAGGGATATTTGGAAGCCCATAGAGGGCTATGGTGAAAAAGGAAATATCTTCCGTTCAAAACTGGAAAGAAGCTTTCTGAGAAACTGCTCTGTGTTCTGTTAATTCATCTCACAGAGTTACATCTTTCCCTTCAAGAAGCCTTTTGCTAAGGTTGTTCTTGTGGAATTGGCAAAGGGATATTTTGAGGCCCATAGAGGGCTATGGTGAAAAAGGAAATATCTTCCGTTCAAAACTGGAAAGAAGCTTTCTGAGAAACTGCTCTGTTTTCTGTAAATCCATCTCACAGAGTTACATCTTTCCCTTCAAGAAGCCTTTCGCTAAGGCTGTTCTTGTGGAATTGGCAAAGGGATATTTGGAAGCCCATAGAGGGCTATGGTGAAAAAGGAAATATCTTCCGTTCAAAACTGGAAACAAGCTTTCTGAGAAACTGCTCTGTGATCTGTAAATTCATCTCACAGAGTTACATCTTTCCCTTCAAGAAGCCTCTCGCTAAGGCTGTTCTTGTGGAATTGGCAAAGGGATATTTGGAAGCCCATAGAGGGCTATGGTGAAAAAGGAAATACCTTCCGTTCAAAACTGGAAAGAAGCTTTCTGAGAAACTGCTCTGTGTTCTGTTAATTCATCTCACAGAGTTACATCTTTCCCTTCAAGAAGCCTTTCGCTAAGGCTGTTCTTGTGGAATTGGCAAAGGGATATTTGGAAGCCCATAGAGGGCTATGGTGAAAAAGGAAATATCTTCCGTTCAAAACTGGAAAGAAGCTTTCTGAGAAACTGGTCTGTGTTCTGTTAATTCATCTCAGAGAGTTACATCTATCCCTGCAAGAAGCCTTTCGCTAAGGCTGTTCTTGTGGAATTGGAAAAGGGATATTTGGAAACCCATAGAGGGCTATGGTGAAAAAGGAAATATCTTCCGTTCAAAACTGGAAAGAAGCTTTCAGAGAAACTGCTCTGTGTTCTGTTAATTCATCTCACAGAGTTACATCTTGCCCTTTAAGAAACCTTTCGCTAAGGCTATTCTTGTGGAACGGAAAAGGGATATTTGGAAGCCCATAGAGGGCTATGGTGAAAAAGGAAATATCTTCCGTTCAAAAATGGAATGAAGCTTTCTGAGAAACCTTTCTGTGTTCTGTTAATTCATCTCACAGAGTTACATCTTTCCCTTCAAGAAGCCTTTCGCTAAGGCTGTTCTTGTGGAATTGGAAAAGGGATGTTTGGAAGCCCATAGAGTGCTACGGTGAAAAAGGAAATAGCTTCCGTTCAAAACTGGAAAGAAGCTTTCTGAGAAACTGCTCTGTGTTCTGTTAATTCATCTCACAGAGTTACATCTTTCCCTTCAAGAAGCCTTTCGCTAAGGCTGTTCTTGTGGAATTGGCAAAGGGATATTTGGAAGCCCTTAGAGGGCTATGGTGAAAAAGGAAATATCTTCCGTTCAAAACTGGAAAGAAGCTTTCTGAGAAACTGCTCTGTGTTCTGTTAATTCATCTCACAGAGTTACATCTTTCCCTTCAAGAAGCCTTTCGCTAAGGCTGTTCTTGTGGAATTGGAAAAGGGATATTTGGAAGCCCATAGAGGGCTATGGTGAAAAAGGAAATATCTTCCGTTCAAAACTGGAAAGAAGCTTTCTGAGAAACTGCTCTGTGTTCTGTTAATTCATCTCACAGAGTTACATCTTTCCCTTCAAGAAACCTTTCGCTAAGCCTATTCTTGTGGAATTGGAAAAGGGATATTTGGAAGCCCATAGAGGGCTATGGTGAAAAAGGAAATATCTTCCGTTCAAAACTGGAAAGAAGCTTTCTGAGAAACCTCTCTGTGTTCTGTTAATTCATCTCACAGAGTTACATCTTTCCCTTCAAGAAGCCTTTCGCTAAGGCTGTTCTTGTGGAATTGGCAAAGGGATACTTGGAAGCCCATAGAGGGCTACGGTGAAAAAGGAAATATCTTCCGTTCAAAACTGGAAAGAAGCTTTCTGAGAAACTGCTCTGTGTTCTGTTAATTCATATCACAGAGTTACATCTTTCCCTTCAAGAAGTCTTACGCCAAGGCTGTTCTTGTGGAATTGGCAAAGGGATATTTGGAAGCCCATAGAGGGCTATGGTCAAAAAGGAAATATCTTCCGTTCAAAACTGGAAAGAAGCTTTCTGAGAAACAGCTCTGTGTTTTGTTAATTCATCTCACAGAGTTACATCTTTCCCTTCAAGAAGCCTTTCGCTAAGGCTGTTCTTGTGGAATTGGAAAAGGGATATTTGGAAGCCCGTAGAGGGCTATGGTGAAAAAGGAAATATCTTATATTCAAAACTGGAAAGAAGCTTTCTGAGAAACTGCTCTGTGTTCTGTTAATTCATCTCACAGAGTTACATCTTTCCCTTCAAGAATCCTTTCGCTAAGGCAGTTCTTGTGGAATTGGAAAAGGGATATTTGGAAGCCCATAGAGGGCTATGGTGAAAAAGGAAATATCTTCCGTTCAAAACTGGAAAGAAGCTTTCTGAGAAACTGCTCTGTGTTCTGTTAATTCATCTCACAGAGTTACATCTTTCCCTTCAAGAAGCCTTTTGCTAAGGTTGTTCTTGTGGAATTGGCAAAGGGATATTTGGAGGCCCATAGAGGGCTATGGTGAAAAAGGAAATATCTTCCGTTCAAAACTGGAAAGAAGCTTTCTGAGAAACTGCTCTGTTTTCTGTAAATCCATCTCACAGAGTTACATCTTTCCCTTCAAGAAGCCTTTCGCTAAGGCTGTTCTTGTGGAATTGGCAAAGGGATATTTGGAAGCCCATAGAGGGCTATGGTGAAAAAGGAAATATCTTCCGTTCAAAACTGGAAACAAGCTTTCTGAGAAACTGCTCTGTGATCTGTAAATTCATCTCACAGAGTTACATCTTTCCCTTCAAGAAGCCTCTCGCTAAGGCTGTTCTTGTGGAATTGGCAAAGGGATATTTGGAAGCCCATAGAGGGCTATGGTGAAAAAGGAAATACCTTCCGTTCAAAACTGGAAAGAAGCTTTCTGAGAAACTGCTCTGTGTTCTGTTAATTCATCTCACAGAGTTACATCTTTCCCTTCAAGAAGCCTTTCGCTAAGGCTGTTCTTGTGGAATTGGCAAAGGGATATTTGGAAGCCCATAGAGGGCTATGGTGAAAAAGGAAATATCTTCCGTTCAAAACTGGAAAGAAGCTTTCTGAGAAACTGGTCTGTGTTCTGTTAATTCATCTCAGAGAGTTACATCTATCCCTGCAAGAAGCCTTTCGCTAAGGCTGTTCTTGTGGAATTGGAAAAGGGATATTTGGAAACCCATAGAGGGCTATGGTGAAAAAGGAAATATCTTCCGTTCAAAACTGGAAAGAAGCTTTCAGAGAAACTGCTCTGTGTTCTGTTAATTCATCTCACAGAGTTACATCTTGCCCTTTAAGAAACCTTTCGCTAAGGCTATTCTTGTGGAACGGAAAAGGGATATTTGGAAGCCCATAGAGGGCTATGGTGAAAAAGGAAATATCTTCCGTTCAAAAATGGAATGAAGCTTTCTGAGAAACCTTTCTGTGTTCTGTTAATTCATCTCACAGAGTTACATCTTTCCCTTCAAGAAGCCTTTCGCTAAGGCTGTTCTTGTGGAATTGGAAAAGGGATGTTTGGAAGCCCATAGAGTGCTACGGTGAAAAAGGAAATAGCTTCCGTTCAAAACTGGAAAGAAGCTTTCTGAGAAACTGCTCTGTGTTCTGTTAATTCATCTCACAGAGTTACATCTTTCCCTTCAAGAAGCCTTTCGCTAAGGCTGTTCTTGTGGAATTGGCAAAGGGATATTTGGAAGCCCTTAGAGGGCTATGGTGAAAAAGGAAATATCTTCCGTTCAAAACTGGAAAGAAGCTTTCTGAGAAACTGCTCTGTGTTCTGTTAATTCATCTCACAGAGTTACATCTTTCCCTTCAAGAAGCCTTTCGCTAAGGCTGTTCTTGTGGAATTGACAAAGGGATATTTGGAAGCCCATAGAGGGCTATGTTGAAAAAGGAAATATTTTCCGTTCAAAACTGAAAGAAGCTTTCTGAGAAACTGCTCTGTGTTCTGTTAATTCATCTCACAAAGTTACATCTTTCCCTTCAAGAAGCCTTTCGCTAAAGCTGTTCTTGTGGAATTGGCAAAGGGATACTTGGAAGCCCATAGAGGGCTACGGTGAAAAAGGAAATATCTTCCGTTCAAAACAGGAAAGAAGCTTTCTGAGAAACTGCTCTGTGTTCCGTTAATTCATCTCACAGAGTTACATCTATCCCTTCAAGAAGACTTTCACTAAGGCTGTTCTTGTTGAATTGGCAAAGGGATATTTGGAAGCCCATAGAGGGCTATGGTCAAAAAGGAAATATCTTCCGTTGAAAACTGGAAAGAAGCTTTCTGAGAAACGGCTTTGTGTTCTGTTAATT
This sequence comes from Chlorocebus sabaeus, assembly GCF_047675955.1. NCBI lineage: Eukaryota > Metazoa > Chordata > Mammalia > Primates > Cercopithecidae > Chlorocebus > Chlorocebus sabaeus. The sequence continues at coordinate 238,895 of NW_027327517.1, forward strand.
CATCTCACAGAGTTACATCTTTCCCTTCAAGAAGCCTTTCGCTAAGGCTGTTCTTGTGGAATTTGAAAAGGGATATTTGGAAGCCCATAGAGTGCTATGGTGAAAAAGGAAATATCTTCCGTTGAAAACTGGAAAAAAGCCTTCTGAGAAACTGCTCTGTGTTCTGTTAATTCATCTCACAGAGTTACATCTTTCCCTTCAAGAAGTCTTTCGCTAAGGCTGTACTTGTGGAATTGGCAAAGGGATATTTGGAAGCCCATAGATGGCTATGGTGAAAAAGGAAATATCTTCCGTTCAAAACTGGAAAGAAGCTTTCTGAGAAACCGCTCTGTGTTCTGTTAATTAATCTCACAGAGTTACATCTTTCCTTTCAAGAAGCCTTTCGCTAAGGCTGTTCTTGTGGAATTGGCAAAGGGATATTTGGAAGCCCATAGAGGGCTATGGTGAAAAAGGAAATATCTTCCGTTCAAAACTGGAAAGAAGCTTTCTGAGAAACTGCTCTGTGTTCTGTTAATTCATCTCACAGAGTTACATCTTTCCCTTCAAGAAGTCTTACGCCAAGGCTGTTCTTGTGGAATTGGCAAAGGGATATTTGGAAGCCCATAGAGGGCTATGGTGAAAAAGGAAATATCTTCCGTTCAAAACTGAAAAGAAGCTTTCTGAGAAACAGCTCTGTGTTTTGTTAATTCATCTCACAGAGTTACATCTTTCCCTTCAAGAAGCCTTTCGCTAAGGCTGTTCTTGTGGAATTGGAAAAGGGATATTTGGAAGCCCATAGAGGGCTATGGTGAAAAAGGAAATACCTTCCGTTCAAAACTGGAAAGAAGCTTTCTGAGAAACTGCTCTATGTTCTGTTAATTCATCTCACAGAGTTACATCTTTCCCTTCAAGAAGCCTTTCGCTAAGGCTGTTCTTGTGGAATTGGCAAAGGGATATTTGGAAGCCCATAGAGGGCTATGGTGAAAAAGGAAATATCTTCCGTTCAAAACTGGAAAGAAGCTTTCTGAGAAACTGCTCTGTGTTCTGTTAATTCATCTCACAGAGTTACATCTTTCCCTTCAAGAAGCCTTTCGCTAAGGCTCTTCTTGTGGAATTGGAAAAGGGATATTTGGAAACCCATATAGGGCTATGGTGAAAAAGGAAATATCTTCCGTTCAAAACTGGAAAGAAGCTTTCTGAGAAAGTGCTCTGTGTTCTGTTAATTCATCTCACAGAGTTACATCTTTCCCTTCAAGAAACCTTTCGCTAAGCATATTCTTGTGGAATTGGAAAAGGGATATTTGGAAGCCCATAGAGGGCTATGGTGAAAAAGGAAATATCTTCCGTTCAAAACTGGAAGGAAGCTTTCTGAGAAACCTCTCTGTGTTCTGTTAATTCATCTCACAGAGTTACATCTTTCCCTTCAAGAAGCCTTTCGCTAAGGCTGTTCTTGTGGAATTGGCAAAGGGATATTTGGAAGCCCATAGAGGGCTATGGTGAAAAAGGAAATATCTTCCGTTCAAAACTGGAAAGAAGCTTTCTGAGAAACTGCTCTGTGTTCTGTTAATTCATCTCACAGAGTTACATCTTTCCCTTCAAGAAGCCTTTCGCTAAGGCTGTTCTTGTGGAATTGGAAAAGGGATGTTTGGAAGCCCATAGAGTGCTATGGTGAAAAAGGAAATAGCTTCCGTTCAAAACTGGAAAGAAGCTTTCTGAGAAACTGCTCTGTGTTCTGTTAATTCATCTCACAGAGTTACATCTTTCCCTTCAAGAAGCCTTTCGCTAAGGCTGTTCTTGTGGAATTGGCAAAGGGATATTTGGAAGCCCTTAGAGGGCTATGGTGAAAAAGGAAATATCTTCCGTTCAAAACTGGAAAGAAGCTTTCTGAGAAACTGCTCTGTGTTCTGTGAATTCATCTCACAGAGTTACATCTATCCCTTCAAGAAGCCTTTCGCTAAGGCTGTTCTTGTGGAATTGGCAAAGGGATATTTGGAAGCCCATAGAGGGCTATGTTGAAAAAGGAAATATTTTCCGTTCAAAACTGGAAAGAAGCTTTCTGAGAAACTGCTCTGTGTTCTGTTAATTCATCTCACAAAGTTACATCTTTCCCTTCAAGAAGCCTTTCGCTAAGGCTGTTCTTGTGGAATTGGCAAAGGGATACTTGGAAGCCCATAGAGGGCTACGGTGAAAAAGGAAATGTCTTCCGTTCAAAACTGGAAAGAAGCTTTCTGAGAAACTGCTCTGTGTTCTGTTAATTCATCTCACAGAGTTACATCTATCCCTTCAAGAAGTCTTTCACTAAGGCTGTTCTTGTTGAATTGGCAAAGGGATATTTGGAAGCCCAAAGAGGGCTATGGTCAAAAAGGAAATATCTTCCGTTCAAAACTGGAAAGAAGCTTTCTGAGAAACTGCTTTGTGTTCTGTTAATTCATCTCACAGAGTTACATCTTTCCCTTCAAGAAGCCTTTCGCTAAGGCTGTTCTTGTGGAATTGGAAAAGGGATATTTGGAAGCCCATAGAGTGCTACGGTGAAAAATTAAATATCTTCCGTTGAAAACTGGAAAAAAGCCTTCTGAGAAACTGCTCTGTGTTCTGTTAATTCATCTCACAGAGTTACATCTTTCCCTTCAAGAAGTCTTTCGCTAAGGCTGTTCTTGTGGAATTTGCAAAGGGATATTTGGAAGCCCATAGATGGCTATGGTGAAAAAGGAAATATCTTCCGTTCAAAACTGGAAAGAAGCTTTCTGAGAAACCGCTCTGTGTTCTGTTAATTAATCTCACAGAGTTACATCTTTCCCTTCAAGAAGCCTTTCGCTAAGGCTGTTCCTGTGGAATTGGCAAAGGGATATTTGGAAGCCCATAGAGGGCTATGGTGAAAAAGGAAATATCTTCCGTTCAAAACTGGAAAGAAGCTTTCTGATTAACTGCTCTGTGTTCTGTTAATTCATCTCACAGAGTTACATCTTTCCCTTCAAGAAGTCTTACGCCAAGGCTGTTCTTGTGGAATTGGCAAAGGGATATTTGGAAGCCCATAGAGGGCTATGGTGAAAAAGGAAATATCTTCCGTTCAAAACTGGAAAGAAGCTTTCTGAGAAACAGCTCTGTGTTTTGTTAATTCATCTCACAGAGTTACATCTTTCCCTTCAAGAAGCCTTTCGCTAAGGCTGTTCTTGTGGAATTGGAAAAGGGATATTTGGAAGCCCGTAGAGGGCTATGGTGAAAAAGGAAATATCTTCCATTCAAAACTGGAAAGAAGCTTTCTGAGAAACTGCTCTGTGTTCTGTTAATTCATCTCACAGAGTTACATCTTTCCCTTCAAGAAGCCTTTCGCTAAGGCAGTTCTTGTGGAATTGGAAAAGGGATATTTGGAAGCCCATAGAGGGCTATGGTGAAAAAGGAAATACCTTCCGTTCAAAACTGGAAAGAAGCTTTCTGAGAAACTGCTCTGTGTTCTGTTAATTCATCCCACAGAGTTACATCTTTCCCTTCAAGAAGCCTTTTGCTAAGGTTGTTCTTGTGGAATTGGCAAAGGGATATTTGGAGGCCCATAGAGGGCTATGGTGAAAAAGGAAATATCTTCCGTTCAAAACTGGAAAGAAGCTTTCTGAGAAACTGCTCTGTTTTCTGTAAATCCATCTCACAGAGTTACATCTTTCCCTTCAAGAAGCCTTTCGCTAAGGCTGTTCTTGTGGAATTGGCAAAGGGATATTTGGAAGCCCATAGAGGGCTATGGTGAAAAAGGGAAATATCTTCCGTTCAAAACTGGAAACAAGCTTTCTGAGAAACTGCTCTGTGATCTGTAAATTCATCTCACAGAGTTACATCTTTCCCTTCAAGAAGCCTCTCGCTAAGGCTGTTCTTGTGGAATTGGCAAAGGGATATTTGGAAGCCCATAGAGGGCTATGGTGAAAAAGGAAATACCTTCCGTTCAAAAATGGAAAGAAGCTTTCTGAGAAACTTCTCTGTGTTCTGTTAATTCATCTCACAGCGTTACATCTTTCCCTTCATGAAGCCTTTCGCTAAGGCTGTTCTTGTGGAATTGGCAAAGGGATATTTGGAAGCCCATAGAGTGCTATGGTGAAAAAGGAAATATCTTCCGTTCAAAACTGGAAAGAAGCTTTCGAGAAACTGGTCTGTGTTCTGTTAATTCATCTCACAGAGTTACATCTATCCCTTCAAGAAGCCTTTCGCTAAGGCTGTTCTTGTGGAATTGGAAAAGGGATATTTGGAAACCCATAGAGGGCTATGGTGAAAAAGGAAATATCTTCCGTTCAAAACTGGAAAGAAGCTTTCTGAGAAACTGCTCTGTGTTCTGTTAATTCATCTCACAGAGTTACATCTTTCCCTTCAAGAAACCTTTCGCTAAGCCTATTCTTGTGGAATTGGAAAAGGGATATTTGGAAGCCCATAGAGGGCTATGGTGAAAAAGGAAATATCTTCCGTTCAAAACTGGAAAGAAGCTTTCTGAGAAACCTCTCTGTTTTCTGTTAATTCATCTCACAGAGTTACATCTTTCCCTTCAAGAAGCCTTTCGCTAAGGCTGTTCTTGTGGAATTGGCAAAGGGATATTTGGAAGCCCATAGAGGGCTATGGTGAAAAAGGAAATATCTTCCGTTCAAAACTGGAAAGAAGCTTTCTGAGAAACTGCTCTGTGTTCTGTTAATTCATCTCACAGAGTTACATATTTCCCTTCAACAAGCCTTTCGCTAAGGCTGTTCTTGTGGAATTGGAAAAGGGATGTTTGGAAGCCCATAGAGTGCTATGGTGAAAAAGGAAATAGCTTCCGTTCAAAACTGGAAAGAAGCTTTCTGAGAAACTGCTCTGTGTTCTGTTAATTCATCTCACAGAGTTACATCTTTCCCTTCAAGAAGCCTTTCGCTAAGGCTGTTCTTGTGGAATTGGCAAAGGGATATTTGGAAGCCCTTAGAGGGCTATGGTGAAAAAGGAAATATCTTCCGTTCAAAACTGGAAAGAAGCTTTCTGAGAAACTGCTCTGTGTTCTGTTAATTCATCTCACAGAGTTACATCTTTCCCTTCAAGAAGCCTTTCGCTAAAGCTGTTCTTGTGGAATTGGCAAAGGGATATTTGGAAGCCCATAGAGGGCTATGTTGAAAAAGGAAATATTTTCCGTTCAAAACTGGAAAGAAGCTTTCTGAGAAACTGCTCTGTGTTCTGTTAATTCATCTCACAAAGTTACATCTTTCCCTTCAAGAAGCCTTTCGCTAAGGCTGTTCTTGTGGAATTGGCAAAGGGATACTTGGAAGCCCATACAGGGCTACGGTGAAAAAGGAAATATCTTCCGTTCAAAACTGGAAAGAAGCTTTCAGAGAAACTGCTCTGTGTTCTGTTAATTCATCTCACAGAGTTACATCTATCCCTTCAAGAAGACTTTCACTAAGGCTGTTCTTGTTGAATTGGCAAAGGGATATTTGGAAGCCCATAGAGTGCTATGGTCAAAAAGGAAATATCTTCCGTTGAAAATTGGAAAGAAGCTTTCTGAGAAACTGCTTTGTGTTCTGTTAATTCATCTCACTGAGTTACATCTTTCCCTTCAAGAAGCCTTTCGCTAAGGCTGTTCTTGTGGAATTGGAAAAGGGATATTTGGAAGCCCATAGAGTGCTATGGTGAAAAAGGAAATATCTTCCGTTCAAAACTGGAAAGAAGCTTTCTGAGAAACTGCTCTGTGTTCTGTTAATTCATCTAACAGAGTTACATCTTTCCCTTCAAGAAGCCTTTCGCTAAGGCTGTTTTTGTGGAATTGGCAAAGGGATATTTGGAAGCCCATAGAGGGCTGTGGTGAAAAAGGAAATATCTTCGTTTCAAAACTGGAAAGAAGCTTTCTGAGAAACTGCTCTGTGTTCTGTTAATTCATCTCACAGAGTTACATCTTTCCCTTCAAGAAGCCTTTCGCTAAGACTGTTCTTGTGGAATTGGCAAAGGGATATTTGGAAGCCCATAGAGGGCTATGGTGAAAAAGGAAATATCTTCCGTTCAAAACTGGAAAGAAGCTTTCTGAGAAACTGCTCTGTGTTCTGTTAATTCATCTCAAAGAGTTACATCTTTCCCTTCAAGAAGCCTTTCGCAAAGGCTGTTCTTGTGGAATTGGAAAAGGGATATTTGGAAGCCCATAGAGGGCTATGGTGAAAAAGGAAATATCTTCCGTTCAAAATTGGAAAGAAGCTTTCTGAGAAACTGCTCTGTGTTCTGTTAATTCATCTCACAGAGTTACATCTTTCCCTTCAAGAAGCCTTTCGCTAAGGCTGTTCTTGTGGAATTGGCAAAGGGATATTTGGAAGCCCATAGAGGGCTATGGTGAAAAAGGAAATATCTTCCGTTCAAAACTGGAAAGAAGCTTACTGAGAAACTGCTCTGTGTTCTGTTAATTCATCTCACAGAGTTACATCTATCCCTTCAAGAAGCCTTTCGCTAAGGCTGTTCTTGTGGAATTGGCAAAGTGATATTTGGAAGCCCATAGAGGGCTAAGGTGAAAAAGGAAATATCTTCCGTTCAAAACTGGAAAGAAGCTTTCTGAGAAACTGCTCTGTGTTCTGTTAGTTCATCTCACAGAGTTACATCTTTCCCTTCAAGAAGCCTTTCACTAAGGCTGTTCTTGTGGAATTGGCAAAGGGATATTTGAAAGCCCATAGAGAGCAATGGTGAAAAAGGAAATATCTTCCGTTCAAAACTGGAAAGAAGCTTTCTGAGAAACTGCTCTGTGTTCTGTTAATTCATCTCACAGAGTTACATCTTTCCCTTCAAGAAGCCTTTCGCGAAGGCTGTTCTTGTGGAATTGGCAAAGGGATATTTGGAAACCCTTAGAGGATTATGGTGAAAAGGAAATATCTTCCGTTCAAAACTGGAAAGAAGCTTTCTGAGAAACCTCTCTGTGTTCTGTTAATTCATCTCACAGAGTTACATCTTTCCCTTGAAGAAGACTTTCGCTAAGGCTGTTCTTGTGGAATTGGCAAAGGCATATTTGGAAGCCCATAGAGGGCTATGGTGAAAAAGGAAATATCTTCCGTTCAAAACTGGAAACAAGCTTTCTGAGAAACTGCTCTGTGTTCTGTTAATTCATCTCACAGAGTTACATCGTTCCCTTCAAGAAGCCTTTCGCTAAGGCTGTTCTTGTGGAATTGGAAAAGGGATGTTTGGAAGCCCATAGAGTGCTATGGTGAAAAAGGAAATAGCTTCCGTTCAAAACTGGAAAGAAGCTTTCTGAGAAACTGCTCTGTGTTCTGTTAATTCATCTCACAGAGTTACATCTTTCCCTTCAAGAAGCCTTTCGCTAAGGCTGTTCTTGAGGAATTGGCAAAGGGATATTTGGAAGCCCTTAGAGGGCTATGGTGAAAAAGGAAATATCTTCCGTTCAAAACTGGAAAGAAGCTTTCTGAGAAACTGCTCTGTGTTCTGTTAATTCATCTCACAGAGTTACATCTTTCCCTTCAAGAACCCTTTCGCTAAGGCTGTTCTTGTGGAATTGGCAAAGGGATATTTGGAAGCCCATAGAGGGCTATGTTGAAAAAGGAAATATTTTACGTTCAAAACTGGAAAGAAGCTTTCTGAGAAACTGCTCTGTGTTCTGTTAATTCATCTCACAGAGTTACATCTTTCCCTTCAAGAAGATTTTCGCTAAGGCTGTTCTTGTGGAATTGGCAAAGGGATATTTGGAAGCCCATAGAGGGCTATGGTGAAAAAGGAAATATCTTCCGTTCAAAACTGGAAAGAAGCTTTCTGAGAAACTGCTCTGTGTTCTGTTAATTCATCTCAAAGAGTTACATCTTTCCCTTCAAGAAGCCTTTCGCAAAGGCTGTTCTTGTGGAATTGGAAAAGGGATATTTGGAAGCCCATAGAGGGCTACGGTGAAAAAGGAAATATCTTCCGTTAAAAACTGGAAAGAAGCTTTCTGAGAAACTGCTCTGTGTTCTGTTAATTCATCTCACAGAGTTACATCTTTCCCTTCAAGAAGCCTTTCGCTAAGGCTGTTCTTGTGGAATTGGCAAAGGGATATTTGGAAGCCCATAGAGGGCTATGGTGAAAAAGGAAATATCTTCCGTTCAAAACTGGAAAGAAGCTTTCTGAGAAACCGCTCTGTGTTCTGTTAATTCATCTCACAGAGTTACATCTTTCCCTTCCAGAAGCCTTTCGCAAAGGCTGTTCTTGTGGAATTGGCAAAGGGATATTTGGAAGCCCATAGAGGGCTATGGTGAAAAAGGAAATATCTTCCGTTCAAAACTGGAAAGAAGCTTTCTGATTAACTGCTCTGTGTTCTGTTAATTCATCTCACAGAGTTACATCTTTCCCTTCAAGAAGTCTTACGCCAAGGCTGTTCTTGTGGAATTGGCAAAGGGATATTTGGAAGCCCATAGAGGGCTATGGTGAAAAAGGAAATATCTTCCGTTCAAAACTGGAAAGAAGCTTTCTGAGAAACAGCTCTGTGTTTTGTTAATTCATCTCACAGAGTTACATCTTTCCCTTCAAGAAGCCTTTCGCTAAGGCTGTTCTTGTGGAATTGGAAAAGGGATATTTGGAAGCCCGTAGAGGGCTATGGTGAAAAAGGAAATATCTTCCATTCAAAACTGGAAAGAAGCTTTCTGAGAAACTGCTCTGTGTTCTGTTAATTCATCTCACAGAGTTACATCTTTCCCTTCAAGAAGCCTTTCGCTAAGGCAGTTCTTGTGGAATTGGAAAAGGGATATTTGGAAGCCCATAGAGGGCTATGGTGAAAAAGGAAATACCTTCCGTTCAAAACTGGAAAGAAGCTTTCTGAGAAACTGCTCTGTGTTCTGTTAATTCATCCCACAGAGTTACATCTTTCCCTTCAAGAAGCCTTTTGCTAAGGTTGTTCTTGTGGAATTGGCAAAGGGATATTTGGAGGCCCATAGAGGGCTATGGTGAAAAAGGAAATATCTTCCGTTCAAAACTGGAAAGAAGCTTTCTGAGAAACTGCTCTGTTTTCTGTAAATCCATCTCACAGAGTTACATCTTTCCCTTCAAGAAGCCTTTCGCTAAGGCTGTTCTTGTGGAATTGGCAAAGGGATATTTGGAAGCCCATAGAGGGCTATGGTGAAAAAGGAAATATCTTCCGTTCAAAACTGGAAACAAGCTTTCTGAGAAACTGCTCTGTGATCTGTAAATTCATCTCACAGAGTTACATCTTTCCCTTCAAGAAGCCTCTCGCTAAGGCTGTTCTTGTGGAATTGGCAAAGGGATATTTGGAAGCCCATAGAGGGCTATGGTGAAAAAGGAAATACCTTCCGTTCAAAAATGGAAAGAAGCTTTCTGAGAAACTTCTCTGTGTTCTGTTAATTCATCTCACAGCGTTACATCTTTCCCTTCATGAAGCCTTTCGCTAAGGCTGTTCTTGTGGAATTGGCAAAGGGATATTTGGAAGCCCATAGAGTGCTATGGTGAAAAAGGAAATATCTTCCGTTCAAAACTGGAAAGAAGCTTTCGAGAAACTGGTCTGTGTTCTGTTAATTCATCTCACAGAGTTACATCTATCCCTTCAAGAAGCCTTTCGCTAAGGCTGTTCTTGTGGAATTGGAAAAGGGATATTTGGAAACCCATAGAGGGCTATGGTGAAAAAGGAAATATCTTCCGTTCAAAACTGGAAAGAAGCTTTCTGAGAAACTGCTCTGTGTTCTGTTAATTCATCTCACAGAGTTACATCTTTCCCTTCAAGAAACCTTTCGCTAACCCTATTCTTGTGGAATTGGAAAAGGGATATTTGGAAGCCCATAGAGGGCTATGGTGAAAAAGGAAATATCTTCCGTTCAAAACTGGAAAGAAGCTTTCTGAGAAACCTCTCTGTTTTCTGTTAATTCATCTCACAGAGTTACATCTTTCCCTTCAAGAAGCCTTTCGCTAAGGCTGTTCTTGTGGAATTGGCAAAGGGATATTTGGAAGCCCATAGAGGGCTATGGTGAAAAAGGAAATATCTTCCGTTCAAAACTGGAAAGAAGCTTTCTGAGAAACTGCTCTGTGTTCTGTTAATTCATCTCACAGAGTTACATATTTCCCTTCAACAAGCCTTTCGCTAAGGCTGTTCTTGTGGAATTGGAAAAGGGATGTTTGGAAGCCCATAGAGTGCTATGGTGAAAAAGGAAATAGCTTCTGTTCAAAACTGGAAAGAAGCTTTCTGAGAAACTGCTCTGTGTTCTGTTAATTCATCTCACAGAGTTACATCTTTCCCTTCAAGAAGCCTTTCGCTAAGGCTGTTCTTGTGGAATTGGCAAAGGGATATTTGGAAGCCCTTAGAGGGCTATGGTGAAAAAGGAAATATCTTCCGTTCAAAACTGGAAAGAAGCTTTCTGAGAAACTGCTCTGTGTTCTGTTAATTCATCTCACAGAGTTACATCTTTCCCTTCAAGAAGCCTTTCGCTAAAGCTGTTCTTGTGGAATTGGGAAAGGGATATTTGGAAGCCCATAGAGGGCTATGTTGAAAAAGGAAATATTTTCCGTTCAAAACTGGAAAGAAGCTTTCTGAGAAACTGCTCTGTGTTCTGTTAATTCATCTCACAAAGTTACATCTTTCCCTTCAAGAAGCCTTTCGCTAAGGCTGTTCTTGTGGAATTGGCAAAGGGATACTTGGAAGCCCATACAGGGCTACGGTGAAAAAGGAAATATCTTCCGTTCAAAACTGGAAAGAAGCTTTCAGAGAAACTGCTCTGTGTTCTGTTAATTCATCTCACAGAGTTACATCTATCCCTTCAAGAAGACTTTCACTAAGGCTGTTCTTGTTGAATTGGCAAAGGGATATTTGGAAGCCCATAGAGGGCTATGGTCAAAAAGGAAATATCTTCCGTTGAAAATTGGAAAGAAGCTTTCTGAGAAACTGCTTTGTGTTCTGTTAATTCATCTCACTGAGTTACATCTTTCCCTTCAAGAAGCCTTTCGCTAAGGCTGTTCTTGTGGAATTGGAAAAGGGATATTTGGAAGCCCATAGAGTGCTATGGTGAAAAAGGAAATATCTTCCGTTCAAAACTGGAAAGAAGCTTTCTGAGAAACTGCTCTGTGTTCTGTTAATTCATCTAACAGAGTTACATCTTTCCCTTCAAGAAGCCTTTCGCTAAGGCTGTTTTTGTGGAATTGGCAAAGGGATATTTGGAAGCCCATAGAGGGCTGTGGTGAAAAAGGAAATATCTTCGTTTCAAAACTGGAAAGAAGCTTTCTGAGAAACTGCTCTGTGTTCTGTTAATTCATCTCAAAGAGTTACATCTTTCCCTTCAAGAAGCCTTTCGCAAAGGCTGTTCTTGTGGAATTGGAAAAGGGATATTTGGAAGCCCATAGAGGGCTATGGTGAAAAAGGAAATATCTTCCGTTCAAAATTGGAAAGAAGCTTTCTGAGAAACTGCTCTGTGTTCTGTTAATTCATCTCACAGAGTTACATCTTTCCCTTCAAGAAGCCTTTCGCTAAGGCTGTTCTTGTGGAATTGGCAAAGGGATATTTGGAAGCCCATAGAGGGCTATGGTGAAAAAGGAAATATCTTCCGTTCAAAACTGGAAAGAAGCTTACTGAGAAACTGCTCTGTGTTCTGTTAATTCATCTCACAGAGTTACATCTATCCCTTCAAGAAGCCTTTCGCTAAGGCTGTTCTTGTGGAATTGGCAAAGTGATATTTGGAAGCCCATAGAGGGCTAAGGTGAAAAAGGAAATATCTTCCGTTCAAAACTGGAAAGAAGCTTTCTGAGAAACTGCTCTGTGTTCTGTTAGTTCATCTCACAGAGTTACATCTTTCCCTTCAAGAAGCCTTTCACTAAGGCTGTTCTTGTGGAATTGGCAAAGGGATATTTGAAAGCCCATAGAGAGCAATGGTGAAAAAGGAAATATCTTCCGTTCAAAACTGGAAAGAAGCTTTCTGAGAAACTGCTCTGTGTTCTGTTAATTCATCTCACAGAGTTACATCTTTCCCTTCAAGAAGCCTTTCGCGAAGGCTGTTCTTGTGGAATTGGCAAAGGGATATTTGGAAACCCTTAGAGGATTATGGTGAAAAGGAAATATCTTCCGTTCAAAACTGGAAAGAAGCTTTCTGAGAAACCTCTCTGTGTTCTGTTAATTCATCTCACAGAGTTACATCTTTCCCTTGAAGAAGCCTTTCGCTAAGGCTGTTCTTGTGGAATTGGCAAAGGCATATTTGGAAGCCCATAGAGGGCTATGGTGAAAAAGGAAATATCTTCCGTTCAAAACTGGAAACAAGCTTTCTGAGAAACTGCTCTGTGTTCTGTTAATTCATCTCACAGAGTTACATCGTTCCCTTCAAGAAGCCTTTCGCTAAGGCTGTTCTTGTGGAATTGGAAAAGGGATGTTTGGAAGCCCATAGAGTGCTATGGTGAAAAAGGAAATAGCTTCCGTTCAAAACTGGAAAGAAGCTTTCTGAGGAACTGCTCTGTGTTCTGTTAATTCATCTCACAGAGTTACATCTTTCCCTTCAAGAAGCCTTTCGCTAAGGCTGTTCTTGAGGAATTGGCAAAGGGATATTTGGAAGCCCTTATAGGGCTATGGTGAAAAAGGAAATATCTTCCGTTCAAAACTGGAAAGAAGCTTTCTGAGAAACTGCTCTGTGTTCTGTTAATTCATCTCACAGAGTTACATCTTTCCCTTCAAGAACCCTTTCGCTAAGGCTGTTCTTGTGGAATTGGCAAAGGGATATTTGGAAGCCCATAGAGGGCTATGTTGAAAAAGGAAATATTTTACGTTCAAAACTGGAAAGAAGCTTTCTGAGAAACTGCTCTGTGTTCTGTTAATTCATCTCACAAAGTTACATCTTTCCCTTCAAGAAGCCTTTCGCTAAGGTTGTTCTTGTGGAATTGGCAAAGGGATACTTGGAAGCCCATAGAGGGCTACGGTGAAAAAGGAAATATCTTCCGTTCAAAACTGGAAAGAAGCTTTCTGCGAAACTGCTCTGTGTTCTGTTAATTCATCTCACAGAGTTACATCTATCCCTTCAAGAAGACTTTCACTAAGGCTGTTCTTGTTGAATTGGCAAAGGGATATTTGGAAGCCCATAGAGGGCTATGGTCAAAAAGGAAATATCTTCCGTTGAAAACAGGAAAGAAGCTTTCTGAGAAACTGCTTTGTGTTCTGTTAATTAATCTCACAGAGTTACATCTTTCCCTTCAAGAAGCCTTTCGCTAAGGCTGTTCTTGTGGAATTGGAAAAGGGATATTTGGAAGCCCATAGAGTGCTCTGGTGAAAAAGGAAATATCTTCCGTTCAAAACTGGAAAGAAGCTTTCTGAGAAACTGCTCTGTGTTCTGTTAATTCATCTCACAGAGTTACATCTTTCCCTTCAAGAAGCCTTTCGCTAAGGCTGTTTTTGTGGAATTGGCAAAGGGATATTTGGAAGCCCATAGAGGGCTGTGGTTAAAAAGGAAATATCTTCGTTTCAAAACTGGAAAGAAGCTTTCTGAGAAACTGCTCTGTGTTCTGTTAATTCATCTCACAGAGTTACATCTTTCCCTTGAAGAAGATTTTCGCTAAGGCTGTTCTTGTGGAATTGGCAAAGGGATATTTGGAAGCCCATAGAGGGCTATGGTGAAAAAGGAAATATCTTCCGTTCAAAACTGGAAAGAAGCTTTCTGAGAAACTGCTCTGTGTTCTGTTAATTCATCTCACAGAGTTACATCTTGCCCTTCAAGTAACCTTTGGCTAAGGCTATTCTTGTGGAATGGAAAAGGGATATTTGGAAGCCCATAGAGGGCTATGGTGAAAAAGGAAATATCTTCCGTTCAAAAATGGAATGAAGCTTTCTGAGAAACCTCTCTGTGTTCTGTTAATTCATCTCACAGAGTTACATCTTTCCCTTCAAGAAGCCTTTCGCTAAGGCTGTTCTTGTGGAATTGGAAAAGGGATATTTGGAAACCCATAGAGGGCTATGGTGAAAAAGGAAATATCTTCCGTTCAAAACTGGAAAGAAGCTTTCTGAGAAACTGCTCTGTGTTCTGTTAATTCATCTCACAGAGTTACATCTTTCCCTTCAAGAAACCTTTCGCTAAGGCTATTCTTGTGCAATTGGAAAAGGGATATTTAGAAGCCCATAGAGGGCTATGGTGAAAAAGGAAATATCTTCCGTTCAAAACTGTAAGAAGCTTTCTGAGAAACCTCTCTGTGTTCTGTTAATTCATCCCACAGAGTTACATCTTTCCCTTCAAGAAGCCTTTCGCTAAGGCTGTTCTTGTGGAATTGGCAAAGGGATATTTGGAAGCCCATAGAGGGCTATGGTGAAAAAGGAAATATCTTCCGTTCAAAACTGGAAAGAAGCTTTCTGAGAAACTACTCTGTGTTCTGTTAATTCATCTCACAGAGTTACATCTTTCCCTTCAAGAAGCCTTTCGCTAAGGCTGTTCTTGTGGAATTGGAAAAGGGATATTTGGAAGCCCATAGAGTGCTATGGTGAAAAAGGAAATAGCTTCCGTTCAAAACTGGAAAGAAGCTTTCTGAGAAACTGCTCTGTGTTCTGTTAATTCATATCACAGAGTTACATCTTTCCCTTCAAGAAGCCTTTCGCTAAGGCTGTTGTTGTGGAATTGGCAAAGGGATATTTGGAAGCCCTTAGAGGGCTATGGTGAAAAAGGAAATATCTTCCGTTCAAAACTGGAAACTAGCTTTCTGAGAAACTGCTCTGTTTTCTGTAAATCCATCTCACAGAGTTACATCTTTCCCTTCAAGAAGCCTTTCGCTAAGGCTGTTCTTGTGGAATTGGCAAAGGGATATTTGGAAGCCCATAGAGGGCTATGGTGAAAAAGGAAATATCTTCCGTTCAAAACTGGAAAGAAGCTTTCTGAGAAACTGCTCTGTGTTCTGTTAATTCATCTCACAGAGTTACATCTTTCCCTTCAAGAAGCCTTTCGCTAAGGCTGTTCTTGTGGAATTGGCAAAGGGATATTTGGAAGCCCATAGAGGGCTATGGTGAAAAAGGAAATATCTTCCGTTCAAAACTGGAAAGAAGCTTTCTGAGAAACTGCTCTGTGTTCTGTTAATTCATCTCAAAGAGTTACATCTTTCCCTTCAAGAAGCCTTTCGCAAAGGCTGTTCTTGTGGAATTGGAAAAGGGATATTTGGAAGCCCATAGAGGGCTATGGTGAAAAAGGAATTACCTTCCGTTCAAAACTGGAAAGAAGCTTTCTGAGAAACTGCTCTGTGTTCTGTTAATTCATCTCACAGAGTTACATCTTTCCCTTCAAGAAGCCTTTCGCTAAGGCTGTTCTTGTGGAATTGGCAAAGGGATATTTGGAAGCCCATAGAGGGCTATGGTGAAAAAGGAAATATCTTCCGTTCAAAACTGGAAAGAACCTTACTGAGAAACTGCTCTGTGTTCTGTTAATTCATCTCACAGAGTTACATCTATCCCTTCAAGAAGCCTTTCGCTAAGGCTGTTCTTGTGGAATTGGCAAAGTGATATTTGGAAGCCCATAGAGGGCTAAGGTGAAAAAGGAAATATCTTCCGTTCAAAACTGGAAAGAAGCTTTCTGAGAAACTGCTCTGTGTTCTGTTAGTTCATCTCACAGAGTTACATCTTTCCCTTCAAGAAGCCTTTCGCTAAGGCTGTTCTTGTGGAATTGGCAAAGGGATATTTGAAAGCCCATAGAGAGCAATGGTGAAAAAGGAAATATCTTCCGTTCAAAACTGGAATGAAGCTTTCTGAGAAACTGCTCTGTGTTCTGTTAATTCATCTCACAGAGTTACATCTTTCCCTTCAAGAAGCCTTTCGCTAAGGCTGTTCTTGTGGAATTGGCAAAGGGATATTTGGAAGCCCATAGAGGATTATGGTGAAAAAGGAAATATCTTCCGTTCAAAACTGGAAAGAAGCTTTCTGAGAAACCTCTCTGTGTTCTGTTAATTCATCTCACAGAGTTACATCTTTCCCTTCAAGAAGCCTTTCGCTAAGGCTGTTCTTGTGGAATTGGCAAAGGGATATTTGGAAGCCCATAGAGGGCTATGGTGAAAAAGGAAATATCTTCCGTTCAAAACTGGAAAGAAGCTTTCTGAGAAACTGCTCTGTGTTCTGTTAATTCATCTCACAGAATTACATCGTTCCCTTCAAGAAGCCTTTCGCTAAGGCTGTTCTTGTGGAATTGGAAAAGGGATGTTTGGAAGCCCATAGAGTGCTATGGTGAAAAAGGAAATAGCTTCCGTTCAAAACTGGAAAGAAGCTTTCTGAGAAACTGCTCTGTGTTCTGTTAATTCATCTCACAGAGTTACATCTTTCCCTTCAAGAAGCCTTTCGCTAAGGCTGTTCTTGTGGAATTGGCAAAGGGATATTTGGAAGCCCTTAGAGGGCTATGGTGAAAAAGGAAATATCTTCCGTTCAAAACTGGAAAGAAGCTTTCTGAGAAACTGCTCTGTGTTCTGTTAATTCATCTCACAGAGTTACATCTTTCCCTTCAAGAAGCCTTTCGCTAAGGCTGTTCTTGTGGAATTGGCAAAGGGATATTTGGAAGCCCATAGAGGGCTATGTTGAAAAAGGAAATATTTTCCGTTCAAAACTGGAAAGAAGCTTTCTGAGAAACTGCTCTGTGTTCTGTTAATTCATCTCACAAAGTTACATCTTTCCCTTCAAGAAGCCTTTCGCTAAGGTTGTTCTTGTGGAATTGGCAAAGGGATACTTGGAAGCCCTTAGAGGGCTACGGTGAAAAAGGAAATATCTTCCGTTCAAAACTGGAAAGAAGCTTTCTGAGAAACTGCTCTGTGTTCTGTTAATTCATCTCACAGAGTTACATCTATCCCTTCAAGAAGACTTTCACTAAGGCTGTTCTTGTTGAATTGGCAAAGGGATATTTGGAAGCCCATAGAGGGCTATGGTCAAAAAGGAAATATCTTCCGTTGAAAACTGGAAAGAAGCTTTCTGAGAAACTGCTTTGTGTTCTGTTAATTCATCTCACAGAGTTACATCTTTCCCTTCAAGAAGCCTTTCGCTAAGTCTGTTCTTGTGGAATTGGAAAAGGGATATTTGGAAGCCCATAGAGTGCTATGGTGAAAAAGGAAATATCTTCCGTTCAAAACTGGAAAGAAGCTTTCTGAGAAACTGCTCTGTGTTCTGTAAATTCATCTCACAGAGTTACATCTTTCCCTTCAAGAAGCCTTTCGCTAAGGCTGTTTTTGTGGAATTGGCAAAGGGATATTTGGAAGCCCATAGAGGGCTGTGGTGAAAAAGGAAATATCTTCGTTTCAAAACTGGAAAGAAGCTTTCTGAGAAACTGCTCTGTGTTCTGTTAATTCATCTCACAGAGTTACATCTTTCCCTTCAAGAAGCCTTTCGCTAAGGCTGTTCTTGTGGAATTGGCAAAGGGATATTTGGAAGCCCATAGAGGGCTATGGTGAAAAAGGAAATATCTTCCGTTCAAAACTGGAAAGAAGCTTTCTGAGAAACTGCTCTGTGTTCTGTTAATTCATCTCAAAGAGTTACATCTTTCTCTTCAAGAAGCCTTTCGCAAAGGCTGTTCTTGTGGAATTGGAAAAGGGATATTTGGAAGCCCATAGAGGGCTATGGTGAAAAAGGAAATATCTTCCGTTCAAAACTGGAAAGAAGCTTTCTGAGAAACTGCTCTGTGTTCTGTTAATTCATCTCACAGAGTTACATCTTTCCCTTAAAGAAGCCTTTCGCTAAGGCTGTTCTTGTGGAATTGGCAAAGGGATATTTGGAAGCCCATAGAGGGCTATGGTGAAAAAGGAAATATCTTCCGTTCAAAACTGGAAAGAAGCTTACTGAGAAACTGCTCTGTGTTGTGTTAATTCATCTCACAGAGTTACATCTATCCCTTCAAGAAGCCTTTCGCTAAGGCTGTTCTTGTGGAATTGGCAAAGTGATATTTGGAAGCCCATAGAGGGCTATGGTGAAAAAGGAAATATCTTCCGTTCAAAACTGGAAAGAAGCTTTCTGAGAAACTGCTCTGTGTTCTGTTAGTTCACATCACAGAGTTACATCTTTCCCTTCAAGAAGCCTTTCACTAAGGCTGTTCTTGTGGAATTGGCAAAGGGATATTTGAAAGCCCATAGAGAGCAATGGTGAAAAAGGAAATATCTTCCGTTCAAAACTGGAAAGAAGCTTTCTGAGAAACTGCTCTGTGTTCTGTTAATTCATCTCACAGAGTTACATCTTTCCCTTCAAGAAGCCTTTCGCTAAGGCTGTTCTTGTGGAATTGGCAAAGGGATATTTGGAAGCTCATAGAGGATTATGGTGAAAAAGGAATTATCTTCCGTTCAAAACTGGAAAGAAGCTTTCTGAGAAACTGCTCTGTGTTCTGTTAATTCATCTCACAGAGTTACATCTATCCCTTCAAGAAGACTTTCACTAAGGCTGTTCTTGTTGAATTGGCAAAGGGATATTTGGAAGCCCATAGAGGGCTATGGTCAAAAAGGAAATATCTTCCGTTGAAAACTGGAAAGAAGCTTTCTGAGAAACTGCTTTGTGTTCTGTTAATTCATCTCACAGAGTTACATCTTTCCCTTCAAGAAGCCTTTCGCTAAGGCTGTTCTTGTGGAATTTGAAAAGGGATATTTGGAAGCCCATAGAGTGCTATGGTGAAAAAGGAAATATCTTCCGTTCAAAACTGGAAAGAAGCTTTCTGAGAAACTGCTCTGTGTTCTGTTAATTCATCTCACAGAGTTACATCTTTCCCTTCAAGAAGCCTTTCGCTAAGGCTGTTTTTGTGGAATTGGCAAAGGGATATTTGGAAGCCCATAGAGGGCTGTGGTGAAAAAGGAAATATCTTCGTTTCAAAACTGGAAAGAAGCTTTCTGAGAAACTGCTCTGTGTTCTGTTAATTCATCTCACAGAGTTACATCTTTCCCTTCAAGAAGCCTTTCGCTAAGGCTGTTCTTGTGGAATTGGCAAAGGGATATTTGGAAGCCCATAGAGGGCTATGGTGAAAAAGGAAATACCTTCCGTTCAAAACTGGAAAGAAGCTTTCTGAGAAACTACTCGGTGTTCTGTAAATTCATCTCACAGAGTTACATCTTTCCCTTCAAGAAGCCTTTCGCTAAGGCTGTTCTTGTGGAATTGGCAAAGGGATATTTGGAAGCCCATAGAGTGCTATGGTGAAAAAGGAAATATCTTCCCTTCCAAACTGAAAAGAAGCTTTCTGAGAAACTGCTCTGTGTTCTGTTAATTCATCTCACAGAGTTACATCTTTCCCTTCAAAAAGCCTTTCGCTAAGGCTGTTCTTGTGGAATTGGCAAAGGGATATTTGGAAGCCCATAGAGTGCTATGGTGAAAAAGGAAATATCTTCCGTTCCAAACTGAAAAGAAGCTTTCTGAGAAACTGCTCTGTGTTCTGTTAATTCATCTCACAGAGTTACATCTTTCCCTTCAAGAAGCCTTTCGCTAAGGCTGTTCTAGTGGAATTGGAAAAGGGATATTTAGAAGCCCATAGAGGGCTGTGGTGAAAAAGGAAATATCTTCCGTTCAAAACTGGAAAGAAGCTTTCTGAGAAACTGCTCTGTGTTCTGTTAATTCATCTCACAGAGTTACATCTTTCCTCTCAAGAAGCCTTTCGCTAAGGCTGTTCTTGTGGAATTGGAAAAGGGATATTTGGAAGCCAATAGAGGGCTATGGTGAAAAAGCAAATATCTTCCGTTCAAAACTGGAAAGAAGCTTTCTGAGAAACTACTCTGTGTTCTGTTAATTCATCTCACAGAGTTACATCTTTCCCTTCAAGAAGCCTTTCGCTAAGGCTGTTCTTGTGGAATTGGCAAAGGGATATTTCGAAGCCCATAGAGTGCTATGGTGAAAAAGGAAATATCTTCCGTTCAAAACTGGAAAGAAGCTTTCTGAGAAACTGCACTGTGTTCTGTAAATTCAACTCACAGAGTTACATCTTTCCCTTAAAGAAGCCTTTCGCTAAGGCTGTTCTTGTGGAATTGGCAAAGGGATATTTGTAAGCCCATAGAGTCCTATGGTGAAAAAGGAAATATCTTCCGTTCAAAACTGGAAAGAAGCTTTCTGAGAAACTGCTCTGTGTACTGTTAATTCATCTCACAGAGTTACATCTTTCCCTTCAAGAAGCCTTTCGCTAAGTCTGTTCTTGTGGAATTGGCAAAGGGATATTTGGAAGCCCATAGAAGGCTGTGGTGAAAAAGGAAATATCTTCCGTTCAAAACTGGAAAGAAGCTTTCTGAGAAACTGCTCTGTGTTCTGTTAATTCATCTCACAGAGTTACATCTTTCCCTTCAAGAAGCCTTTCGCTAAGGCTGTTCTTGTGGAATTGACAAAGGGATATTTGGAAGCCCATAGAGGGCTATGGTGAAAAAGGAAATATCTTCCGTTCAAAACTGGAAGGAAGCTTTCTGAGAAACTGCTGTGTGTTCTGTTAATACATCTCACAGAGTTACATCTTTCACTTCAAGAAGTCTTTCGCTAAGGCTGTTCTTTTGGAATTGGCAAAGGGATATTTGGAAGCCCATAGAGGGTTATGGTGAAAAAGGAAATATCTTCCGTTTAACACTGGAAAGAAGATTTCTGAGAAACTGTTCTGTGTTCTGTTAATTCATCCCACAGAGTTACATCTTTCCCTTCATGACGCCTTTCGCTAAGGCTGTTCTTGTGGAATTGGCAAAGGGATATTTGGAAAGCCATAGAGGGCTACGGTGAAAAAGGAAATATCTTCCGTTCAAAACTCGAAAGAAGCTTTCTGAGAAAGTGCTCTGTGTTCTGTTAATTCATCACACAGAGTTACATCTTTCCCTTCCAGAAGCCTTTCGCTAAGGCTGTTCTTGTGGAATTGGCAAAGGGATATTTGGAAGACCCTAGAGGGCTATGGTGAAAAAGGAAATATCTTCCGTTCAAAACTGGAAAGAAGCTTTCTGAGAAACTGCTCTGTGTTCTGTTAATTCATCTCACAGAGTTACATCTTTCCCTTCAAGAAGCCTTTCGCTAAGGCTGTTCTTGTGGAATTGGCAAAGGGATATTTGGAAGCCCATAGAGGGCTATGGTGAAAAAGGAAATATCTTCCGTTCAAAACTGGAAAGAAGCTTTCTGAGAAACTGCTCTGTGTTCTGTTAATTCATCTCACAGAGTTACACCTTTCCCTTCAAGAAGCCTTTCGCTAAGGCTGTTCTTGTGGAATTGGCAAAGGGATATTTGGAAGCCAATGGAATGCTATGGTGAAAAAGGAAATATCTTCCGTTCAAAACTGGAAAGAAGCTTTCTGAGAAACTACTCGGTGTTCTGTAAATTCATCTCACAGTGTTACATCTTTCCCTTCAAGAAGCCTTTCGCTAAGGCTGTTCTTGTGGAATTGGCAAAGAGATATTTGGAAGCCCATAGAGTGCTATGGTGAAAAAGGAAATAACTTCCCTTCCAAACTGAAAAGAAGCTTTCTGAGAAACTGCTCTGTGTTCTGTTAATTCATCTCACAGAGTTACATCTTTCCCTTGAAGAAGCCTTTCGCTAAGGCTGTTCTTGTGGAATTGGAAAAGGGATATTTAGAAGCCCATAGAGGGCTGTGGTGAAAAAGGAAATATCTTCCGTTCAAAACTGGAAAGAAGCTTTCTGAGAAACTGCTCTGTGTTCTGTTAATTCATCTCACAGAGTTACATCTTTCCCTTCAAGAAGCCGTTCGCTAAGGCTGTGCTTGTGGAATTGGCAAAGGGATATTTGGAAGCCCATAGAGGGCTATGGTGAAATAGGAAATATCTTCCGTTGAAAACTGGAAAGAAGCTTTCTGAGAAACTGCTCTGTGTTCTGTTAATTCATCTCACAGAGTTACATCTTTCCCTTCAAGAAGCCTTTCGCTAAGGCTGTACTTGTGGAATTGGCAAAGTGATATTTGGAAGCCCATAGAGGGCTATGGTGAAAAAGGAAATATCTTCCGTTCAAAACTGGAAAGAAGCTTTCTGAGAAACTGCTCTGTGTTCTGTTAATTCATCTCACAGAGTTACATCTTTCCCTTCAAGAAGCCTTTCGCTAAGGCTGTTCTTGTGGAATTGGCAAAGGGATATTTGGAAGCCCATAGAGGGCTATGGTGAAAAAGGAAATATCTTCCGTTCAAAACTGGAAAGAAGCTTTCTGAGAAATTGCTCTGTGTTCTGTTAATTCATCTCACAGAGTTACATCTTTCCCTTCAAGAAGCCTTTCGCTAAGGTTGTTCTTGTGGAATTGGCAAAGGGATATTTGGAAAACCATAGAGGGCTATGGTGAAAAAGGAAACATCTTCCGTTCAAAACTGGAAAGAAGCTTTCTGAGAAACTGCTCTGTGTTCTGTTAATTAATCTCACAGAGTTACATCTTTCCCTTCAAGAAGCCTTTCGCTCAGGCTGTTCTTGTGGAATTGGCAAAGGGATATTTGGAAGCCCATAGAGGGCTATGGTGTAAAAGGAAATATCTTCCTTTGAAAACTGGAAAAAAGCCTTCTGAGAAACTGCTCTGTGTTCTGTTAATTCATCTCACAGAGTTACATCTTTCCCTTCAAGAAGCCTTTCGCTAAGGCTGTTCTTGTGGAATTGGCAAAGGGATATTTGGAAGCCCATAGAGGGCTATGGTGAAAAAGGAAATATCTTCCGTTCAAAACTGGAAAGAAGCTTTCTGAGAAACTGCTCTGTGTTCTGTGAATTCATCTCACAGAGTTACATCTTTCCCTTCAAGAAGTCTTTCGCTAAGGCTGTTCTTGTGGAATTGGCAAAGGGTTATTTGGAAGCCCATAGAGGGCTATGGTGAAAAAGGAAATATCTTCCGTTCAAAACTGGAAAGAAGCTTTCTGAGAAACTGCTCTGTGTTCTGTTAATTCATCTCACAGAGTTTCATCTTTCCCTTCAAGAAGTCTTTCGCTAAGGCTGTTCTTGTGGAATTGGCAAAGGGTTATTTGGAAGCCCATAGAGGGCTATGGTGAAAAAGGAAATATCCTCCGTTCAAAACTGGAAAGATGCTTTCTGAGAAACTGCTCTGTGTTCTGTTAATTAATCTCACAGAGTTACATCTTTCCCTTCAAGAAGCCTTTCGCTAAGGCTGTTCTTGTGGAATTGGCAAAGGGATATTTGGAAGCCCATAGAGGGCTATGGTGAAAAAGGAAATATCTTCCGTTCAAAACTGGAAAGAAGCTTTCTGAGAAACTGCTCTGTGTTCTGTTAATTCATCTCACAGAGTTACATCTTTCCCTTCAAGAAGCCTTTCGCTAAGGCTGTTCTTGTGGAATTGGCAAAGGGATATTTGGAAGCCAATAGAGTTCTATGGTGAAAAAGGAAATATCTTCCGTTCAAAACTGGAAAGAAGCTTTCTGAGAAACTACTCGGTGTTCTGTAAATTCATCTCACAGAGTTACATCTTTCCCTTCAAAAAGCCTTTCGCTAAGGCTGTTCTTGTGGAATTGGCAAAGGGATATTTGGAAGCCCATAGAGTGCTATGGTGAAAAAGGAAATATCTTCCGTTCCAAACTGAAAAGAAGCTTTCTGAGAAACTGCTCTGTGTTCTGTTAATTCATCTCACAGAGTTACATCTTTCCCTTCAAGAAGCCTTTCGCTAAGGCTGTTGTTGTGGAATTGGAAAAGGGATATTTAGAAGCCCATAGAGGGCTGTGGTGAAAAAGGAAATATCTTCCGTTCAAAACTGGAAAGAAGCTTTCTGAGAAACTGCTCTGTGTTCTGTTAATTCATCTCACAGAGTTACATCTTTCCCCTCAAGAAGCCTTTCGCTAAGGCTGTTCTTGTGGAATTGGAAAAGGGATATTTGAAAGCCAATAGATGGCTATGGTGAAAAAGCAAATATCTTCCGTTCAAAACTGGAAAGAAGCTTTCTGAGAAACTACTCTGTGTTCTGTTAATTCATCTCACAGAGTTACATCTTTCCCTTCAAGAAGCCTTTCGCTAAGGCTGTTCTTGTGGAATTGGCAAAGGGATATTTGGAAGCCCATAGAGTGCTATGGTGAAAAAGGAAATATCTTCCGTTCAAAACTGGAAAGAAGCTTTCTGAGAAACTGCACTGTGTTCTGTAAATTCAACTCACAGAGTTACATCTTTCCCTTCAAGAAGCCTTTCGCTAAGGCTGTTCTTGTGGAATTGGCAAAGGGATATTTGTAAGCCCATAGAGTCCTATGGTGAAAAAGGAAATATGTTCCGTTCAAAACTGGAAAGAAGCTTTCTGAGAAACTGCTCTGTGTTCTGTTAATTCATCTCACAGAGTTACATCTTTCCCTTCAAGAGGCCTTTCGCTAAGGTTGTTCTTGTGGAATTGGCAACGGGATATTTGGAGGCCCATAGAGGCCTTGGTGAAAAAGGAAATATCTTCCTTTCAAAACTGGAAAGAAGCTTTCTGAGAAACTGCTCTGTGTTCTGTTAATTCATCTCACAGAGTTACATCTTTCTCTTCAAGAAGTCTTTCGCTAAGGCTGTTCTTGTGGAATTGGCAAAGGGATATTTGGAAGCCCATAGAGGGCTATGGCGAAAAAGGAAATATCTTCCGTTCAAAACTGGAAAGAAGCTTTCTGAGAAACTGCTCTGTGTTCTGTTAATTCATCTCACAGAGTTACGTCTTTCCCTTCATGAAGTCTTTCGCTAAGGCTGTTCTTGTGGAATTGGCAAAGGGATATTTGGAAAGCCATAGAGGGCTACGGTGAAAAAGGAAATATCTTCCGTTCAAAACTCGAAAGAATCTTTCTGAGAAAGTGCTCTGTGTTCTGTTAATTCATCACACAGAGTTACATCTTTCCCTTCCAGAAGCCTTTCGCTAAGGCTGTTCTTGTGGAATTGGCAAAGGGATATTTGGAAGACCCTAGAGGGCTATGGTGAAAAAGGAAATATCTTCCGTTCAAAACTGGAAAGAAGCTTTCTGAGAAACTGCTCTGTGTTCTGTTAAT
The DNA here is from genome assembly GCF_047675955.1 of Chlorocebus sabaeus. Lineage (NCBI taxonomy): Eukaryota > Metazoa > Chordata > Mammalia > Primates > Cercopithecidae > Chlorocebus > Chlorocebus sabaeus. The sequence continues at coordinate 263,656 of NW_027327517.1, forward strand.
TCATCTCACAGAGTTACATCTTTCCCTTCAAGAAGTCTTTCGCTAAGGCTGTTCTTGTGGAATTGGCAAAGGGTTATTTGGAAGCCCATAGAGGGCTATGGTGAAAAAGGAAATATCCTCCGTTCAAAACTGGAAAGAAGCTTTCTGAGAAACTGCTCTGTGTTCTGTTAATTCATCTCACAGAGTTACATCTTTCCCTTCAAGAAGCCTTTCGCTAAGGCTGTTCTTGTGGAATTGGCAAAGGGATATTTGGAAGCCCATAGAGGGCTATGGTGAAAAAGGAAATATCTTCCGTTCAAAACTGGAAAGAAGCTTTCTGAGAAACTGCTCTGTGTTCTGTTAATTCATCTCACAGAGTTACATCTTTCCCTTCAAGAAGCCTTTCGCTAAGGCTGTTCTTGTGGAATTGGCAAAGGGATATTTGGAAGCCAATAGAGTTCTATGGTGAAAAATGAAATATCTTCCGTTCAAAACTGGAAAGAAGCTTTCTGAGAAACTACTCGGTGTTCTGTAAATTCATCTCACAGAGTTACATCTTTCCCTTCAAAAAGCCTTTCGCTAAGGCTGTTCTTGTGGAATTGGCAAAGGGATATTTGGAAGCCCATAGAGTGCTATGGTGAAAAAGGAAATATCTTCCGTTCCAAACTGAAAAGAAGCTTTCTGAGAAACTGCTCTGTGTTCTGTTAATTCATCTCACAGAGTTACATCTTTCCCTTCAAGAAGCCTTTCGCTAAGGCTGTTGTTGTGGAATTGGAAAAGGGATATTTAGAAGCCCATAGAGGGCTGTGGTGTAAAAGGAAATATCTTCCGTTCAAAACTGGAAAGAAGCTTTCTGAGAAACCTCTCTGTGTTCTGTTAATTCATCTCACAGAGTTACATCTTTCCCCTCAAGAAGCCTTTCGCTAAGGCTGTTCTTGTGGAATTGGAAAAGGGATATTTGGAAGCCAATAGATGTCTATGGTGAAAAAGGAAATATCTTCCGTTCAAAACTGGAAAGAAGCTTTCTGAGAAACTGCTCTGTGTTCTGTTAATTCATCTCACAGAGTTACATCTTTCCCTTCAAGAAGTCTTTCGCTAAGGCTGTTCTTGTGGAATTGGAAAAGTGATATTTGGAAGCCCATAGAGGGCTATGGTGAAAAAGGAAATATCTTCCGTTCAAAACTGGAAAGAAGCTTTCTGAGAAAATGCTCTGTGTTCTGTTAATTCATCTCACAGAGTTACATCTTTCCCTTCAAGAAGCCTTTCGCTAAGGCTGTTCTTGTGGAATTGGCAAAGGGATATTTGGAAGCCCATAGAGGGCTATGGTGAAAAAGGAAATATCTTCCGTTCAAAACTGGAAAGAAGCTTTCTGAGAAATTGCTCTGTGTTCTGTTAATTCATCTAACAGAGTTACATCTTTCCCTTCAAGAAGCCTTTCGCTAAGGTTGTTCTTGTGGAATTGGCAAAGGGATATTTGGAAAACCATAGAGGGCTATGGTGAAAAAGGAAACATCTTCCGTTCAAAACTGGAAAGAAGCTTTCTGAGAAACTGCTCTGTGTTCTGTTAATTAATCTCACAGAGTTACATCTTTCCCTTCAAGAAGCCTTTCGCTCAGGCTGTTCTTGTGGAATTGGCAAAGGGATATTTGGAAGCCCATAGAGGATTATGGTGAAAAAGGAATTATCTTCCGTTCAAAACTGGAAAGAAGCTTTCTGAGAAACTGCTCTGTGTTCTGTTAATTCATCTCACAGAGTTACATCTTTCCCTTCAAGAAGCCTTTCGCTAAGGCTGTTCTTGTGGAATTGGCAAAGGGATATTTGGAAGCCCATAGAGGGCTGTGGTAAAAAAGGAAATATCTTCCGTTCAAAACTAGAAAGAAGCTTTCTGAGAAACTGCTCTGTGTTCTGTTAATTCATCTCACAGATTTACATCTTTCCCTTCAAGAAGCCTTTAGCTAAGGCTGTTCTAGTGGAATTGAAGAAGGGATATTTGGAAGCCCATAGAGGGCTATGGTGAAAAAGGAAATATCTTCCGTTCAAAACTGGAAGTAAGCTTTCTGAGAAACTGCTCTGTGTTCTGTTAATTCATCTCACAGAGTAACATCTTTCACTTCAAGAAGTCTTTCACTAAGGCTGTTCTTCTGGAATTGGCAAAGGGATATTTGGAAGCCCATAGAGGGCTATGGTGAAAAACTAAATATCTTCCGTTAAAAACTGGAAAGAAGCTTTCTGAGAAACTGCTCTGTGTTCTGTTAATTCATCTCACAGAGTTACATCTTTCCCTTCAAGAAGCCTTTCGCTAAGGCTGTTCTTGTGGAATTGGCAAAGTGATATTTGGAAGCCCATAGAGGTCTAAGGTGAAAAAGGAAATATCTTCCGTTCAAAACTGGAAAGAAGCTTTCTGAGAAACTGCTCTGTGTTCTGTTAGTTCATCTCACAGAGTTACATCTTTCCCTTCAAGAAGCCTTTCACTAAGGCTGTTCTTGTGGAATTGGCAAAGGGATATTTGAAAGCCCATAGAGAGCAATGGTGAAAAAGGAAATATCGTCCGTTCAAAACTGGAAAGAAGCTTTCTGAGAAACTGCTCTGTGTTCTGTTAATTCATCTCACAGAGTTACATCTTTCCCTTCAAGAGGCCTTTCGCTAAGGCTGTTCTTGTGGAATTGGCAAAGGGATATTTGGAAGCCCATAGAGGATTATGGTGAAAAAGGAAATATCTTCCGTTCAAAACTGGAAAGAAGCTTTCTGAGAAACCTCTCTGTGTTCTGTTAATTCATCTCACGGAGTTACATCTTTCCCTTCAAGAAGCCTTTCGCTAAGGCTGTTCTTGTGCAATTGGCAAAGGGATATTTGGAAGCCCATAGAGGGCTATGGTGAAAAAGGAAATATCTTCCGTTCAAAACTGGAAAGAAGCTTTCTGAGAAACTGCTCTGTGTTCTGTTAATTCATCTCACAGAGTTACATCGTTCCCTTCAAGAAGCCTTTCGCTAAGGCTGTTCTTGTGGAATTGGAAAAGGGATATTTGGAAGCCCATAGAGTGCTATGGTGAAAAAGGAAATATCTTCCCTTCCAAACTGAAAAGAAGCTTTCTGAGAAACTGCTCTGTGTTCTGTTAATTCATCTCACAGAGTTACATCTTTCCCTTCAAAAAGCCTTTCGCTAAGGCTGTTCTTGTGGAATTGGCAAAGGGATATTTGGAAGCCCATAGAGTGCTATGGTGAAAAAGGAAATATCTTCCCTTCCAAACTGAAAAGAAGCTTTCTGAGAAACTGCTCTGTGTTCTGTTAATTCATCTCACAGAGTTACATCTTTCCCTTCAAAAAGCCTTTCGCTAAGGCTGTTCTTGTGGAATTGGCAAAGGGATATTTGGAAGCCCATAGAGTGCTATGGTGAAAAAGGAAATATCTTCCGTTCCAAACTGAAAAGAAGCTTTCTGAGAAACTGCTCTGTGTTCTGTTAATTCATCTCACAGAGTTACATCTTTCCCTTCAAGAAGCCTTTCGCTAAGGCTGTTCTAGTGGAATTGGAAAAGGGATATTTAGAAGCCCATAGAGGGCTGTGGTGAAAAAGGAAATATCTTCCGTTCAAAACTGGAAAGAAGCTTTCTGAGAAACTGCTCTGTGTTCTGTTAATTCATCTCACAGAGTTACATCTTTCCTCTCAAGAAGCCTTTCGCTAAGGCTGTTCTTGTGGAATTGGAAAAGGGATATTTGGAAGCCAATAGAGGGCTATGGTGAAAAAGCAAATATCTTCCGTTCAAAACTGGAAAGAAGCTTTCTGAGAAACTACTCTGTGTTCTGTTAATTCATCTCACAGAGTTACATCTTTCCCTTCAAGAAGCCTTTCGCTAAGGCTGTTCTTGTGGAATTGGCAAAGGGATATTTCGAAGCCCATAGAGTGCTATGGTGAAAAAGGAAATATCTTCCGTTCAAAACTGGAAAGAAGCTTTCTGAGAAACTGCACTGTGTTCTGTAAATTCAACTCACAGAGTTACATCTTTCCCTTAAAGAAGCCTTTCGCTAAGGCTGTTCTTGTGGAATTGGCAAAGGGATATTTGTAAGCCCATAGAGTCCTATGGTGAAAAAGGAAATATCTTCCGTTCAAAACTGGAAAGAAGCTTTCTGAGAAACTGCTCTGTGTACTGTTAATTCATCTCACAGAGTTACATCTTTCCCTTCAAGAAGCCTTTCGCTAAGTCTGTTCTTGTGGAATTGGCAAAGGGATATTTGGAAGCCCATAGAAGGCTGTGGTGAAAAAGGAAATATCTTCCGTTCAAAACTGGAAAGAAGCTTTCTGAGAAACTGCTCTGTGTTCTGTTAATTCATCTCACAGAGTTACATCTTTCCCTTCAAGAAGCCTTTCGCTAAGGCTGTTCTTGTGGAATTGACAAAGGGATATTTGGAAGCCCATAGAGGGCTATGGTGAAAAAGGAAATATCTTCCGTTCAAAACTGGAAGGAAGCTTTCTGAGAAACTGCTGTGTGTTCTGTTAATACATCTCACAGAGTTACATCTTTCACTTCAAGAAGTCTTTCGCTAAGGCTGTTCTTTTGGAATTGGCAAAGGGATATTTGGAAGCCCATAGAGGGTTATGGTGAAAAAGGAAATATCTTCCGTTTAACACTGGAAAGAAGATTTCTGAGAAACTGTTCTGTGTTCTGTTAATTCATCCCACAGAGTTACATCTTTCCCTTCATGACGCCTTTCGCTAAGGCTGTTCTTGTGGAATTGGCAAAGGGATATTTGGAAAGCCATAGAGGGCTACGGTGAAAAAGGAAATATCTTCCGTTCAAAACTCGAAAGAAGCTTTCTGAGAAAGTGCTCTGTGTTCTGTTAATTCATCACACAGAGTTACATCTTTCCCTTCCAGAAGCCTTTCGCTAAGGCTGTTCTTGTGGAATTGGCAAAGGGATATTTGGAAGACCCTAGAGGGCTATGGTGAAAAAGGAAATATCTTCCGTTCAAAACTGGAAAGAAGCTTTCTGAGAAACTGCTCTGTGTTCTGTTAATTCATCTCACAGAGTTACATCTTTCCCTTCAAGAAGCCTTTCGCTAAGGCTGTTCTTGTGGAATTGGCAAAGGGATATTTGGAAGCCCATAGAGGGCTATGGTGAAAAAGGAAATATCTTCCGTTCAAAACTGGAAAGAAGCTTTCTGAGAAACTGCTCTGTGTTCTGTTAATTCATCTCACAGAGTTACACCTTTCCCTTCAAGAAGCCTTTCGCTAAGGCTGTTCTTGTGGAATTGGCAAAGGGATATTTGGAAGCCAATGGAATGCTATGGTGAAAAAGGAAATATCTTCCGTTCAAAACTGGAAAGAAGCTTTCTGAGAAACTACTCGGTGTTCTGTAAATTCATCTCACAGTGTTACATCTTTCCCTTCAAGAAGCCTTTCGCTAAGGCTGTTCTTGTGGAATTGGCAAAGAGATATTTGGAAGCCCATAGAGTGCTATGGTGAAAAAGGAAATAACTTCCCTTCCAAACTGAAAAGAAGCTTTCTGAGAAACTGCTCTGTGTTCTGTTAATTCATCTCACAGAGTTACATCTTTCCCTTGAAGAAGCCTTTCGCTAAGGCTGTTCTTGTGGAATTGGAAAAGGGATATTTAGAAGCCCATAGAGGGCTGTGGTGAAAAAGGAAATATCTTCCGTTCAAAACTGGAAAGAAGCTTTCTGAGAAACTGCTCTGTGTTCTGTTAATTCATCTCACAGAGTTACATCTTTCCCTTCAAGAAGCCGTTCGCTAAGGCTGTGCTTGTGGAATTGGCAAAGGGATATTTGGAAGCCCATAGAGGGCTATGGTGAAATAGGAAATATCTTCCGTTGAAAACTGGAAAGAAGCTTTCTGAGAAACTGCTCTGTGTTCTGTTAATTCATCTCACAGAGTTACATCTTTCCCTTCAAGAAGCCTTTCGCTAAGGCTGTTCTTGTGGAATTGGCAAAGTGATATTTGGAAGCCCATAGAGGGCTATGGTGAAAAAGGAAATATCTTCCGTTCAAAACTGGAAAGAAGCTTTCTGAGAAACTGCTCTGTGTTCTGTTAATTCATCTCACAGAGTTACATCTTTCCCTTCAAGAAGCCTTTCGCTAAGGCTGTTCTTGTGGAATTGGCAAAGGGATATTTGGAAGCCCATAGAGGGCTATGGTGAAAAAGGAAATATCTTCCGTTCAAAACTGGAAAGAAGCTTTCTGAGAAATTGCTCTGTGTTCTGTTAATTCATCTCACAGAGTTACATCTTTCCCTTCAAGAAGCCTTTCGCTAAGGTTGTTCTTGTGGAATTGGCAAAGGGATATTTGGAAAACCATAGAGGGCTATGGTGAAAAAGGAAACATCTTCCGTTCAAAACTGGAAAGAAGCTTTCTGAGAAACTGCTCTGTGTTCTGTTAATTAATCTCACAGAGTTACATCTTTCCCTTCAAGAAGCCTTTCGCTCAGGCTGTTCTTGTGGAATTGGCAAAGGGATATTTGGAAGCCCATAGAGGGCTATGGTGTAAAAGGAAATATCTTCCTTTGAAAACTGGAAAAAAGCCTTCTGAGAAACTGCTCTGTGTTCTGTTAATTCATCTCACAGAGTTACATCTTTCCCTTGAAGAAGCCTTTCGCTAAGGCTGTTCTTGTGGAATTGGCAAAGGGATATTTGGAAGCCCATAGAGGGCTGTGGTGAAAAAGGAAATATCTTCCGTTCAAAACTGGAAAGAAGCTTTCTGAGAAACTGCTCTGTGTTCTGTGAATTCATCTCACAGAGTTACATCTTTCCCTTCAAGAAGTCTTTCGCTAAGGCTGTTCTTGTGGAATTGGCAAAGGGTTATTTGGAAGCCCATAGAGGGCTATGGTGAAAAAGGAAATATCTTCCGTTCAAAACTGGAAAGAAGCTTTCTGAGAAACTGCTCTGTGTTCTGTTAATTCATCTCACAGAGTTTCATCTTTCCCTTCAAGAAGTCTTTCGCTAAGGCTGTTCTTGTGGAATTGGCAAAGGGTTATTTGGAAGCCCATAGAGGGCTATGGTGAAAAAGGAAATATCCTCCGTTCAAAACTGGAAAGATGCTTTCTGAGAAACTGCTCTGTGTTCTGTTAATTAATCTCACAGAGTTACATCTTTCCCTTCAAGAAGCCTTTCGCTAAGGCTGTTCTTGTGGAATTGGCAAAGGGATATTTGGAAGCCCATAGAGGGCTATGGTGAAAAAGGAAATATCTTCCGTTCAAAACTGGAAAGAAGCTTTCTGAGAAACTGCTCTGTGTTCTGTTAATTCATCTCACAGAGTTACATCTTTCCCTTCAAGAAGCCTTTCGCTAAGGCTGTTCTTGTCGAATTGGCAAAGGGATATTTGGAAGCCAATAGAGTTCTATGGTGAAAAAGGAAATATCTTCCGTTCAAAACTGGAAAGAAGCTTTCTGAGAAACTACTCGGTGTTCTGTAAATTCATCTCACAGAGTTACATCTTTCCCTTCAAAAAGCCTTTCGCTAAGGCTGTTCTTGTGGAATTGGCAAAGGGATATTTGGAAGCCCATAGAGTGCTATGGTGAAAAAGGAAATATCTTCCGTTCCAAACTGAAAAGAAGCTTTCTGAGAAACTGCTCTGTGTTCTGTTAATTCATCTCACAGAGTTACATCTTTCCCTTCAAGAAGCCTTTCGCGAAGGCTGTTGTTGTGGAATTGGAAAAGGGATATTTAGAAGCCCATAGAGGGCTGTGGTGAAAAAGGAAATATCTTCCGTTCAAAACTGGAAAGAAGCTTTCTGAGAAACTGCTCTGTGTTCTGTTAATTCATCTCACGGAGTTACATCTTTCCCCTCAAGAAGCCTTTCGCTAAGGCTGTTCTTGTGGAATTGGCAAAGGGATATTTGGAAAGCCATAGAGGGCTACGGTGAAAAAGGAAATATCTTCCGTTCAAAACTCGAAAGAATCTTTCTGAGAAAGTGCTCTGTGTTCTGTTAATTCATCACACAGAGTTACATCTTTCCCTTCCAGAAGCCTTTCGCTAAGGCTGTTCTTGTGGAATTGGCAAAGGGATATTTGGAAGACCCTAGAGGGCTATGGTGAAAAAGGAAATATCTTCCGTTCAAAACTGGAAAGAAGCTTTCTGAGAAACTGCTCTGTGTTCTGTTAATTCATCTCACAGAGTTACATCTTTCCCTTCAAGAAGTCTTTCGCTAAGGCTGTTCTTGTGGAATTGGCAAAGGGTTATTTGGAAGCCCATAGAGGGCTATGGTGAAAAAGGAAATATCCTCCGTTCAAAACTGGAAAGAAGCTTTCTGAGAAACTGCTCTGTGTTCTGTTAATTCATCTCACAGAGTTACATCTTTCCCTTCAAGAAGCCTTTCGCTAAGGCTGTTCTTGTGGAATTGGCAAAGGGATATTTGGAAGCCCATAGAGGGCTATGGTGAAAAAGGAAATATCTTCCGTTCAAAACGGGAAAGAAGCTTTCTGAGAAACTGCTCTGTGTTCTGTTAATTCATCTCACAGAGTTACATCTTTCCCTTCAAGAAGCCTTTCGCTAAGGCTGTTCTTGTGGAATTGGCAAAGGGATATTTGGAAGCCAATAGAGTTCTATGGTGAAAAATGAAATATCTTCCGTTCAAAACTGGAAAGAAGCTTTCTGAGAAACTACTCGGTGTTCTGTAAATTCATCTCACAGAGTTACATCTTTCCCTTCAAAAAGCCTTTCGCTAAGGCTGTTCTTGTGGAATTGGCAAAGGGATATTTGGAAGCCCATAGAGTGCTATGGTGAAAAAGGAAATATCTTCCGTTCCAAACTGAAAAGAAGCTTTCTGAGAAACTGCTCTGTGTTCTGTTAATTCATCTCACAGAGTTACATCTTTCCCTTCAAGAAGCCTTTCGCTAAGGCTGTTGTTGTGGAATTGGAAAAGGGATATTTAGAAGCCCATAGAGGGCTGTGGTGAAAAAGGAAATATCTTCCGTTCAAAACTGGAAAGAAGCTTTCTGAGAAACCTCTCTGTGTTCTGTTAATTCATCTCACAGAGTTACATCTTTCCCCTCAAGAAGCCTTTCGCTAAGGCTGTTCTTGTGGAATTGGAAAAGGGATATTTGGAAGCCAATAGATGTCTATGGTGAAAAAGGAAATATCTTCCGTTCAAAACTGGAAAGAAGCTTTCTGAGAAACTGCTCTGTGTTCTGTTAATTCATCTCACAGAGTTACATCTTTCCCTTCAAGAAGTCTTTCGCTAAGGCTGTTCTTGTGGAATTGGAAAAGTGATATTTGGAAGCCCATAGAGGGCTATGGTGAAAAAGGAAATATCTTCCGTTCAAAACTGGAAAGAAGCTTTCTGAGAAAATGCTCTGTGTTCTGTTAATTCATCTCACAGAGTTACATCTTTCCCTTCAAGAAGCCTTTCGCTAAGGCTGTTCTTGTGGAATTGGCAAAGGGATATTTGGAAGCCAATAGAGGGCTATGGTGAAAAAGGAAATATCTTCCGTTCAAAACTGGAAAGAAGCTTTCTGAGAAATTGCTCTGTGTTCTGTTAATTCATCTAACAGAGTTACATCTTTCCCTTCCAGAAGCCTTTCGCTAAGGTTGTTCTTGTGGAATTGGCAAAGGGATATTTGGAAAACCATAGAGGGCTATGGTGAAAAAGGAAACATCTTCCGTTCAAAACTGGAAAGAAGCTTTCTGAGAAACTGCTCTGTGTTCTGTTAATTAATCTCACAGAGTTACATCTTTCCCTTCAAGAAGCCTTTCGCTCAGGCTGTTCTTGTGGAATTGGCAAAGGGATATTTGGAAGCCCATAGAGGGCTATGGTGTAAAAGGAAATATCTTCCTTTGAAAACTGGAAAAAAGCCTTCTGAGAAACTGCTCTGTGATCTGTTAATTCATCTCACAGAGTTACATCTTTCCCTTGAAGAAGCCTTTCGCTAAGGCTGTTCTTGTGGAATTGGCAAAGGGATATTTGGAAGCCCATAGAGGGCTATGGTGAAAAAGGAAATATCTTCCGTTCAAAACTGGAAAGAAGCTTTCTGAGAAACTGCTCTGTGTTCTGTTAATTCATCTCACAGAGTTACATCTTTCCCTTCAAGAAGTCTTTCGCTAAGGCTGTTCTTGTGGAATTGGCAAAGGGTTATTTGGAAGCCCGTAGAGGGCTATGGTGAAAAAGGAAATATCTTCCGTTCAAAACTGGAAAGAAGCTTTCTGAGAAACTGCTCTGTGTTCTGTTAATTCATCTCACAGAGTTACATCTTTCCCTTCAAGAAGTCTTTCGCTAAGGCTGTTCTTGTGGAATTGGCAAAGGGTTATTTGGAAGCCCATAGAGGGCTATGGTGAAAAAGGAAATATCCTCCGTTCAAAACTGGAAAGAAGCTTTCTGAGAAACTGCTCTGTGTTCTGTTAATTAATCTCACAGAGTTACATCTTTCCCTTCAAGAAGCCTTTCGCTAAGGCTGTTCTTGTGGAATTGGCAAAGGGATATTTGGAAGCCCATAGAGGGCTATGGTGAAAAAGGAAATATCTTCCGTTCAAAACTGGAAAGAAGCTTTCTGAGAAACTGCTCTGTGTTCTGTTAATTCATCTCACAGAGTTACATCTTTCCCTTCAAGAAGCCTTTCGCTAAGGCTGTTCTTGTGGAATTGGCAAAGGGATATTTGGAAGCCCATAGAGTGCTATGGTGAAAAAGGAAATATCTTCCGTTCAAAACTGGAAAGAAGCTTTCTGAGAAACTACTCGGTGTTCTGTAAATTCATCTCACAGAGGTACATCTTTCCCTTCAAAAAGCCTTTCGCTAAGGCTGTTCTTGTGGAATTGGCAAAGGGATATTTGGAAGCCCATAGAGTGCTATGGTGAAAAAGGAAATATCTTCCGTTCCAAACTGAAAAGAAGCTTTCTGAGAAACTGCTCTGTGTTCTGTTAATTCATCTCACAGAGTTACATCTTTCCCTTCAAGAAGCCTTTCGCTAAGGCTGTTCTTGTGGAATTGGAAAAGGGATATTTAGAAGCCCATAGAGGGCTGTGGTGAAAAAGGAAATATCTTCCGTTCAAAACTGGAAAGGAGCTTTCTGAGAAACTGCTCTGTGTTCTGTTAATTCATCTCACAGAGTTACATCTTTCCCCTCAAGAAGCCTTTCGCTAAGGCTGTTCTTGTGGAATTGGAAAAGGGATATTTGGAAGCCAATAGAGGGCTATGGTGAAAAAGCAAATATCTTCCGTTCAAAACTGGAAAGAAGCTTTCTGAGAAACTACTCTGTGTTCTGTTAATTCATCTCACAGAGTTACATCTTTCCCTTCAAGAAGCCTTTCGCTAAGGCTGTTCTTGTGGAATTGGCAAAGGGATATTTGGAAGCCCATAGAGTGCTATGGTGAAAAAGGAAATATCTTCCGTTCAAAACTGGAAAGAAGCTTTCTGAGAAACTGCACTGTGTTCTGTAAATTCAACTCACAGAGTTACATCTTTCCCTTCAAGAAGCCTTTCGCTAAGGCTGTTCTTGTGGAATTCGCAAAGGGATATTTGTAAGCCCATAGAGTCCTATGGTGAAAAAGGAAATATCTTCCGTTCAAAACTGGAAAGAAGCTTTCTGAGAAACTGCTCTGTGTTCTGTTAATTCATCTCACAGAGTTACATCTTTCCCTTCAAGAAGCCTTTCGCTAAGGCTGTTCTTGTGGAATTGGAAAAGGGATATTTGGAATCCCATAGAAGGCTGTGGTGAAAAAGGAAATATCTTCCGTTCAAAACTGGAAAGAAGCTTTCTGAGAAACTGCTCTGTGTTCTGTTAATTCATCTCACAGAGTTACATCTTTCCCTTCAAGAAGCCTTTCGCTAAGGCTGTTCTTGTGGTATTGGAAAAGGGATATTTGGAAGCCCATAGAGGGCTATGGTGAAAAAGGAAATATCTTCCGTTCAAAACTGGAAGGAAGCTTTCTGAGAAACTGCTGTGTGTTCTGTTAATACATCTCACAGAGTTACATCTTTCACTTCAAGAAGTCTTTCGCTAAGGCTGTTCTTGTGGAATTGGCAAAGGGATATTTGGAAGCCCATAGAGGGTTATGGTGAAAAAGGAAATATCTTCCGTTTAACACTGGAAAGAAGATTTCTGAGAAACTGTTCTGTGTTCTGTTAATTCATCCCACAGAGTTACAACTTTCCCTTCATGACGCCTTTCGCTAAGGCTGTTCTTGTGGAATTGGCAAAGGGATATTTGGAAGCCCATAGAGGGCTATGGTGAAGAAGGAAATATCTTCCGTTCAAAACTGGAAAGAAGCTTTCTGAGAAACTGCTCTGTGTTCTGTTAATTCATCTCACAGAGTTACATCTTTCCCTTCAAGAGGCCTTTCGCTAAGGCTGTTCTTGTGGAATTGGCAACGGGATATTTGGAGGCCCATAGAGGCCTTGGTGAAAAAGGAAATATCTTCCGTTCAAAACTGGAAAGAAGCTTTCTGAGAAACTGCTCTGTGTTCTGTTAATTCATCTCACAGAGTTACGTCTTTCCCTTCATGAAGCCTTTCGCTAAGGCTGTTCTTGTGGAATTGGCAAAGGGATATTTGGAAAGCCATAGAGGGCTACGGTGAAAAAGGAAATATCTTCCGTTCAAAACTCGAAAGAAGCTTTCTGAGAAAGTGCTCTGTGTTCTGTTAATTCATCACACAGAGTTACATCTTTCCCTTCCAGAAGCCTTTCGCTAAGGCTGTTCTTGTGGAATTGGCAAAGGGATATTTGGAAGACCCTAGAGGGCTATGGTGAAAAAGGAAATATCTTCCGTTCAAAACTGGAAAGAAGCTTTCTGAGAAACTGCTCTGTGTTCTGTTAATTCATCTCACAGAGTTACATCTTTCCCCTCAAGAAGCCTTTCGCTAAGGCTGTGCTTGTGGAATTGGCAAAGGGATATTTGGAAGCCCATAGAGGGCTATGGTGAAAAAGGAAATATCTTCCGTTGAAAACTGGAAAGAAGCTTTCTGAGAAACTGCTCTGTGTTCTGTTAATTCATCTCACAGAGATACATCTTTCCCTTCAAGAAGCCTTTCGCTAAGGCTGTTCTTGTGGAATTGGCAAAGTGATATTTGGAAGCCCGTAGAGGGCTATGGTGAAAAAGGAAATATCTTCCGTTCAAAACTGGAAAGAAGCTTTCTGAGAAACTGCTCTGTGTTCTGTTAATTCATCTCACAGAGTTACATCTTTCCCTTCAAGAACCCTTTCGCTAAGGCTGTTCTTGTGGAATTGGCAAAGGGATATTTGGAAGCCCATAGAGGGCTATGGTGAAAAAGGAAATATCTTCCGTTCAAAACTGGAAAGAAGCTTTCTGAGAAACTGCTCTGTGTTCTGTTAATTCATCTCACAGAGTTACATCTTTCCCTTCAAGAAGTCTTTCGCTAAGGTTGTTCTTGTGGAATTGGCAAAGGGTTATTTGGAAGCCCATAGAGGGCTATGGTGAAAAAGGAAATATCTTCCGTTCAAAACTGGAAAGAAGCTTTCTGAGAAACTGCTCTGTGTTCTGTTAATTCATCTCACAGAGTTACATCTTTCCCTTCAAGAAGCCTTTCGCTAAGGCTGTTCTTGTGGAATTGGCAAAGGGATATTTGGAAGCCCATAGAGGGCTATGGTGAAAAAGGAAATATCTTCCGTTCATAACTGGAAAGAAGCTTTCTGAGAAACTGCTCTGTGTTCTGTTAATTCATCTCACAGAGTTACATCTTTCCCTTCAAGAAGCCTTTCGCTAAGGCTGTTCTTGTGGAATTGGCAAAGGGATATTTGGAAGCCAATAGAGTTCTATGGTGAAAAAGGAAATATCTTCCGTTCAAAACTGGAAAGAAGCTTTCTGAGAAACTACTCGGTGTTCTGTAAATTCATCTCACAGAGTTACATCTTTCCCTTCAAAAAGCCTTTCGCTAAGGCTGTTCTTGTGGAATTGGCAAAGGGATATTTGGAAGCCCATAGAGTGCTATGGTGAAAAAGGAAATATCTTCCGTTCCAAACTGAAAAGAAGCTTTCTGAGAAACTGCTCTGTGTTCTGTTAATTCATCTCACAGAGTTACATCTTTCCCTTCAAGAAGCCTTTCGCTAAGGCTGTTGTTGTGGAATTGGAAAAGGGATATTTAGAAGCCCATAGAGGGCTGTGGTGAAAAAGGAAATATCTTCCGTTCAAAACTGGAAAGAAGCTTTCTGAGAAACTGCTCTGTGTTCTGTTAATTCATCTCACAGAGTTACATCTTTCCCCTCAAGAAGCCTTTCGCTAAGGCTGTTCTTGTGGAATTGGAAAAGGGATATTTGAAAGCCAATAGATGGCTATGGTGAAAAAGCAAATATCTTCCTTTCAAAACTGGAAAGAAGCTTTCTGAGAAACTACTCTGTGTTCTGTTAATTCATCTCACAGAGTTACATCTTTCCCTTCAAGAAGCCTTTCGCTAAGGCTGTTCTTGTGGAATTGGCAAAGGGATATTTGGAAGCCCATAGAGTGCTATGGTGAAAAAGGAAATATCTTCCGTTCAAAACTGGAAAGAAGCTTTCTGAGAAACTGCACTGTGTTCTGTAAATTCAACTCACAGAGTTACATCTTTCCCTTCAAGAAGCCTTTCGCTAAGGCTGTTCTTGTGGAATTGGCAAAGGGATATTTGGAAAGCCATAGAGGGCTACGGTGAAAAAGGAAATATCTTCCGTTCAAAACTCGAAAGAATCTTTCTGAGAAAGTGCTCTGTGTTCTGTTAATTCATCACACAGAGTTACATCTTTCCCTTCCAGAAGCCTTTCGCTAAGGCTGTTCTTGTGGAATTGGCAAAGGGATATTTGGAAGACCCTAGAGGGCTATGGTGAAAAAGGAAATATCTTCCGTTCAAAACTGGAAAGAAGCTTTCTGAGAAACTGCTCTGTGTTCTGTTAATTCATCTCACAGAGTTACATCTTTCCCTTCAAGAAGTCTTTCGCTAAGGCTGTTCTTGTGGAATTGGCAAAGGGTTATTTGGAAGCCCATAGAGGGCTATGGTGAAAAAGGAAATATCCTCCGTTCAAAACTGGAAAGAAGCTTTCTGAGAAACTGCTCTGTGTTCTGTTAATTCATCTCACAGAGTTACATCTTTCCCTTCAAGAAGCCTTTCGCTAAGGCTGTTCTTGTGGAATTGGCAAAGGGATATTTGGAAGCCCATAGAGGGCTATGGTGAAAAAGGAAATATCTTCCGTTCAAAACTGGAAAGAAGCTTTCTGAGAAACTGCTCTGTGTTCTGTTAATTCATCTCACAGAGTTACATCTTTCCCTTCAAGAAGCCTTTCGCTAAGGCTGTTCTTGTGGAATTGGCAAAGGGATATTTGGAAGCCAATAGAGTTCTATGGTGAAAAATGAAATATCTTCCGTTCAAAACTGGAAAGAAGCTTTCTGAGAAACTACTCGGTGTTCTGTAAATTCATCTCACAGAGTTACATCTTTCCCTTCAAAAAGCCTTTCGCTAAGGCTGTTCTTGTGGAATTGGCAAAGGGATATTTGGAAGCCCATAGAGTGCTATGGTGAAAAAGGAAATATCTTCCGTTCCAAACTGAAAAGAAGCTTTCTGAGAAACTGCTCTGTGTTCTGTTAATTCATCTCACAGAGTTACATCTTTCCCTTCAAGAAGCCTTTCGCTAAGGCTGTTGTTGTGGAATTGGAAAAGGGATATTTAGAAGCCCATAGAGGGCTGTGGTGAAAAAGGAAATATCTTCCGTTCAAAACTGGAAAGAAGCTTTCTGAGAAACCTCTCTGTGTTCTGTTAATTCATCTCACAGAGTTACATCTTTCCCCTCAAGAAGCCTTTCGCTAAGGCTGTTCTTGTGGAATTGGAAAAGGGATATTTGGAAGCCAATAGATGTCTATGGTGAAAAAGGAAATATCTTCCGTTCAAAACTGGAAAGAAGCTTTCTGAGAAACTGCTCTGTGTTCTGTTAATTCATCTCACAGAGTTACATCTTTCCCTTCAAGAAGTCTTTCGCTAAGGCTGTTCTTGTGGAATTGGAAAAGTGATATTTGGAAGCCCATAGAGGGCTATGGTGAAAAAGGAAATATCTTCCGTTCAAAACTGGAAAGAAGCTTTCTGAGAAAATGCTCTGTGTTCTGTTAATTCATCTCACAGAGTTACATCTTTCCCTTCAAGAAGCCTTTCGCTAAGGCTGTTCTTGTGGAATTGGCAAAGGGATATTTGGAAGCCCATAGAGGGCTATGGTGAAAAAGGAAATATCTTCCGTTCAAAACTGGAAAGAAGCTTTCTGAGAAATTGCTCTGTGTTCTGTTAATTCATCTAACAGAGTTACATCTTTCCCTTCAAGAAGCCTTTCGCTAAGGTTGTTCTTGTGGAATTGGCAAAGGGATATTTGGAAAACCATAGAGGGCTATGGTGAAAAAGGAAACATCTTCCGTTCAAAACTGGAAAGAAGCTTTCTGAGAAACTGCTCTGTGTTCTGTTAATTAATCTCACAGAGTTACATCTTTCCCTTCAAGAAGCCTTTCGCTCAGGCTGTTCTTGTGGAATTGGCAAAGGGATATTTGGAAGCCCATAGAGGGCTATGGTGTAAAAGGAAATATCTTCCTTTGAAAACTGGAAAAAAGCCTTCTGAGAAACTGCTCTGTGATCTGTTAATTCATCTCACAGAGTTACATCTTTCCCTTGAAGAAGCCTTTCGCTAAGGCTGTTCTTGTGGAATTGGCAAAGGGATATTTGGAAGCCCATAGAGGGCTATGGTGAAAAAGGAAATATCTTCCGTTCAAAACTGGAAAGAAGCTTTCTGAGAAACTGCTCTGTGTTCTGTTAATTCATCTCACAGAGTTACATCTTTCCCTTCAAGAAGTCTTTCGCTAAGGCTGTTCTTGTGGAATTGGCAAAGGGTTATTTGGAAGCCCGTAGAGGGCTATGGTGAAAAAGGAAATATC
This sequence comes from Chlorocebus sabaeus, assembly GCF_047675955.1. NCBI lineage: Eukaryota > Metazoa > Chordata > Mammalia > Primates > Cercopithecidae > Chlorocebus > Chlorocebus sabaeus. The sequence continues at coordinate 280,456 of NW_027327517.1, forward strand.
TTCCGTTCAAAACTGGAAAGAAGCTTTCTGAGAAACTGCTCTGTGTTCTGTTAATTCATCTCACAGAGTTACATCTTTCCCTTCAAGAAGTCTTTCGCTAAGGCTGTTCTTGTGGAATTGGCAAAGGGTTATTTGGAAGCCCATAGAGGGCTATGGTGAAAAAGGAAATATCCTCCGTTCAAAACTGGAAAGAAGCTTTCTGAGAAACTGCTCTGTGTTCTGTTAATTAATCTCACAGAGTTACATCTTTCCCTTCAAGAAGCCTTTCGCTAAGGCTGTTCTTGTGGAATTGGCAAAGGGATATTTGGAAGCCCATAGAGGGCTATGGTGAAAAAGGAAATATCTTCCGTTCAAAACTGGAAAGAAGCTTTCTGAGAAACTGCTCTGTGTTCTGTTAATTCATCTCACAGAGTTACATCTTTCCCTTCAAGAAGCCTTTCGCTAAGGCTGTTCTTGTGGAATTGGCAAAGGGATATTTGGAAGCCCATAGAGTGCTATGGTGAAAAAGGAAATATCTTCCGTTCAAAACTGGAAAGAAGCTTTCTGAGAAACTACTCGGTGTTCTGTAAATTCATCTCACAGAGGTACATCTTTCCCTTCAAAAAGCCTTTCGCTAAGGCTGTTCTTGTGGAATTGGCAAAGGGATATTTGGAAGCCCATAGAGTGCTATGGTGAAAAAGGAAATATCTTCCGTTCCAAACTGAAAAGAAGCTTTCTGAGAAACTGCTCTGTGTTCTGTTAATTCATCTCACAGAGTTACATCTTTCCCTTCAAGAAGCCTTTCGCTAAGGCTGTTCTTGTGGAATTGGAAAAGGGATATTTAGAAGCCCATAGAGGGCTGTGGTGAAAAAGGAAATATCTTCCGTTCAAAACTGGAAAGAAGCTTTCTGAGAAACTGCTCTGTGTTCTGTTAATTCATCTCACAGAGTTACATCTTTCCCCTCAAGAAGCCTTTCGCTAAGGCTGTTCTTGTGGAATTGGAAAAGGGATATTTGGAAGCCAATAGAGGGCTATGGTGAAAAAGCAAATATCTTCCGTTCAAAACTGGAAAGAAGCTTTCTGAGAAACTACTCTGTGTTCTGTTAATTCATCTCACAGAGTTACATCTTTCCCTTCAAGAAGCCTTTCGCTAAGGCTGTTCTTGTGGAATTGGCAAAGGGATATTTGGAAGCCCATAGAGTGCTATGGTGAAAAAGGAAATATCTTCCGTTCAAAACTGGAAAGAAGCTTTCTGAGAAACTGCACTGTGTTCTGTAAATTCAACTCACAGAGTTACATCTTTCCCTTCAAGAAGCCTTTCGCTAAGGCTGTTCTTGTGGAATTCGCAAAGGGATATTTGTAAGCCCATAGAGTCCTATGGTGAAAAAGGAAATATCTTCCGTTCAAAACTGGAAAGAAGCTTTCTGAGAAACTGCTCTGTGTTCTGTTAATTCATCTCACAGAGTTACATCTTTCCCTTCAAGAAGCCTTTCGCTAAGGCTGTTCTTGTGGAATTGGCAAAGGGATATTTGGAATCCCATAGAAGGCTGTGGTGAAAAAGGAAATATCTTCCGTTCAAAACTGGAAAGAAGCTTTCTGAGAAACTGCTCTGTGTTCTGTTAATTCATCTCACAGAGTTACATCTTTCCCTTCAAGAAGCCTTTCGCTAAGGCAGTTCTTGTGGTATTGGAAAAGGGATATTTGGAAGCCCATAGAGGGCTATGGTGAAAAAGGAAATATCTTCCGTTCAAAACTGGAAGGAAGCTTTCTGAGAAACTGCTGTGTGTTCTGTTAATACATCTCACAGAGTTACATCTTTCACTTCAAGAAGTCTTTCGCTAAGGCTGTTCTTGTGGAATTGGCAAAGGGATATTTGGAAGCCCATAGAGGGTTATGGTGAAAAAGGAAATATCTTCCGTTTAACACTGGAAAGAAGATTTCTGAGAAACTGTTCTGTGTTCTGTTAATTCATCCCACAGAGTTACAACTTTCCCTTCATGACGCCTTTCGCTAAGGCTGTTCTTGTGGAATTGGCAAAGGGATATTTGGAAGCCCATAGAGGGCTATGGTGAAGAAGGAAATATCTTCCGTTCAAAACTGGAAAGAAGCTTTCTGAGAAACTGCTCTGTGTTCTGTTAATTCATCTCACAGAGTTACATCTTTCCCTTCAAGAGGCCTTTCGCTAAGGCTGTTCTTGTGGAATTGGCAACGGGATATTTGGAGGCCCATAGAGGCCTTGGTGAAAAAGGAAATATCTTCCGTTCAAAACTGGAAAGAAGCTTTCTGAGAAACTGCTCTGTGTTCTGTTAATTCATCTCACAGAGTTACGTCTTTCCCTTCATGAAGCCTTTCGCTAAGGCTGTTCTTGTGGAATTGGCAAAGGGATATTTGGAAAGCCATAGAGGGCTACGGTGAAAAAGGAAATATCTTCCGTTCAAAACTCGAAAGAAGCTTTCTGAGAAAGTGCTCTGTGTTCTGTTAATTCATCACACAGAGTTACATCTTTCCCTTCCAGAAGCCTTTCGCTAAGGCTGTTCTTGTGGAATTGGCAAAGGGATATTTGGAAGACCCTAGAGGGCTATGGTGAAAAAGGAAATATCTTCCGTTCAAAACTGGAAAGAAGCTTTCTGAGAAACTGCTCTGTGTTCTGTTAATTCATCTCACAGAGTTACATCTTTCCCCTCAAGAAGCCTTTCGCTAAGGCTGTGCTTGTGGAATTGGCAAAGGGATATTTGGAAGCCCATAGAGGGCTATGGTGAAAAAGGAAATATCTTCCGTTGAAAACTGGAAAGAAGCTTTCTGAGAAACTGCTCTGTGTTCTGTTAATTCATCTCACAGAGATACATCTTTCCCTTCAAGAAGCCTTTCGCTAAGGCTGTTCTTGTGGAATTGGCAAAGTGATATTTGGAAGCCCGTAGAGGGCTATGGTGAAAAAGGAAATATCTTCCGTTCAAAACTGGAAAGAAGCTTTCTGAGAAACTGCTCTGTGTTCTGTTAATTCATCTCACAGAGTTACATCTTTCCCTTCAAGAACCCTTTCGCTAAGGCTGTTCTTGTGGAATTGGCAAAGGGATATTTGGAAGCCCATAGAGGGCTATGGTGAAAAAGGAAATATCTTCCGTTCAAAACTGGAAAGAAGCTTTCTGAGAAACTGCTCTGTGTTCTGTTAATTCATCTCACAGAGTTACATCTTTCCCTTCAAGAAGTCTTTCGCTAAGGTTGTTCTTGTGGAATTGGCAAAGGGTTATTTGGAAGCCCATAGAGGGCTATGGTGAAAAAGGAAATATCTTCCGTTCAAAACTGGAAAGAAGCTTTCTGAGAAACTGCTCTGTGTTCTGTTAATTCATCTCACAGAGTTACATCTTTCCCTTCAAGAAGCCTTTCGCTAAGGCTGTTCTTGTGGAATTGGCAAAGGGATATTTGGAAGCCCATAGAGGGCTATGGTGAAAAAGGAAATATCTTCCGTTCAAAACTGGAAAGAAGCTTTCTGAGAAACTGCTCTGTGTTCTGTTAATTCATCTCACAGAGTTACATCTTTCCCTTCAAGAAGCCTTTCGCTAAGGCTGTTCTTGTGGAATTGGCAAAGGGATATTTGGAAGCCAATGGAGTGCTATGGTGAAAAAGGAAATATCTTCCGTTCAAAACTGGAAAGAAGCTTTCTGAGAAACTACTCGGTGTTCTGTAAATTCATCTCACAGAGTTACATCTTTCCCTTCAAGAAGCCTTTCGCTAAGGCTGTTCTTGTGGAATTGGCAAAGGGATATTTGGAAGCCCATAGAGTGCTATGGTGAAAAAGGAAATAACTTCCCTTCCAAACTGAAAAGAAGCTTTCTGAGAAACTGCTCTGTGTTCTGTTAATTCATCTCACAGAGTTACATCTTTCCCTTCAAGAAGTCTTTCGCTAAGGCTGTTCTTGTGGAAGTGGCAAAGGGTTATTTGGAAGCCCATAGAGGGCTATGGTGAAAAAGGAAATATCTTCCGTTCAAAACTGGAAAGAAGCTTTCTGAGAAACTGCTCTGTGTTCTGTTAATTCATCTCACAGAGTTACATCTTTCCCTTCAAGAAGTCTTTCACTAAGGCTGTTCTTGTGGAATTGGCAAAGGGATATTTGGAAGCCCATAGAGGGCTATGGTGAAAAAGGAAATATCTTCCGTTCCAAACTGAAAAGAAGCTTTCTGAGAAACTGCTCTGTGTTCTGTTAATTCATCTCACAGAGTTACATCTTTCCCTTCAAGAAGCCTTTCGCTAAGGCTGTTCTTGTGGAATTGGAAAAGGGATATTTAGAAGCCCATAGAGGGCTGTGGTGAAAAAGGAAATATCTTCCGTTCAAAACTGGAAAGAAGCTTTCTAAGAAACTGCTCTGTGTTCTGTTAATTCATCTCACAGAGTTACATCTTTCCCTTCAAGAAGCCTTTCGCTAAGGCTGTGCTTGTGGAATTGGCAAAGGGATATTTGGAAGCCCATAGAGGGCTATGGTGAAAAAGGAAATATCTTCCGTTGAAAACTGGAAAGAAGCTTTCTGAGAAACTGCTCTGTGTTCTGTTAATTCATCTCACAGAGTTACATCTTTCCCTTCAAGAAGCCTTTCGCTACGGCTGTTCTTGTGGAATTGGCAAAGTGATATTTGGAAGCCCATAGAGGGCTATGGTGAAAAAGGAAATATCTTCCGTTCAAAACTGGAAAGAAGCTTTCTGAGAAACTGCTCTGTGTTCTGTTAATTCATCTCACAGAGTTACATCTTTCCCTTCAAGAACCCTTTCGCTAAGGCTGTTCTTGTGGAATTGGCAAAGGGATATTTGGAAGCCCATAGAGGGCTATGGTGAAAAAGGAAATATCTTCCGTTCAAAACTGGAAAGAAGCTTTCTGAGAAATTGCTCTGTGTTCTGTTAATTCATCTCACAGAGTTACATCTTTCCCTTCAAGAAGGCTTTCGCTAAGGTTGTTCTTGTGGAATTGGCAAAGGGATATTTGGAAAACCATAGAGGGCTATGGTGAAAAAGGAAATATCTTCCGTTCAAAACTGGAAAGAAGCTTTCTCAGAAACTGCTCTGTGTTCTGTTAATTAATCTCACAGAGTTACATCTTTCACTTCAAGAAGCCTTTCGCTCAGGCTGTTCTTGTGGAATTGGCAAAGGGATATTTGGAAGCCCATAGAGGGCTATGGTGAAAATGGAAATATCTTCCGTTGAAAACTGGAAAAAAGCCTTCTGAGAAACTGATCTGTGTTCTGTTAATTCATCTCACAGAGTTACATCTTTCCCTTCAAGAAGCCTTTCGCTAAGGCTGTTCTTGTGGAATTTGCAAAGGGATATTTGGAAGCCCATAGAGGGCTATGGTGAAAAAGGAAATATCTTCCGTTCAAAACTGGAAAGAAGCTTTCTGAGAAACTGCTCTGTGTTCTGTTAATTCATCTCACAGAGTTACATCTTTCCCTTCAAGAAGTCTTTCGCTAAGGCTGTTCTTGTGGAATTGGCAAAGGGATATTTGGAAGCCCATAGAGGGCTATGGTGAAAAAGGAAATAACTTCCGTTCAAAACTGGAAAGAAGCTTTCTGAGAAACTGCTCTGTGTTCTGTTAATTAATCTCACAGAGTTACATCTTTCCCTTCAAGAAGCCTTTCGCTAAGGCTGTTCTTGTGGAATTGGCAAAGGGATATTTGGAAGCCCATAAAGGGCTATGGTGAAAAAGGAAATATCTTCCGTTCAAAACTGGAAAGAAGCTTTCTGAGAAACTGCTCTGTGTTCTGTTACTTCATCTCACAGAGTTACATCTTTCCCTTCAAGAAGCCTTTCGCTAAGGCTGTTCTTGTGGAATTGGCAAAGGGATATTTGGAAGCCCATAGAGTGCTATGGTGAAAAAGGAAATATCTTCCGTTCCAAACTGAAAAGAAGCTTTCTGAGAAACTGCTCTGTGTTCTGTTAATTCATCTCACAGAGTTACATCTTTCCCTTCAAGAAGCCTTTCGCTAAGGCTGTTCTTGTGGAATTGGAAAAGGGATATTTAGAAGCCCATAGAGGGCTGTGGTGAAAAAGGAAATATCTTCCGTTCAAAACTGGAAAGAAGCTTTCTGAGAAACTGCTCTGTGTTCTGTTATTTCATCTCACAGAGTTACATCTTTCCCTTCAAGAAGCCTTTCGCTAAGGCTGTTCTTGTGCAATTGCCAAAGGGATATTTGGAAGCCCAAAGAAGACTTTGGTGAAAAACGAAATATCTACCGTTCAAAACTGGAAAGAAGCTTTCTGAGAAACTGCTCTGTGTTCTGTTAATTCATCTCACAGAGTTACATCTTTCCCTTCAAGAAGCCTTTCGCTAAGGCTGTTCTTGTTCAATTGGCAAAGGGATATTTGGAAGCCCATAGAGGGCTATGGTGAAAAAGGAAATATCTTCCGTTCAAAACTGGAAAGAGGCTTTCTGAGAAACTGCTCTGTGTTCTCTTAATTCATCTCACAGAGTTACATCATTCCCTTCAAGAAGCCTTTCGCTAAGGCTGTTCTTGTGGAATTGGCAAACGGATACTTCGAAGCCCATAGAGGGCTATGGTGAAAAAGGAAATATCATCAGTTCAAAACTGGAAAGAAGCTTTCTGAGAAACTGCTCTGTGTTCTGTTAATTCATCTCACAAAGTTACATCTTTCCCTTCAAGAAGTCTTTCGCTAAGGCTGTTCTTGTGGAATTGGTAAAGGGATATTTGGAGGCCCACAGAGGGCTATGGTGAAAAAGGAAATATCTTCCGTTGAAAACTGGAAACAAGCCTTCTGAGAAACTGCTCTGTGTTCTGTTAATTCATCTCACAGAGTTACATCTTTCCCTTCAAGAAGCCTTTCGCTAAGGCGGTTCTTGCGGAATTGACAAAGGGATATTTGGAAGCCCATAGAGTGCTATAGTGAAAAAGGAAATATCTTCCGTTCAAAACTGGAATGAAGCTTTCTGAGAAACTGCTCTGTGTTCTGTTAATTCATCTCACAGAGTTACATCTTTCCCTTCAAGAAGCCTTTCGCTAAGGCTGTTCTTGTGGAATTGGAAAAGGGATATTTAGAAGCCCCTAGAGGGCTGTGGTGAAAAAGGAAATATCTTCCGTTCAAAACTGGAAAGAAGCTTTCTGAGAAACTGCTCTGTGTTCTGTTAATTCATCTCACAGAGTTACATCTTTCCCTTCAAGAAGCCTTTCGCTAAGGCTGTTCTTGTTCAATTGGCAAAGGGATATTTGGAAGCCCATAGAGGGCTATGGTGAAAAAGGAAATATCTTCCGTTCAAAACTGGAAAGAAGCTTTCTGAGAAACTGCTCTGTGTTCTGTTAATTCATCTCACAGAGTTACATCATTCCCTTCAAGAAGCCTTTCGCTAAGGCTGTTCTTGTGGAATTGGCAAACGGATACTTCGAAGCCCATAGAGGGCTATGGTGAAAAAGGAAATATCATCCGTTCAAAACTGGAAAGAAGCTTTCTGAGAAACTGCTCTGTGTTCTGTTAATTCATCTCACAGAGTTACATCTTTCCCTTCAAGAAGTCTTTCGCTAAGGCTGTTCTTGTGGAATTGGTAAAGGGATATTTGGAGGCACACAGAGGGCTATGGTGAAAAAGGAAATATCTTCCGTTGAAAACTGGAAACAAGCCTTCTGAGAAACTGCTTTGTGTTCTGTTAATTCATCTCACAGAGTTACATCTTTCCCTTCAAGAAGCCTTTCGCTAAGGCTGTTCTTGCGGAATTGACAAAGGGATATTTGGAAGCCCATAGGGTGCTATAGTGAAAAAGGAAATATCTTCCGTTCAAAACTGGAATGAAGCTTTCTGAGAAACTGCTCTGTGTTCTGTTAATTCATCTCACAGAGTTACATCTTTCCCTTCAAGAAGCCTTTCGCTAAGGCTGTTCTTGTGGAATTGGAAAAGGGATATTTAGAAGCCCATAGAGGGCTGTCGTGAAAAAGGAAATATCTTCCGTTCAAAACTGGAAAGAAGCTTTCTGAGAAACTGCTCTGTGTTCTGTTAATTCATCTCACAGAGTTACATCTTTTCCCTCAAGAAGCCTTTCGCTAAGGCTGTTCTTGTGGAATTGGAAAAGGGATATTTGGAAGCCAATAGAGGGCTATGGTGAAAAAGCAAATATCTTCCGTTCAAAACTGGAAAGAAGCTTTCTGAGAAACTACTCTGTGTTCTGTTAATTCATCTCACAGAGTTACATCTTTCCCTTCAAGAAGCCTTTCGCTAAGGCTGTTCTTGTGGAATTGGCAAAGGGATATTTGGAAGCCCATAGAGTGCTATGGTGAAAAAGGAAATATCTTCCGTTCAAAACTGGAAAGAAGCTTTCTGAGAAACTGCACTGTGTTCTGTAAATTCAACTCACAGAGTTACATCTTTCCCTTCAAGAAGCCTTTCGCTAAGGCTGTTCTTGTGGAATTCGCAAAGGGATATTTGTAAGCCCATAGAGTCCTATGGTGAAAAAGGAAATATCTTCCGTTCAAAACTGGAAAGAAGCTTTCTGAGAAACTGCTCTGTGTTCTGTTAATTCATCTCACAGAGTTACATCTTTCCCTTCAAGAAGCCTTTCGCTAAGGCTGTTCTTGTGGAATTGGTAAAGGGATATTTGGAAGCCCATAGAAGGCTGTGGTGAAAAAGGAAATATCTTCCGTTCAAAACTGGAAAGAAGCTTTCTGAGAAACTGCTCTGTGTTCTGTTAATTCATCTCACAGAGTTACATCTTTCCCTTCAAGAAGCCTTTCGCTAAGGCTGTTCTTGTGGAATTGGAAAAGGGATATTTGGAAGCCCATAGAGGGCTATGGTGAAAAAGGAAATATCTTCCGTTCAAAACTGGAAGGAAGCTTTCTGAGAAACTGCTGTGTGTTCTGTTAATACATCTCACAGAGTTACATCTTTCACTTCAAGAAGTCTTTCGCTAAGGCTGTTCTTGTGGAATTGGCAAAGGGATATTTGGAAGCCCATAGAGGGTTATGGTGAAAAAGGAAATATCTTCCGTTTAACACTGGAAAGAAGATTTCTGAGAAACTGTTCTGTGTTCTGTTAATTCATCCCACAGAGTTACAACTTTCCCTTCATGACGCCTTTCGCTAAGGCTGTTCTTGTGGAATTGGCAAAGGGATATTTGGAAGCCCATAGAGGGCTATGGTGAAGAAGGAAATATCTTCCGTTCAAAACTGGAAAGAAGCTTTCTGAGAAACTGCTCTGTGTTCTGTTAATTCATCTCACAGAGTTACATCTTTCCCTTCAAGAGGCCTTTCGCTAAGGCTGTTCTTGTGGAATTGGCAACGGGATATTTGGAGGCCCATAGAGGCCTTGGTGAAAAAGGAAATATCTTCCGTTCAAAACTGGAAAGAAGCTTTCTGAGAAACTGCTCTGTGTTCTGTTAATTCATCTCACAGAGTTACATCTTTCTCTTCAAGAAGTCTTTCGCTAAGGCTGTTCTTGTGGAATTGGCAAAGGGATATTTGGAAGCCCCTAGAGGGCTATGGTGAAAAAGGAAATATCTTCCGTTCAAAACTGGAAAGAAGCTTTCTGAGAAACTGCTCTGTGTTCTGTTAATTCATCTCACAGAGTTACGTCTTTCCCTTCATGAAGCCTTTCGCTAAGGCTGTTCTTGTGGAATTGGCAAAGGGATATTTGGAAAGCCATAGAGGGCTACGGTGAAAAAGGAAATATCTTCCGTTCAAAACTCGAAAGAAGCTTTCTGAGAAAGTGCTCTGTGTTCTGTTAATTCATCACACAGAGTTACATCTTTCTCTTCCAGAAGCCTTTCGCTAAGGCTGTTCTTGTGGAATTGGCAAATGGATATTTGGAAGACCCTAGAGGGCTATGGTGAAAAAGGAAATATCTTCCGTTCAAAACTGGAAAGAAGCTTTCTGAGAAACTGCTCTGTGTTCTGTTAATTCATCTCACAGAGTTACATCTTTCCCTTCAAGAAGCCTTTCGCTAAGGCTGTGCTTGTGGAATTGGCAAAGGGATATTTGGAAGCCCATAGAGGGCTATGGTGAAAAAGGAAATATCTTCCGTTGAAAACTGGAAAGAAGCTTTCTGAGAAACTGCTCTGTGTCTGTTAATTCATCTCACAGAGATACATCTTTCCCTTCAAGAAGCCTTTCGCTAAGGCTGTTCTTGTGGAATTGGCAAAGTGATATTTGGAAGCCCGTAGAGGGCTATGGTGAAAAAGGAAATATCTTCCGTTCAAAACTGGAAAGAAGCTTTCTGAGAAACTGCTCTGTGTTCTGTTAATTCATCTCACAGAGTTACATCTTTCCCTTCAAGAACCCTTTCGCTAACGCTGTTCTTGTGGAATTGGCAAAGGGATATTTGGAAGCCCATAGAGGGCTATGGTGAAAAAGGAAATATCTTCCGTTCAAAACTGGAAAGAAGCTTTCTGAGAAACTGCTCTGTGTTCTGTTAATTCATCTCACAGAGTTACATCTTTCCCTTCAAGAAGTCTTTCGCTAAGGTTGTTCTTGTGGAATTGGCAAAGGGTTATTTGGAAGCCCATACAGGGCTATGGTAAAAAAGGAAATATCTTCCGTTCAAAACTGGAAAGAAGCTTTCTGAGAAACTGCTCTGTGTTCTGTTAATTCATCTCACAGAGTTACATCTTTCCCTTCAAGAAGCCTTTCGCTAAGGCTGTTCTTGTGGAATTGGCAAAGGGATATTTGGAAGCCCATAGAGGGCTATGGAGAAAAAGGAAATATCTTCCGTTCAAAACTGGAAAGAAGCTTTCTGAGAAACTGCTCTGTGTTCTGTTAATTCATCTCACAGAGTTACATCTTTCCCTTCAAGAAGCCTTTCGCTAAGGCTGTTCTTGTGGAATTGGCAAAGGGATATTTGGAAGCCAATGGAGTGCTATGGTGAAAAAGGAAATATCTTCCGTTCAAAACTGGAAAGAAGCTTTCTGAGAAACTACTCGATGTTCTGTAAATTCATCTCACAGAGTTACATCTTTCCCTTCAAGAAGCCTTTCGCTAAGGCTGTTCTTGTGGAATTGGCAAAGGGATATTTGGAAGCCCATAGAGTGCTATGGTGAAAAAGGAAATATCTTCCCTTCCAAACTGAAAAGAAGCTTTCTGAGAAACTGCTCTGTGTTCTGTTAATTCATCTCACAGAGTTACATCTTTCCCTTGAAGAAGCCTTTCGCTAAGGCTGTTCTTGTGGAATTGGAAAAGGGATATTTAGAAGCCCATAGAGGGCTGTGGTGAAAAAGGAAATATCTTCCGTTCAAAACTGGAAAGAAGCTTTCTGAGAAACTGCTCTGTGTTCTGTTAATTCATCTCACAGAGTTACATCTTTCCCTTCAAGAAGCCGTTCGCTAAGGCTGTGCTTGTGGAATTGGCAAAGGGATATTTGGAAGCCCATAGAGGGCTATGGTGAAAAAGGAAATATCTTCCGTTGAAAACTGGAAAGAAGCTTTCTGAGAAACTGCTCCGTGTTCTGTTAATTCATCTCACAGAGTTACATCTTTCCCTTCAAGAAGCCTTTCGCTAAGGCTGTTCTTGTGGAATTGGCAAAGGGATATTTGGAAGCCCATAGAGGGCTATGGTGAAAAAGGAAATATCTTCCGTTCAAAACTGGAAAGAAGCTTTCTGAGAAACTGCTCTGTGTTCTGTTAATTCATCTCACAGAGTTACATCTTTCCCTTCAAGAAGCCTTTCGCTAAGGCTGTTCTTGTGGAATTGGCAAAGGGATATTTGGAAGCCCATAGAGTGCTATGGTGAAAAAGGAAATATCTTCCGTTCAAAACTGGAAAGAAGCTTTCTGAGAAACTACTCGGTGTTCTGTAAATTCATCTCACAGAGGTACATCTTTCCCTTCAAAAAGCCTTTCGCTAAGGCTGTTCTTGTGGAATTGGCAAAGGGATATTTGGAAGCCCATAGAGTGCTATGGTGAAAAAGGAAATATCTTCCGTTCCAAACTGAAAAGAAGCTTTCTGAGAAACTGCTCTGTGTTCTGTTAATTCATCTCACAGAGTTACATCTTTCCCTTCAAGAAGCCTTTCGCTAAGGCTGTTCTTGTGGAATTGGAAAAGGGATATTTAGAAGCCCATAGAGGGCTGTGGTGAAAAAGGAAATATCTTCCGTTCAAAACTGGAAAGAAGCTTTCTGAGAAACTGCTCTGTGTTCTGTTAATTCATCTCACAGAGTTACATCTTTCCCCTCAAGAAGCCTTTCGCTAAGGCTGTTCTTGTGGAATTGGAAAAGGGATATTTGGAAGCCAATAGAGGGCTATGGTGAAAAAGCAAATATCTTCCGTTCAAAACTGGAAAGAAGCTTTCTGAGAAACTACTCTGTGTTCTGTTAATTCATCTCACAGAGTTACATCTTTCCCTTCAAGAAGCCTTTCGCTAAGGCTGTTCTTGTGGAATTGGCAAAGGGATATTTGGAAGCCCATAGAGTGCTATGGTGAAAAAGGAAATATCTTCCGTTCAAAACTGGAAAGAAGCTTTCTGAGAAACTGCACTGTGTTCTGTAAATTCAACTCACAGAGTTACATCTTTCCCTTCAAGAAGCCTTTCGCTAAGGCTGTTCTTGTGGAATTCGCAAAGGGATATTTGTAAGCCCATAGAGTCCTATGGTGAAAAAGGAAATATCTTCCGTTCAAAACTGGAAAGAAGCTTTCTGAGAAACTGCTCTGTGTTCTGTTAATTCATCTCACAGAGTTACATCTTTCCCTTCAAGAAGCCTTTCGCTAAGGCTGTTCTTGTGGAATTGGCAAAGGGATATTTGGAATCCCATAGAAGGCTGTGGTGAAAAAGGAAATATCTTCCGTTCAAAACTGGAAAGAAGCTTTCTGAGAAACTGCTCTGTGTTCTGTTAATTCATCTCACAGAGTTACATCTTTCCCTTCAAGAAGCCTTTCGCTAAGGCAGTTCTTGTGGTATTGGAAAAGGGATATTTGGAAGCCCATAGAGGGCTATGGTGAAAAAGGAAATATCTTCCGTTCAAAACTGGAAGGAAGCTTTCTGAGAAACTGCTGTGTGTTCTGTTAATACATCTCACAGAGTTACATCTTTCACTTCAAGAAGTCTTTCGCTAAGGCTGTTCTTGTGGAATTGGCAAAGGGATATTTGGAAGCCCATAGAGGGTTATGGTGAAAAAGGAAATATCTTCCGTTTAACACTGGAAAGAAGATTTCTGAGAAACTGTTCTGTGTTCTGTTAATTCATCCCACAGAGTTACAACTTTCCCTTCATGACGCCTTTCGCTAAGGCTGTTCTTGTGGAATTGGCAAAGGGATATTTGGAAGCCCATAGAGGGCTATGGTGAAGAAGGAAATATCTTCCGTTCAAAACTGGAAAGAAGCTTTCTGAGAAACTGCTCTGTGTTCTGTTAATTCATCTCACAGAGTTACATCTTTCCCTTCAAGAGGCCTTTCGCTAAGGCTGTTCTTGTGGAATTGGCAACGGGATATTTGGAGGCCCATAGAGGCCTTGGTGAAAAAGGAAATATCTTCCGTTCAAAACTGGAAAGAAGCTTTCTGAGAAACTGCTCTGTGTTCTGTTAATTCATCTCACAGAGTTACGTCTTTCCCTTCATGAAGCCTTTCGCTAAGGCTGTTCTTGTGGAATTGGCAAAGGGATATTTGGAAAGCCATAGAGGGCTACGGTGAAAAAGGAAATATCTTCCGTTCAAAACTCGAAAGAAGCTTTCTGAGAAAGTGCTCTGTGTTCTGTTAATTCATCACACAGAGTTACATCTTTCCCTTCCAGAAGCCTTTCGCTAAGGCTGTTCTTGTGGAATTGGCAAAGGGATATTTGGAAGACCCTAGAGGGCTATGGTGAAAAAGGAAATATCTTCCGTTCAAAACTGGAAAGAAGCTTTCTGAGAAACTGCTCTGTGTTCTGTTAATTCATCTCACAGAGTTACATCTTTCCCCTCAAGAAGCCTTTCGCTAAGGCTGTGCTTGTGGAATTGGCAAAGGGATATTTGGAAGCCCATAGAGGGCTATGGTGAAAAAGGAAATATCTTCCGTTGAAAACTGGAAAGAAGCTTTCTGAGAAACTGCTCTGTGTTCTGTTAATTCATCTCACAGAGATACATCTTTCCCTTCAAGAAGCCTTTCGCTAAGGCTGTTCTTGTGGAATTGGCAAAGTGATATTTGGAAGCCCGTAGAGGGCTATGGTGAAAAAGGAAATATCTTCCGTTCAAAACTGGAAAGAAGCTTTCTGAGAAACTGCTCTGTGTTCTGTTAATTCATCTCACAGAGTTACATCTTTCCCTTCAAGAACCCTTTCGCTAAGGCTGTTCTTGTGGAATTGGCAAAGGGATATTTGGAAGCCCATAGAGGGCTATGGTGAAAAAGGAAATATCTTCCGTTCAAAACTGGAAAGAAGCTTTCTGAGAAACTGCTCTGTGTTCTGTTAATTCATCTCACAGAGTTACATCTTTCCCTTCAAGAAGTCTTTCGCTAAGGTTGTTCTTGTGGAATTGGCAAAGGGTTATTTGGAAGCCCATAGAGGGCTATGGTGAAAAAGGAAATATCTTCCGTTCAAAACTGGAAAGAAGCTTTCTGAGAAACTGCTCTGTGTTCTGTTAATTCATCTCACAGAGTTACATCTTTCCCTTCAAGAAGCCTTTCGCTAAGGCTGTTCTTGTGGAATTGGCAAAGGGATATTTGGAAGCCCATAGAGGGCTATGGTGAAAAAGGAAATATCTTCCGTTCAAAACTGGAAAGAAGCTTTCTGAGAAACTGCTCTGTGTTCTGTTAATTCATCTCACAGAGTTACATCTTTCCCTTCAAGAAGCCTTTCGCTAAGGCTGTTCTTGTGGAATTGGCAAAGGGATATTTGGAAGCCAATGGAGTGCTATGGTGAAAAAGGAAATATCTTCCGTTCAAAACTGGAAAGAAGCTTTCTGAGAAACTACTCGGTGTTCTGTAAATTCATCTCACAGAGTTACATCTTTCCCTTCAAGAAGCCTTTCGCTAAGGCTGTTCTTGTGGAATTGGCAAAGGGATATTTGGAAGCCCATAGAGTGCTATGGTGAAAAAGGAAATAACTTCCCTTCCAAACTGAAAAGAAGCTTTCTGAGAAACTGCTCTGTGTTCTGTTAATTCATCTCACAGAGTTACATCTTTCCCTTCAAGAAGTCTTTCGCTAAGGCTGTTCTTGTGGAAGTGGCAAAGGGTTATTTGGAAGCCCATAGAGGGCTATGGTGAAAAAGGAAATATCTTCCGTTCAAAACTGGAAAGAAGCTTTCTGAGAAACTGCTCTGTGTTCTGTTAATTCATCTCACAGAGTTACATCTTTCCCTTCAAGAAGTCTTTCACTAAGGCTGTTCTTGTGGAATTGGCAAAGGGATATTTGGAAGCCCATAGAGGGCTATGGTGAAAAAGGAAATATCTTCCGTTCCAAACTGAAAAGAAGCTTTCTGAGAAACTGCTCTGTGTTCTGTTAATTCATCTCACAGAGTTACATCTTTCCCTTCAAGAAGCCTTTCGCTAAGGCTGTTCTTGTGGAATTGGAAAAGGGATATTTAGAAGCCCATAGAGGGCTGTGGTGAAAAAGGAAATATCTTCCGTTCAAAACTGGAAAGAAGCTTTCTAAGAAACTGCTCTGTGTTCTGTTAATTCATCTCACAGAGTTACATCTTTCCCTTCAAGAAGCCTTTCGCTAAGGCTGTGCTTGTGGAATTGGCAAAGGGATATTTGGAAGCCCATAGAGGGCTATGGTGAAAAAGGAAATATCTTCCGTTGAAAACTGGAAAGAAGCTTTCTGAGAAACTGCTCTGTGTTCTGTTAATTCATCTCACAGAGTTACATCTTTCCCTTCAAGAAGCCTTTCGCTACGGCTGTTCTTGTGGAATTGGCAAAGTGATATTTGGAAGCCCATAGAGGGCTATGGTGAAAAAGGAAATATCTTCCGTTCAAAACTGGAAAGAAGCTTTCTGAGAAACTGCTCTGTGTTCTGTTAATTCATCTCACAGAGTTACATCTTTCCCTTCAAGAACCCTTTCGCTAAGGCTGTTCTTGTGGAATTGGCAAAGGGATATTTGGAAGCCCATAGAGGGCTATGGTGAAAAAGGAAATATCTTCCGTTCAAAACTGGAAAGAAGCTTTCTGAGAAATTGCTCTGTGTTCTGTTAATTCATCTCACAGAGTTACATCTTTCCCTTCAAGAAGGCTTTCGCTAAGGTTGTTCTTGTGGAATTGGCAAAGGGATATTTGGAAAACCATAGAGGGCTATGGTGAAAAAGGAAATATCTTCCGTTCAAAACTGGAAAGAAGCTTTCTCAGAAACTGCTCTGTGTTCTGTTAATTAATCTCACAGAGTTACATCTTTCACTTCAAGAAGCCTTTCGCTCAGGCTGTTCTTGTGGAATTGGCAAAGGGATATTTGGAAGCCCATAGAGGGCTATGGTGAAAATGGAAATATCTTCCGTTGAAAACTGGAAAAAAGCCTTCTGAGAAACTGATCTGTGTTCTGTTAATTCATCTCACAGAGTTACATCTTTCCCTTCAAGAAGCCTTTCGCTAAGGCTGTTCTTGTGGAATTTGCAAAGGGATATTTGGAAGCCCATAGAGGGCTATGGTGAAAAAGGAAATATCTTCCGTTCAAAACTGGAAAGAAGCTTTCTGAGAAACTGCTCTGTGTTCTGTTAATTCATCTCACAGAGTTACATCTTTCCCTTCAAGAAGTCTTTCGCTAAGGCTGTTCTTGTGGAATTGGCAAAGGGATATTTGGAAGCCCATAGAGGGCTATGGTGAAAAAGGAAATAACTTCCGTTCAAAACTGGAAAGAAGCTTTCTGAGAAACTGCTCTGTGTTCTGTTAATTAATCTCACAGAGTTACATCTTTCCCTTCAAGAAGCCTTTCGCTAAGGCTGTTCTTGTGGAATTGGCAAAGGGATATTTGGAAGCCCATAAAGGGCTATGGTGAAAAAGGAAATATCTTCCGTTCAAAACTGGAAAGAAGCTTTCTGAGAAACTGCTCTGTGTTCTGTTACTTCATCTCACAGAGTTACATCTTTCCCTTCAAGAAGCCTTTCGCTAAGGCTGTTCTTGTGGAATTGGCAAAGGGATATTTGGAAGCCCATAGAGTGCTATGGTGAAAAAGGAAATATCTTCCGTTCCAAACTGAAAAGAAGCTTTCTGAGAAACTGCTCTGTGTTCTGTTAATTCATCTCACAGAGTTACATCTTTCCCTTCAAGAAGCCTTTCGCTAAGGCTGTTCTTGTGGAATTGGAAAAGGGATATTTAGAAGCCCATAGAGGGCTGTGGTGAAAAAGGAAATATCTTCCGTTCAAAACTGGAAAGAGGCTTTCTGAGAAACTGCTCTGTGTTCTCTTAATTCATCTCACAGAGTTACATCATTCCCTTCAAGAAGCCTTTCGCTAAGGCTGTTCTTGTGGAATTGGCAAACGGATACTTCGAAGCCCATAGAGGGCTATGGTGAAAAAGGAAATATCATCAGTTCAAAACTGGAAAGAAGCTTTCTGAGAAACTGCTCTGTGTTCTGTTAATTCATCTCACAAAGTTACATCTTTCCCTTCAAGAAGTCTTTCGCTAAGGCTGTTCTTGTGGAATTGGTAAAGGGATATTTGGAGGCCCACAGAGGGCTATGGTGAAAAAGGAAATATCTTCCGTTGAAAACTGGAAACAAGCCTTCTGAGAAACTGCTCTGTGTTCTGTTAATTCATCTCACAGAGTTACATCTTTCCCTTCAAGAAGCCTTTCGCTAAGGCGGTTCTTGCGGAATTGACAAAGGGATATTTGGAAGCCCATAGAGTGCTATAGTGAAAAAGGAAATATCTTCCGTTCAAAACTGGAATGAAGCTTTCTGAGAAACTGCTCTGTGTTCTGTTAATTCATCTCACAGAGTTACATCTTTCCCTTCAAGAAGCCTTTCGCTAAGGCTGTTCTTGTGGAATTGGAAAAGGGATATTTAGAAGCCCCTAGAGGGCTGTGGTGAAAAAGGAAATATCTTCCGTTCAAAACTGGAAAGAAGCTTTCTGAGAAACTGCTCTGTGTTCTGTTAATTCATCTCACAGAGTTACATCTTTCCCTTCAAGAAGCCTTTCGCTAAGGCTGTTCTTGTTCAATTGGCAAAGGGATATTTGGAAGCCCATAGAGGGCTATGGTGAAAAAGGAAATATCTTCCGTTCAAAACTGGAAAGAAGCTTTCTGAGAAACTGCTCTGTGTTCTGTTAATTCATCTCACAGAGTTACATCATTCCCTTCAAGAAGCCTTTCGCTAAGGCTGTTCTTGTGGAATTGGCAAACGGATACTTCGAAGCCCATAGAGGGCTATGGTGAAAAAGGAAATATCATCCGTTCAAAACTGGAAAGAAGCTTTCTGAGAAACTGCTCTGTGTTCTGTTAATTCATCTCACAGAGTTACATCTTTCCCTTCAAGAAGTCTTTCGCTAAGGCTGTTCTTGTGGAATTGGTAAAGGGATATTTGGAGGCACACAGAGGGCTATGGTGAAAAAGGAAATATCTTCCGTTGAAAACTGGAAACAAGCCTTCTGAGAAACTGCTTTGTGTTCTGTTAATTCATCTCACAGAGTTACATCTTTCCCTTCAAGAAGCCTTTCGCTAAGGCTGTTCTTGCGGAATTGACAAAGGGATATTTGGAAGCCCATAGGGTGCTATAGTGAAAAAGGAAATATCTTCCGTTCAAAACTGGAATGAAGCTTTCTGAGAAACTGCTCTGTGTTCTGTTAATTCATCTCACAGAGTTACATCTTTCCCTTCAAGAAGCCTTTCGCTAAGGCTGTTCTTGTGGAATTGGAAAAGGGATATTTAGAAGCCCATAGAGGGCTGTCGTGAAAAAGGAAATATCTTCCGTTCAAAACTGGAAAGAAGCTTTCTGAGAAACTGCTCTGTGTTCTGTTAATTCATCTCACAGAGTTACATCTTTTCCCTCAAGAAGCCTTTCGCTAAGGCTGTTCTTGTGGAATTGGAAAAGGGATATTTGGAAGCCAATAGAGGGCTATGGTGAAAAAGCAAATATCTTCCGTTCAAAACTGGAAAGAAGCTTTCTGAGAAACTACTCTGTGTTCTGTTAATTCATCTCACAGAGTTACATCTTTCCCTTCAAGAAGCCTTTCGCTAAGGCTGTTCTTGTGGAATTGGCAAAGGGATATTTGGAAGCCCATAGAGTGCTATGGTGAAAAAGGAAATATCTTCCGTTCAAAACTGGAAAGAAGCTTTCTGAGAAACTGCACTGTGTTCTGTAAATTCAACTCACAGAGTTACATCTTTCCCTTCAAGAAGCCTTTCGCTAAGGCTGTTCTTGTGGAATTCGCAAAGGGATATTTGTAAGCCCATAGAGTCCTATGGTGAAAAAGGAAATATCTTCCGTTCAAAACTGGAAAGAAGCTTTCTGAGAAACTGCTCTGTGTTCTGTTAATTCATCTCACAGAGTTACATCTTTCCCTTCAAGAAGCCTTTCGCTAAGGCTGTTCTTGTGGAATTGGTAAAGGGATATTTGGAAGCCCATAGAAGGCTGTGGTGAAAAAGGAAATATCTTCCGTTCAAAACTGGAAAGAAGCTTTCTGAGAAACTGCTCTGTGTTCTGTTAATTCATCTCACAGAGTTACATCTTTCCCTTCAAGAAGCCTTTCGCTAAGGCTGTTCTTGT